>NW_027660337.1:600000-909000 GCF_963210335.1 Falco punctatus
GTTAGGGTTAGACTCAGGCTCTTAGGGTGAGGGTTAGACTCAGGCTCTTAGGGTGAGGGTTAGACTCAGGCTCTTAGGGTTAGGGTTAGACTCAGGCTCTTAGGGTGAGGGTTAGACTCAGGCTCTTAGGGTTAGGGTTAGACTCAGGCTCTTAGGGTTAGGGTTAGACTCAGGCTCTTAGGGTGAGGGTTAGACTCAGGCTCTTAGGGTTAGGGTTAGACTCAGGCTCTTAGGGTGAGGGTTAGACTCAGGCTCTTAGGGTGAGGGTTAGACTCAGGCTCTTCGGGTTAGGGTTAGACTCAGGCTCTTCGGGTTAGGGTTAGACTCAGGCTCTTAGGGTTAGGGTTAGACTCAGGCTCTTAGGGTGAGGGTTAGACTCAGGCTCTTCGGGTTAGGGTTAGACTCAGGCTCTTAGGGTTAGGGTTAGACTCAGGCTCTTAGGGTGAGGGTTAGACTCAGGCTCTTAGGGTGAGGGTTAGACTCAGGCTCTTAGGGTGAGGGTTAGACTCAGGCTCTTAGGGTTAGGGTTAGACTCAGGCTCGTAGGGTTAGGATTCGACTCAGGCTCGTAGGGTTAGGGCTAGACTCAGGCTCTTAGGGTGAGGGTTAGACTCAGGCTCTTCGGGTTAGGGTTAGACTCAGGCTCTTAGGGTTAGGGTTAGACTCAGGCTCTTAGGGTTAGGTTTAGACTCAGGCTTATAGGGTTAGGGTTAGACTCAGGCTCTTAGGGTAAGGGTTAGACTCAGGCTCTTCGGGTTAGGGTTAGACTCAGGCTCTTAGGGTTAGGGTTAGACTCAGGCTCTTAGGGTTAGGGTTAGACTCAGGCTCTTAGGCTTAGGGTTAGACTCAGGCTCTTAGGGTTAGGGTTAGAGTCAGGCTCGTAGGGTTAGGGTTAGACTCAGGCTCTTAGGGTGAGGGTTAGACTCAGGCTCTTAGGGTTAGGGTTAGACTCAGGCTCTTAGGGTTAGGGTTAGACTCAGGCTCTTAGGGTGAGGGTTAGACTCAGGCTCTTAGGGTGAGGGTTAGACTCAGGCTCTTAGGGTTAGGGTTAGACTCAGGCTCTTAGGGTGAGGGTTAGACTCAGGCTCTTAGGGTTAGGGTTAGACTCAGGCTCTTAGGGTGAGGGTTAGACTCAGGCTCTTAGGGTTAGGGTTAGACTCAGGCTCTTAGGGTTAGGGTTAGACTCAGGCTCTTTAGGGTTAGGGTTAGACTCAGGCTCTTAGGGTTAGGGTTAGACTCAGGCTCTTAGGGTTAGGGTTAGACTCAGGCTCTTAGGGTGAGGGTTAGACTCAGGCTCTTAGGGTTAGGGTTAGACTCAGGCTCTTAGGGTTAGGGTTAGACTCAGGCTCTTAGGGTTAGGGTTAGACTCAGGCTCTTAGGGTTAGGGTTAGACTCAGGCTCTTAGGGTTAGGGTTAGACTCAGGCTCTTAGGGTGAGGGTTAGACTCAGGCTCTTAGGGTTAGGGTTAGACTTAGGCTCTTAGGGTTAGGGTTAGACTCAGGCTCTTAGGGTGAGGGTTAGACTCAGGCTCTTAGGGTTAGGGTTCGACTCAGGCTCTTAGGGTTAGGGTTAGACTCAGGCTCGTAGGGTTAGGGTTAGACTCAGGCTCTTAGGGTGAGGGTTAGACTCAGGCTCTTCGGGTTCGGGTTAGACTCAGGCTCTTAGGGTGAGGGTTAGACTCAGGCTCTTAGGGTTAGGGTTAGACTCAGGCTCTTAGGGTTAGGGTTAGACTCAGGCTCTTAGGGTTAGGGTTAGACTCAGGCTCTTAGGGTTAGGGTTAGACTCAGGCTCTTAGGGTGAGGGTTAGACTCAGGCTCTTAGGGTGAGGGTTAGACTCAGGCTCTTAGGGTTAGGGTTAGACTCATGCTCTTAGGGTGAGGGTTAGACTCAGGCTCTTAGGGTGAGGGTTAGACTCAGGCTCTTAGGCTTAGGGTTAGACTCAGGCTCTTAGGCTTAGGGTTAGACTCAGGCTCTTAGGGTTAGGGTTAGACTCAGGCTCTTAGGGTTAGGGTTAGACTCAGGCTCTTAGGGTGAGGGTTAGACTCAGGCTCTTAGGGTTAGGGTTAGACTCAGGCTCTTAGGGTGAGGGTTAGACTCAGGCTCTTAGGCTTAGGGTTAGACTCAGGCTCTTAGGGTTAGGGTTAGACTCAGGCTCTTAGGGTTAGGGTTAGACTCAGGCTCTTAGGGTGAGGGTTAGACTCAGGCTCTTAGGGTTAGGGTTAGACTCAGGCTCTTAGGGTGAGGGTTAGACTCAGGCTCGTAGGGTTAGGGTTAGACTCAGGCTCTTAGGGTGAGGGTTAGACTCAGGCTCTTCGGGTTAGGGTTAGACTCAGGCTCTTAGGGTTAGGGTTAGACTCAGGCTCTTAGGGTGAGGGTTAGACTCAGGCTCGTAGGGTTAGGGTTAGACTCAGGCTCTTAGGGTGAGGGTTAGACTCAGGCTCTTAGGGTTAGGGTTAGACTCAGGCTCTTAGGGTTAGGGTTAGACTCAGGCTCTTAGGCTTAGGGTTAGACTCAGGCTCTTAGGGTTAGGGTTAGACTCAGGCTCGTAGGGTTAGGGTTAGACTCAGGCTCTTAGGGTTAGGGTTAGACTCAGGCTCTTAGGGTGAGGGTTAGACTCAGGCTCTTAGGGTTAGGGTTAGACTCAGGCTCTTAGGGTGAGGGTTCGATTCAGGCTCTTAGGGTTAGGGTTAGACTCAGGCTCTTAGGGTTAGGGTTAGACTCAGGCTCTTAGGGTGAGGGTTAGACTCAGGCTCTTAGGGTTAGGGTTAGACTCAGGCTCTTAGGGTTAGGGTTAGACTCAGGCTCTTAGGGTTAGGGTTAGACTCAGGCTCTTAGGGTTAGGGTTAGACTCAGGCTCTTAGGGTTAGGGTTAGACTCAGGCTCTTAGGGTGAGGGTTAGACTCAGGCTCTTAGGGTTAGGGTTAGACTCAGGCTCTTAGGGTTAGGGTTAGACTCAGGCTCTTAGGGTTAGGGTTAGACTCAGGCTCTTAGGGTGAGGGTTAGACTCAGGCTCTTTGGGTTAGGGTTAGACTCAGGCTCTTAGGGTGAGGGTTAGACTCAGGCTCTTAGGGTTAGGGTTCGACTCAGGCTCTTAGGGTGAGGGTTCGATTCAGGCTCGTAGGGTGAGGGTTCGACTCAGGCTCTTAGGGTTAGGGTTAGACTCATGCTCTTATGGTGAGGGTTAGACTCAGGCTCTTAGGGTTAGGGTTAGACTCAGGCTCTTAGGGTTAGGGTTAGACTCAGGCTCTTAGGGTTAGGGTTAGACTCAGGCTCTTAGGGTGAGGGTTAGACTTAGGCTCTTAGGGTTAGGGTTAGACTCAGGCTCTTAGGGTTAGGGTTAGACTCAGGCTTATAGGGTTAGGGTTAGACTCAGGCTCTTAGGGTAAGGGTTAGACTCAGGCTCTTCGGGTTAGGGTTAGACTCAGGCTCTTAGGGTTAGGGTTAGACTCAGGCTCTTAGGGTGAGGGTTAGACTCAGGCTCTTAGGGTGAGGGTTAGACTCAGGCTCTTAGGGTTAGGGTTAGACTCAGGCTCTTAGGGTGAGGGTTAGACTCAGGCTCTTAGGGTTAGGGTTAGACTCAGGCTCTTAGGGTTAGGGTTAGACTCAGGCTCTTAGGGTGAGGGTTAGACTCAGGCTCTTAGGGTTAGGGTTAGACTCAGGCTCTTAGGGTGAGGGTTAGACTCAGGCTCTTAGGGTGAGGGTTAGACTCAGGCTCTTCGGGTTAGGGTTAGACTCAGGCTCTTCGGGTTAGGGTTAGACTCAGGCTCTTAGGGTTAGGGTTAGACTCAGGCTCTTAGGGTGAGGGTTAGACTCAGGCTCTTCGGGTTAGGGTTAGACTCAGGCTCTTAGGGTTAGGGTTAGACTCAGGCTCTTAGGGTGAGGGTTAGACTCAGGCTCTTAGGGTGAGGGTTAGACTCAGGCTCTTAGGGTGAGGGTTAGACTCAGGCTCTTAGGGTTAGGGTTAGACTCAGGCTCGTAGGGTTAGGATTCGACTCAGGCTCGTAGGGTTAGGGCTAGACTCAGGCTCTTAGGGTGAGGGTTAGACTCAGGCTCTTCGGGTTAGGGTTAGACTCAGGCTCTTAGGGTTAGGGTTAGACTCAGGCTCTTAGGGTTAGGTTTAGACTCAGGCTTATAGGGTTAGGGTTAGACTCAGGCTCTTAGGGTAAGGGTTAGACTCAGGCTCTTCGGGTTAGGGTTAGACTCAGGCTCTTAGGGTTAGGGTTAGACTCAGGCTCTTAGGGTTAGGGTTAGACTCAGGCTCTTAGGCTTAGGGTTAGACTCAGGCTCTTAGGGTTAGGGTTAGAGTCAGGCTCGTAGGGTTAGGGTTAGACTCAGGCTCTTAGGGTGAGGGTTAGACTCAGGCTCTTAGGGTTAGGGTTAGACTCAGGCTCTTAGGGTTAGGGTTAGACTCAGGCTCTTAGGGTGAGGGTTAGACTCAGGCTCTTAGGGTGAGGGTTAGACTCAGGCTCTTAGGGTTAGGGTTAGACTCAGGCTCTTAGGGTTAGGGTTAGACTCAGGCTCTTAGGGTGAGGGTTAGACTCAGGCTCTTAGGGTTAGGGTTAGACTCAGGCTCTTAGGGTTAGGGTTAGACTCAGGCTCTTTAGGGTGAGGGTTAGACTCAGGCTCTTAGGGTTAGGGTTAGACTCAGGCTCTTAGGGTTAGGGTTAGACTCAGGCTCTTAGGGTGAGGGTTAGACTCAGGCTCTTAGGGTTAGGGTTAGACTCAGGCTCTTAGGGTTAGGGTTAGACTCAGACTCTTAGGGTTAGGGTTAGACTCAGGCTCTTAGGGTTAGGGTTAGACTCAGGCTCTTAGGGTTAGGGTTCGACTCAGGCTCTTAGGGTTAGGGTTCGATTCAGACTCTTAGGGTGAGGGTTAGACTCAGGCTCTTAGGGTGAGGGTTAGACTCAGGCTCTTAGGGTTAGGGTTAGACTCAGGCTCTTAGGGTGAGGGTTAGACTCAGGCTCTTCGGGTTAGGGTTAGACTCAGGCTCTTAGGGTTAGGGTTAGACTCAGGCTCTTAGGGTGAGGGTTAGACTCAGGCTCTTAGGGTTAGGGTTAGACTCAGGCTCTTAGGCTTAAAGTTAGACTCAGGCTCTTAGGCTTAAAGTTAGACTCAGGCTCTTAGGCTTAGAGTTAGACTCAGGCTCTTAGGGTGAGGGTTAGACTCAGGCTCTTAGGGTGAGGGTTAGACTCAGGCTCTTAGGGTTAGGGTTAGACTCAGGCTCTTAGGGTTAGGGTTAGACTCAGGCTCTTAGGGTGAGGGTTAGACTCAGGCTCTTAGGGTTAGGGTTAGACTCAGGCTCTTAGGGTTAGGGTTAGACTCAGGCTCTTAGGGTTAGGGTTAGACTCAGGCTCTTAGGGTGAGGGTTAGACTCAGGCTTATAGGGTTAGGGTTAGACTCAGGCTCTTAGGGTAAGGGTTAGACTCAGGCTCTTCGGGTTAGGGTTAGACTCAGGCTCTTAGGGTTAGGGTTAGACTCAGGCTCTTAGGGTGAGGGTTAGACTCAGGCTCTTAGGGTGAGGGTTAGACTCAGGCTCTTAGGGTTAGGGTTAGACTCAGGCTCTTAGGGTGAGGGTTAGACTCAGGCTCTTAGGGTTAGGGTTAGACTCAGGCTCTTAGGGTTAGGGTTAGACTCAGGCTCTTAGGGTGAGGGTTAGACTCAGGCTCTTAGGGTTAGGGTTAGACTCAGGCTCTTAGGGTGAGGGTTAGACTCAGGCTCTTAGGGTGAGGGTTAGACTCAGGCTCTTCGGGTTAGGGTTAGACTCAGGCTCTTCGGGTTAGGGTTAGACTCAGGCTCTTAGGGTTAGGGTTAGACTCAGGCTCTTAGGGTGAGGGTTAGACTCAGGCTCTTCGGGTTAGGGTTAGACTCAGGCTCTTAGGGTTAGGGTTAGACTCAGGCTCTTAGGGTGAGGGTTAGACTCAGGCTCTTAGGGTGAGGGTTAGACTCAGGCTCTTAGGGTGAGGGTTAGACTCAGGCTCTTAGGGTTAGGGTTAGACTCAGGCTCGTAGGGTTAGGATTCGACTCAGGCTCGTAGGGTTAGGGCTAGACTCAGGCTCTTAGGGTGAGGGTTAGACTCAGGCTCTTCGGGTTAGGGTTAGACTCAGGCTCTTAGGGTTAGGGTTAGACTCAGGCTCTTAGGGTTAGGTTTAGACTCAGGCTTATAGGGTTAGGGTTAGACTCAGGCTCTTAGGGTAAGGGTTAGACTCAGGCTCTTCGGGTTAGGGTTAGACTCAGGCTCTTAGGGTTAGGGTTAGACTCAGGCTCTTAGGGTTAGGGTTAGACTCAGGCTCTTCGAGTTAGGGTTAGACTCAGGCTCTTAGGGTTAGGGTTAGACTCAGGCTCGTAGGGTTAGGGTTAGACTCAGGCTCTTAGGGTGAGGGTTAGACTCAGGCTCTTAGGGTTAGGGTTAGACTCAGGCTCTTAGGGTGAGGGTTAGACTCAGGCTCTTAGGGTGAGGGTTAGACTCAGGCTCTTAGGGTGAGGGTTAGACTCAGGCTCTTAGGGTTAGGGTTAGACTCAGGCTCTTAGGGTGAGGGTTAGACTCAGGCTCTTAGGGTTAGGGTTAGACTCAGGCTCTTAGGGTGAGGGTTAGACTCAGGCTCTTAGGCTTAAAGTTATACTCAGGCTCTTAGGGTTAGGGTTAGACTCAGGCTCTTTAGGGTTAGGGTTAGACTCAGGCTCTTAGGGTTAGGGTTAGACTCAGGCTCTTAGGGTTAGGGTTAGACTCAGGCTCTTAGGGTGAGGGTTAGACTCAGGCTCTTAGGGTTAGGGTTAGACTCAGGCTCTTAGGGTTAGGGTTAGACTCAGACTCTTAGGGTTAGGGTTAGACTCAGGCTCTTAGGGTTAGGGTTAGACTCAGGCTCTTAGGGTTAGGGTTCGACTCAGGCTCTTAGGGTTAGGGTTCGATTCAGACTCTTAGGGTGAGGGTTAGACTCAGGCTCTTAGGGTGAGGGTTAGACTCAGGCTCTTAGGGTTAGGGTTAGACTCAGGCTCTTAGGGTGAGGGTTAGACTCAGGCTCTTCGGGTTAGGGTTAGACTCAGGCTCTTCGGGTTAGGGTTAGACTCAGGCTCTTAGGGTGAGGGTTAGACTCAGGCTCTTAGGGTTAGGGTTAGACTCAGGCTCTTAGGCTTAAAGTTAGACTCAGGCTCTTAGGGTTAGGGTTAGACTCAGGCTCTTAGGCTTAGAGTTAGACTCAGGCTCTTAGGGTGAGGGTTAGACTCAGGCTCTTAGGGTGAGGGTTAGACTCAGGCTCTTAGGGTTAGGGTTAGACTCAGGCTCTTAGGGTTAGGGTTAGACTCAGGCTCTTAGGGTGAGGGTTAGACTCAGGCTCTTAGGGTTAGGGTTAGACTCAGGCTCTTAGGGTTAGGGTTAGACTCAGGCTCTTAGGGTTAGGGTTAGACTCAGGCTCTTCGGGTTAGGGTTAGACTCAGGCTCTTAGGCTTAGGGTTAGACTCAGGCTCTTAGGGTGAGGGTTAGACTCAGGCTCTTAGGGTTAGGGTTAGACTCAGGCTCTTAGGGTTAGGGTTAGACTCAGGCTCTTAGGGTTAGGGTTAGACTCAGGCTCTTAGGGTTAGGGTTAGACTCAGGCTCTTAGGGTTAGGGTTAGACTCAGGCTCTTAGGGTTAGGGTTAGACTCAGGCTCTTAGGGTTAGGGTTAGACTTCAGGCTCTTAGGGTGAGGGTTAGACTCAGACTCTTAGGGTTAGGGTTAGACTCAGGCTCTTAGGGTTAGGGTTAGACTCAGGCTCTTAGGCTTAAAGTTAGACTCAGGCTCTTAGGCTTAAAGTTAGACTCAGGCTCTTAGGCTTAGGGTTAGACTCAGGCTCTTAGGGTTAGGGTTAGACTCAGGCTCTTAGGGTTAGGGTTAGACTCAGGCTCTTAGGGTGAGGGTTAGACTCAGGCTCTTCGGGTTAGGGTTAGACTCAGGCTCTTAGGGTGAGGGTTAGACTCAGGCTCTTAGGGTGAGGGTTAGACTCAGGCTCTTAGGGTGAGGGTTAGACTCAGGCTCTTAGGGTGAGGGTTAGACTCAGGCTCTTAGGGTTAGGGTTAGACTCAGGCTCTTAGGGTTAGGGTTCGATTCAGGCTCTTAGGGTGAGGGTTAGACTCAGGCTCTTAGGGTGAGGGTTAGACACAGGCTCTTAGGGTGAGGGTTAAACTCAGGCTCTTAGGGTTAGGGTTAGACTCAGGCTCTTAGGGTTAGACTCAGGCTCTTAGGGTTAGGGTTAGACTCAGGCTCTTAGGGTGAGGGTTAGACTCAGGCTCTTAGGGTGAGGGTTAGACTCAGGCTCTTAGGGTTAGGGTTAGACTCAGGCTCTTAGGGTGAGGGTTAGACTCAGGCTCTTAGGGTTAGGGTTAGACTCAGGCTCTTAGGGTGAGGGTTAGACTCAGGCTCTTAGGGTTAGGGTTAGACTCAGGCTCTTAGGGTTAGGGTTAGACTCAGGCTCTTAGGGTGAGGGTTAGACTCAGGCTCTTAGGGTTAGGGTTAGGCTCAGGCTCTTAGGGTTAGGGTTAGACTCAGGCTCTTAGGGTTAGGGTTCGACTCAGGCTCTTAGGGTTAGGGTTCGATTCAGGCTCGTAGGGTGAGGGTTCGACTCAGGCTCTTAGGGTTAGGGTTAGACTCATGCTCTTATGGTGAGGGTTAGACTCAGGCTCTTCGGGTTAGGGTTAGACTCAGGCTCTTAGGGTTAGGGTTAGACTCAGGCTCTTAGGGTTAGGGTTAGACTCAGGCTTATAGGGTTAGGGTTAGACTCAGGCTCTTAGGGTGAGGGTTAGACTCAGGCTCTTAGGGTTAGACTCAGGCTCTTAGGGTTAGGGTTCGATTCAGGCTCTTAGGGTGAGGGTTAGACTCAGGCTCTTAGGGTGAGGGTTAGACTCAGGCTCTTAGGGTTAGGGTTAGACTCAGGCTCTTAGGGTTAGGGTTAGACTCAGGCTCTTAGGGTTAGGGTTAGACTCAGGGTCTTAGGGTGAGGGTTAGACTCAGGCTCTTAGGGTTAGGGTTCGACTCAGGCTCTTAGGGTTAGGGTTAGACTCAGGCTCGTAGGGTTAGGGTTAGACTCAGGCTCTTAGGGTTAGGGTTAGACTCAGGCTCTTAGGGTTAGGGTTAGACTCAGGCTCTTAGGGTGAGGGTTAGACTCAGGCTCTTAGGGTTAGGGTTAGACTCAGGCTCTTCGGGTTAGGGTTAGACTCAGGCTCTTAGGGTGAGGGTTAGACTCAGGCTCTTAGGGTGAGGGTTAGACTCAGGCTCTTAGGGTTAGGGTTAGACTCATGCTCTTAGGGTGAGGGTTAGACTCAGGCTCTTAGGGTGAGGGTTAGACTCAGGCTCTTAGGCTTAGGGTTAGACTCAGGCTCTTAGGCTTAGGGTTAGACTCAGGCTCTTAGGGTGAGGGTTAGACTCAGGCTCTTCGGGTTAGGGTTAGACTCAGGCTCTTAGGGTTAGGGTTAGACTCAGGCTCTTAGGGTTAGGGTTAGACTCAGGCTCTTAGGGTTAGGGTTAGACTCAGGCTCTTAGGGTGAGGGTTAGACTCAGGCTCTTAGGGTTAGACTCAGGCTCTTAGGGTTAGGGTTCGATTCAGGCTCTTAGGGTGAGGGTTAGACTCAGGCTCTTAGGGTGAGGGTTAGACTCAGGCTCTTAGGGTTAGGGTTAGACTCAGGCTCTTAGGGTTAGGGTTAGACTCAGGCTCTTAGGGTTAGGGTTAGACTCAGGGTCTTAGGGTGAGGGTTAGACTCAGGCTCTTAGGGTTAGGGTTCGACTCAGGCTCTTAGGGTTAGGGTTAGACTCAGGCTCGTAGGGTTAGGGTTAGACTCAGGCTCTTAGGGTTAGGGTTAGACTCAGGCTCTTAGGGTTAGGGTTAGACTCAGGCTCTTAGGGTGAGGGTTAGACTCAGGCTCTTAGGGTTAGGGTTAGACTCAGGCTCTTAGGGTTAGGGTTAGACTCAGGCTCTTAGGGTGAGGGTTAGACTCAGGCTCTTAGGGTGAGGGTTAGACTCAGGCTCTTAGGGTTAGGGTTAGACTCATGCTCTTAGGGTGAGGGTTAGACTCAGGCTCTTAGGGTGAGGGTTAGACTCAGGCTCTTAGGGTGAGGGTTAGACTCAGGCTCTTAGGGTGAGGGTTAGACTCAGGCTCTTCGGGTTAGGGTTAGACTCAGGCTCTTAGGGTTAGGGTTAGACTCAGGCTCTTAGGGTTAGGGTTAGACTCAGGCTCTTAGGGTTAGGGTTAGACTCAGGCTCTTAGGGTTAGGGTTAGACTCAGGCTCTTAGGGTGAGGGTTAGACTCAGGCTCTTAGGGTTAGACTCAGGCTCTTAGGGTTAGGGTTCGATTCAGGCTCTTAGGGTGAGGGTTAGACTCAGGCTCTTAGGGTGAGGGTTAGACTCAGGCTCTTAGGGTTAGGGTTAGACTCAGGCTCTTAGGGTTAGGGTTAGACTTAGGCTCTTAGGGTTAGGGTTAGACTCAGGGTCTTAGGGTGAGGGTTAGACTCAGGCTCTTAGGGTTAGGGTTCGACTCAGGCTCTTAGGGTTAGGGTTAGACTCAGGCTCGTAGGGTTAGGGTTAGACTCAGGCTCTTAGGGTTAGGGTTAGACTCAGGCTCTTAGGGTTAGGGTTAGACTCAGGCTCTTAGGGTGAGGGTTAGACTCAGGCTCTTAGGGTTAGGGTTAGACTCAGGCTCTTAGGGTTAGGGTTAGACTCAGGCTCTTAGGGTGAGGGTTAGACTCAGGCTCTTAGGGTGAGGGTTAGACTCAGGCTCTTAGGGTTAGGGTTAGACTCATGCTCTTAGGGTGAGGGTTAGACTCAGGCTCTTAGGGTGAGGGTTAGACTCAGGCTCTTAGGCTTAGGGTTAGACTCAGGCTCTTAGGCTTAGGGTTAGACTCAGGCTCTTAGGGTGAGGGTTAGACTCAGGCTCTTAGGGTGAGGGTTAGACTCAGGCTCTTAGGGTTAGGGTTAGACTCAGGCTTATAGGGTTAGGGTTAGACTCAGGCTCTTAGGGTGAGGGTTAGACTCAGGCTCTTAGGGTTAGACTCAGGGTCTTAGGGTTAGGGTTCGATTCAGGCTCTTAGGGTGAGGGTTAGACTCAGGCTCTTCGGGTTAGGGTTAGACTCAGGCTCTTAGGGTTAGGGTTAGACTCAGGCTCTTAGGGTTAGGGTTAGACTTAGGCTCTTAGGGTTAGGGTTAGACTCAGGCTCTTAGGGTGAGGGTTAGACTCAGGCTCTTAGGGTTAGGGTTCGACTCAGGCTCTTAGGGTTAGGGTTAGACTCAGGCTCTTAGGGTTAGGGTTAGACTCAGGCTCTTAGGGTTAGGGTTAGACTCAGGCTCTTAGGGTTAGGGTTAGACTCAGGCTCTTAGGGTGAGGGTTAGACTCAGGCTCTTAGGGTGAGGGTTAGACTCAGGCTCTTAGGGTTAGGGTTAGACTCATGCTCTTATGGTGAGGGTTAGACTCAGGCTCTTCGGGTTAGGGTTAGACTCAGGCTCTTAGGGTTAGGGTTAGACTCAGGCTCTTAGGGTTAGGGTTAGACTCAGGCTCTTAGGGTGAGGGTTAGACTTAGGCTCTTAGGGTTAGGGTTAGACTCAGGCTCTTAGGGTTAGGGTTAGACTCAGGCTCTTAGGGTTAGGGTTAGACTCAGGCTTATAGGGTTAGGGTTAGACTCAGGCTCTTAGGGTGAGGGTTAGACTCAGGCTCTTCGGGTTAGGGTTAGACTCAGGCTCTTAGGGTTAGGGTTAGACTCAGGCTCTTAGGGTGAGGGTTAGACTCAGGCTCTTAGGGTGAGGGTTAGACTCAGGCTCTTAGGGTGAGGGTTAGACTCAGGCTCTTAGGGTGAGGGTTAGACTCAGGCTCTTAGGGTGAGGGTTAGACTCAGGCTCTTAGGGTGAGGGTTAGACTCAGGCTCTTAGGGTTAGGGTTAGACTCAGGCTCTTAGGGTTAGGGTTCGACTCAGGCTCTTAGGGTTAGGGTTCGACTCAGGCTCTTAGGGTTAGGGTTCGATTGAGGCTCTTAGGGTGAGGGTTAGACTCAGGCTCTTAGGGTGAGGGTTAGACTCAGGCTCTTAGGGTTAGGGTTAGACTCAGGCTCTTAGGGTTAGGGTTAGACTCAGGCTCTTAGGGTTAGGGTTAGACTTCAGGCTCTTAGGGTGAGGGTTAGACTCAGACTCTTAGGGTTAGGGTTAGACTCAGGCTCTTAGGGTTAGGGTTAGACTCAGGCTCTTAGGCTTAAAGTTAGACTCAGGCTCTTAGGCTTAAAGTTAGACTCAGGCTCTTAGGCTTAGGGTTAGACTCAGGCTCTTAGGGTTAGGGTTAGACTCAGGCTCTTTAGGGTTAGGGTTAGACTCAGGCTCTTAGGGTTAGGGTTAGACTCAGGCTCTTAGGGTTAGGGTTAGACTCAGGCTCTTAGGGTGAGGGTTAGACTCAGGCTCTTAGGGTTAGGGTTAGACTCAGGCTCTTAGGGTTAGGGTTAGACTCAGACTCTTAGGGTTAGGGTTAGACTCAGGCTCTTAGGGTTAGGGTTAGACTCAGGCTCTTAGGGTTAGGGTTCGACTCAGGCTCTTAGGGTTAGGGTTCGATTCAGACTCTTAGGGTGAGGGTTAGACTCAGGCTCTTAGGGTGAGGGTTAGACTCAGGCTCTTAGGGTTAGGGTTAGACTCAGGCTCTTAGGGTGAGGGTTAGACTCAGGCTCTTCGGGTTAGGGTTAGACTCAGGCTCTTCGGGTTAGGGTTAGACTCAGGCTCTTAGGGTGAGGGTTAGACTCAGGCTCTTAGGGTTAGGGTTAGACTCAGGCTCTTAGGCTTAAAGTTAGACTCAGGCTCTTAGGGTTAGGGTTAGACTCAGGCTCTTAGGCTTAGAGTTAGACTCAGGCTCTTAGGGTGAGGGTTAGACTCAGGCTCTTAGGGTGAGGGTTAGACTCAGGCTCTTAGGGTTAGGGTTAGACTCAGGCTCTTAGGGTTAGGGTTAGACTCAGGCTCTTAGGGTGAGGGTTAGACTCAGGCTCTTAGGGTTAGGGTTAGACTCAGGCTCTTAGGGTTAGGGTTAGACTCAGGCTCTTAGGGTTAGGGTTAGACTCAGGCTCTTCGGGTTAGGGTTAGACTCAGGCTCTTAGGCTTAGGGTTAGACTCAGGCTCTTAGGGTGAGGGTTAGACTCAGGCTCTTAGGGTTAGGGTTAGACTCAGGCTCTTAGGGTTAGGGTTAGACTCAGGCTCTTAGGGTTAGGGTTAGACTCAGGCTCTTAGGGTTAGGGTTAGACTCAGGCTCTTAGGGTTAGGGTTAGACTCAGGCTCTTAGGGTTAGGGTTAGACTCAGGCTCTTAGGGTTAGGGTTAGACTTCAGGCTCTTAGGGTGAGGGTTAGACTCAGACTCTTAGGGTTAGGGTTAGACTCAGGCTCTTAGGGTTAGGGTTAGACTCAGGCTCTTAGGCTTAAAGTTAGACTCAGGCTCTTAGGCTTAAAGTTAGACTCAGGCTCTTAGGCTTAGGGTTAGACTCAGGCTCTTAGGGTTAGGGTTAGACTCAGGCTCTTAGGGTTAGGGTTAGACTCAGGCTCTTAGGGTGAGGGTTAGACTCAGGCTCTTCGGGTTAGGGTTAGACTCAGGCTCTTAGGGTGAGGGTTAGACTCAGGCTCTTAGGGTGAGGGTTAGACTCAGGCTCTTAGGGTGAGGGTTAGACTCAGGCTCTTAGGGTGAGGGTTAGACTCAGGCTCTTAGGGTTAGGGTTAGACTCAGGCTCTTAGGGTTAGGGTTCGATTCAGGCTCTTAGGGTGAGGGTTAGACTCAGGCTCTTAGGGTGAGGGTTAGACACAGGCTCTTAGGGTGAGGGTTAAACTCAGGCTCTTAGGGTTAGGGTTAGACTCAGGCTCTTAGGGTTAGACTCAGGCTCTTAGGGTTAGGGTTAGACTCAGGCTCTTAGGGTGAGGGTTAGACTCAGGCTCTTAGGGTGAGGGTTAGACTCAGGCTCTTAGGGTTAGGGTTAGACTCAGGCTCTTAGGGTGAGGGTTAGACTCAGGCTCTTAGGGTTAGGGTTAGACTCAGGCTCTTAGGGTGAGGGTTAGACTCAGGCTCTTAGGGTTAGGGTTAGACTCAGGCTCTTAGGGTTAGGGTTAGACTCAGGCTCTTAGGGTGAGGGTTAGACTCAGGCTCTTAGGGTTAGGGTTAGACTCAGGCTCTTAGGGTTAGGGTTAGACTCAGGCTCTTAGGGTTAGGGTTCGACTCAGGCTCTTAGGGTTAGGGTTCGATTCAGGCTCGTAGGGTTAGGGTTAGACTCAGGCTCTTAGGGTTAGGGTTAGACTCATGCTCTTATGGTGAGGGTTAGACTCAGGCTCTTCGGGTTAGGGTTAGACTCAGGCTCTTAGGGTTAGGGTTAGACTCAGGCTCTTAGGGTTAGGGTTAGACTCAGGCTTATAGGGTTAGGGTTAGACTCAGGCTCTTAGGGTGAGGGTTAGACTCAGGCTCTTAGGGTTAGACTCAGGCTCTTAGGGTTAGGGTTCGATTCAGGCTCTTAGGGTGAGGGTTAGACTCAGGCTCTTAGGGTGAGGGTTAGACTCAGGCTCTTAGGGTTAGGGTTAGACTCAGGCTCTTAGGGTTAGGGTTAGACTCAGGCTCTTAGGGTTAGGGTTAGACTCAGGGTCTTAGGGTGAGGGTTAGACTCAGGCTCTTAGGGTTAGGGTTCGACTCAGGCTCTTAGGGTTAGGGTTAGACTCAGGCTCGTAGGGTTAGGGTTAGACTCAGGCTCTTAGGGTTAGGGTTAGACTCAGGCTCTTAGGGTTAGGGTTAGACTCAGGCTCTTAGGGTGAGGGTTAGACTCAGGCTCTTAGGGTTAGGGTTAGACTCAGGCTCTTCGGGTTAGGGTTAGACTCAGGCTCTTAGGGTGAGGGTTAGACTCAGGCTCTTAGGGTGAGGGTTAGACTCAGGCTCTTAGGGTTAGGGTTAGACTCATGCTCTTAGGGTGAGGGTTAGACTCAGGCTCTTAGGGTGAGGGTTAGACTCAGGCTCTTAGGCTTAGGGTTAGACTCAGGCTCTTAGGCTTAGGGTTAGACTCAGGCTCTTAGGGTGAGGGTTAGACTCAGGCTCTTCGGGTTAGGGTTAGACTCAGGCTCTTAGGGTTAGGGTTAGACTCAGGCTCTTAGGGTTAGGGTTAGACTCAGGCTCTTAGGGTTAGGGTTAGACTCAGGCTCTTAGGGTGAGGGTTAGACTCAGGCTCTTAGGGTTAGACTCAGGCTCTTAGGGTTAGGGTTCGATTCAGGCTCTTAGGGTGAGGGTTAGACTCAGGCTCTTAGGGTGAGGGTTAGACTCAGGCTCTTAGGGTTAGGGTTAGACTCAGGCTCTTAGGGTGAGGGTTAGACTCAGGCTCTTAGGGTTAGGGTTAGACTCAGGGTCTTAGGGTGAGGGTTAGACTCAGGCTCTTAGGGTTAGGGTTCGACTCAGGCTCTTAGGGTTAGGGTTAGACTCAGGCTCGTAGGGTTAGGGTTAGACTCAGGCTCTTAGGGTTAGGGTTAGACTCAGGCTCTTAGGGTTAGGGTTAGACTCAGGCTCTTAGGGTGAGGGTTAGACTCAGGCTCTTAGGGTTAGGGTTAGACTCAGGCTCTTAGGGTTAGGGTTAGACTCAGGCTCTTAGGGTGAGGGTTAGACTCAGGCTCTTAGGGTGAGGGTTAGACTCAGGCTCTTAGGGTTAGGGTTAGACTCATGCTCTTAGGGTGAGGGTTAGACTCAGGCTCTTAGGGTGAGGGTTAGACTCAGGCTCTTAGGGTGAGGGTTAGACTCAGGCTCTTAGGGTGAGGGTTAGACTCAGGCTCTTCGGGTTAGGGTTAGACTCAGGCTCTTAGGGTTAGGGTTAGACTCAGGCTCTTAGGGTTAGGGTTAGACTCAGGCTCTTAGGGTTAGGGTTAGACTCAGGCTCTTAGGGTTAGGGTTAGACTCAGGCTCTTAGGGTGAGGGTTAGACTCAGGCTCTTAGGGTTAGACTCAGGCTCTTAGGGTTAGGGTTCGATTCAGGCTCTTAGGGTGAGGGTTAGACTCAGGCTCTTAGGGTGAGGGTTAGACTCAGGCTCTTAGGGTTAGGGTTAGACTCAGGCTCTTAGGGTTAGGGTTAGACTTAGGCTCTTAGGGTTAGGGTTAGACTCAGGGTCTTAGGGTGAGGGTTAGACTCAGGCTCTTAGGGTTAGGGTTCGACTCAGGCTCTTAGGGTTAGGGTTAGACTCAGGCTCGTAGGGTTAGGGTTAGACTCAGGCTCTTAGGGTTAGGGTTAGACTCAGGCTCTTAGGGTTAGGGTTAGACTCAGGCTCTTAGGGTGAGGGTTAGACTCAGGCTCTTAGGGTTAGGGTTAGACTCAGGCTCTTAGGGTTAGGGTTAGACTCAGGCTCTTAGGGTGAGGGTTAGACTCAGGCTCTTAGGGTGAGGGTTAGACTCAGGCTCTTAGGGTTAGGGTTAGACTCATGCTCTTAGGGTGAGGGTTAGACTCAGGCTCTTAGGGTGAGGGTTAGACTCAGGCTCTTAGGCTTAGGGTTAGACTCAGGCTCTTAGGCTTAGGGTTAGACTCAGGCTCTTAGGGTGAGGGTTAGACTCAGGCTCTTAGGGTGAGGGTTAGACTCAGGCTCTTAGGGTTAGGGTTAGACTCAGGCTTATAGGGTTAGGGTTAGACTCAGGCTCTTAGGGTGAGGGTTAGACTCAGGCTCTTAGGGTTAGACTCAGGCTCTTAGGGTTAGGGTTCGATTCAGGCTCTTAGGGTGAGGGTTAGACTCAGGCTCTTCGGGTTAGGGTTAGACTCAGGCTCTTAGGGTTAGGGTTAGACTCAGGCTCTTAGGGTTAGGGTTAGACTTAGGCTCTTAGGGTTAGGGTTAGACTCAGGCTCTTAGGGTGAGGGTTAGACTCAGGCTCTTAGGGTTAGGGTTCGACTCAGGCTCTTAGGGTTAGGGTTAGACTCAGGCTCGTAGGGTTAGGGTTAGACTCAGGCTCTTAGGGTTAGGGTTAGACTCAGGCTCTTAGGGTTAGGGTTAGACTCAGGCTCTTAGGGTGAGGGTTAGACTCAGGCTCTTAGGGTGAGGGTTAGACTCAGGCTCTTAGGGTTAGGGTTAGACTCATGCTCTTATGGTGAGGGTTAGACTCAGGCTCTTCGGGTTAGGGTTAGACTCAGGCTCTTAGGGTTAGGGTTAGACTCAGGCTCTTAGGGTTAGGGTTAGACTCAGGCTCTTAGGGTGAGGGTTAGACTTAGGCTCTTAGGGTTAGGGTTAGACTCAGGCTCTTAGGGTTAGGGTTAGACTCAGGCTCTTAGGGTTAGGGTTAGACTCAGGCTTATAGGGTTAGGGTTAGACTCAGGCTCTTAGGGTGAGGGTTAGACTCAGGCTCTTCGGGTTAGGGTTAGACTCAGGCTCTTAGGGTTAGGGTTAGACTCAGGCTCTTAGGGTGAGGGTTAGACTCAGGCTCTTAGGGTGAGGGTTAGACTCAGGCTCTTAGGGTGAGGGTTAGACTCAGGCTCTTAGGGTGAGGGTTAGACTCAGGCTCTTAGGGTGAGGGTTAGACTCAGGCTCTTAGGGTTAGGGTTAGACTCAGGCTCTTAGGGTTAGGGTTCGACTCAGGCTCTTAGGGTTAGGGTTCGACTCAGGCTCTTAGGGTTAGGGTTCGATTGAGGCTCTTAGGGTGAGGGTTAGACTCAGGCTCTTAGGGTGAGGGTTAGACTCAGGCTCTTAGGGTTAGGGTTAGACTCAGGCTCTTAGGGTTAGGGTTAGACTCAGGCTCTTAGGGTTAGGGTTAGACTTCAGGCTCTTAGGGTGAGGGTTAGACTCAGACTCTTAGGGTTAGGGTTAGACTCAGGCTCTTAGGGTTAGGGTTAGACTCAGGCTCTTAGGCTTAAAGTTAGACTCAGGCTCTTAGGCTTAAAGTTAGACTCAGGCTCTTAGGCTTAGGGTTAGACTCAGGCTCTTAGGGTTAGGGTTAGACTCAGGCTCTTAGGGTTAGGGTTAGACTCAGGCTCTTAGGGTGAGGGTTAGACTCAGGCTCTTCGGGTTAGGGTTAGACTCAGGCTCTTAGGGTGAGGGTTAGACTCAGGCTCTTAGGGTGAGGGTTAGACTCAGGCTCTTAGGGTGAGGGTTAGACTCAGGCTCTTAGGGTGAGGGTTAGACTCAGGCTCTTAGGGTGAGGGTTAGACTCAGGCTCTTAGGGTTAGGGTTAGACTCAGGCTCTTAGGGTTAGGGTTAGACTCAGGCTCTTAGGGTGAGGGTTAGACACAGGCTCTTAGGGTGAGGGTTAAACTCAGGCTCTTAGGGTTAGGGTTAGACTCAGGCTCTTAGGGTTAGACTCAGGCTCTTAGGGTTAGGGTTAGACTCAGGCTCTTAGGGTGAGGGTTAGACTCAGGCTCTTAGGGTGAGGGTTAGACTCAGGCTCTTAGGGTTAGGGTTAGACTCAGGCTCTTAGGGTGAGGGTTAGACTCAGGCTCTTAGGGTTAGGGTTAGACTCAGGCTCTTAGGGTGAGGGTTAGACTCAGGCTCTTAGGGTTAGGGTTAGACTCAGGCTCTTAGGGTGAGGGTTAGACTCAGGCTCTTAGGGTTAGGGTTAGACTCAGGCTCTTAGGGTGAGGGTTAGACTCAGGCTCTTAGGGTTAGGGTTAGACTCAGGCTCTTAGGGTGAGGGTTAGACTCAGGCTCTTAGGGTTAGGGTTCGACTCAGGCTCTTAGGGTTAGGGTTCGATTCAGGCTCGTAGGGTGAGGGTTCGACTCAGGCTCTTAGGGTTAGGGTTAGACTCATGCTCTTATGGTGAGGGTTAGACTCAGGCTCTTCGGGTTAGGGTTAGACTCAGGCTCTTAGGGTTAGGGTTAGACTCAGGCTCTTAGGGTTAGGGTTAGACTCAGGCTTATAGGGTTAGGGTTAGACTCAGGCTCTTAGGGTGAGGGTTAGACTCAGGCTCTTAGGGTTAGACTCAGGCTCTTAGGGTTAGGGTTCGATTCAGGCTCTTAGGGTGAGGGTTAGACTCAGGCTCTTAGGGTGAGGGTTAGACTCAGGCTCTTAGGGTTAGGGTTAGACTCAGGCTCTTAGGGTTAGGGTTAGACTTAGGCTCTTAGGGTTAGGGTTAGACTCAGGGTCTTAGGGTGAGGGTTAGACTCAGGCTCTTAGGGTTAGGGTTCGACTCAGGCTCTTAGGGTTAGGGTTAGACTCAGGCTCGTAGGGTTAGGGTTAGACTCAGGCTCTTAGGGTTAGGGTTAGACTCAGGCTCTTAGGGTTAGGGTTAGACTCAGGCTCTTAGGGTGAGGGTTAGACTCAGGCTCTTAGGGTTAGGGTTAGACTCAGGCTCTTAGGGTTAGACTCAGGCTCTTAGGGTTAGGGTTAGACTCAGGCTCTTAGGGTGAGGGTTAGACTCAGGCTCTTAGGGTGAGGGTTAGACTCAGGCTCTTAGGGTTAGGGTTAGACTCAGGCTCTTAGGGTGAGGGTTAGACTCAGGCTCTTAGGGTTAGGGTTAGACTCAGGCTCTTAGGGTGAGGGTTAGACTCAGGCTCTTAGGGTTAGGGTTAGACTCAGGCTCTTAGGGTGAGGGTTAGACTCAGGCTCTTAGGGTTAGGGTTAGACTCAGGCTCTTAGGGTGAGGGTTAGACTCAGGCTCTTAGGGTTAGGGTTAGACTCAGGCTCTTAGGGTGAGGGTTAGACTCAGGCTCTTAGGGTTAGGGTTCGACTCAGGCTCTTAGGGTTAGGGTTCGATTCAGGCTCGTAGGGTGAGGGTTCGACTCAGGCTCTTAGGGTTAGGGTTAGACTCATGCTCTTATGGTGAGGGTTAGACTCAGGCTCTTCGGGTTAGGGTTAGACTCAGGCTCTTAGGGTTAGGGTTAGACTCAGGCTCTTAGGGTTAGGGTTAGACTCAGGCTTATAGGGTTAGGGTTAGACTCAGGCTCTTAGGGTGAGGGTTAGACTCAGGCTCTTAGGGTTAGACTCAGGCTCTTAGGGTTAGGGTTCGATTCAGGCTCTTAGGGTGAGGGTTAGACTCAGGCTCTTAGGGTGAGGGTTAGACTCAGGCTCTTAGGGTTAGGGTTAGACTCAGGCTCTTAGGGTTAGGGTTAGACTTAGGCTCTTAGGGTTAGGGTTAGACTCAGGGTCTTAGGGTGAGGGTTAGACTCAGGCTCTTAGGGTTAGGGTTCGACTCAGGCTCTTAGGGTTAGGGTTAGACTCAGGCTCGTAGGGTTAGGGTTAGACTCAGGCTCTTAGGGTTAGGGTTAGACTCAGGCTCTTAGGGTTAGGGTTAGACTCAGGCTCTTAGGGTGAGGGTTAGACTCAGGCTCTTAGGGTTAGGGTTAGACTCAGGCTCTTAGGGTTAGGGTTAGACTCAGGCTCTTAGGGTGAGGGTTAGACTCAGGCTCTTAGGGTGAGGGTTAGACTCAGGCTCTTAGGGTTAGGGTTAGACTCAGGCTCTTAGGGTGAGGGTTAGACTCAGGCTCTTAGGGTGAGGGTTAGACTCAGGCTCTTAGGGTTAGGGTTAGACTCAGGCTCTTAGGGTTAGGGTTAGACTCAGGCTCTTAGGGTGAGGGTTAGACACAGTCTCTTAGGGTGAGGGTTAAACTCAGGGTCTTAGGGTTAGGGTTAGACTCAGGCTCTTAGGGTTAGACTCAGGCTCTTAGGGTTAGGGTTAGACTCAGGCTCTTAGGGTTAGGGTTAGACTCAGGCTCTTAGGGTTAGGGTTAGACTCAGGCTCTTAGGGTTAGGGTTAGACTCAGGCTCTTAGGGTGAGGGTTAGACTCAGGCTCTTAGGGTTAGGGTTAGACTCAGGCTCTTAGGGTTAGGGTTCGACTCAGGCTCTTAGGGTTAGGGTTCGATTCAGGCTCGTAGGGTGAGGGTTCGACTCAGGCTCTTAGGGTTAGGGTTAGACTCAGGCTCTTATGGTGAGGGTTAGACTCAGGCTCTTCGGGTTAGGGTTAGACTCAGGCTCTTAGGGTTAGGGTTAGACTCAGGCTCTTAGGGTGAGGGTTAGACTTAGGCTCTTAGGGTTAGGGTTAGACTCAGGCTCTTAGGGTTAGGGTTAGACTCAGGCTTATAGGGTTAGGGTTAGACTCAGGCTCTTAGGGTGAGGGTTAGACTCAGGCTCTTCGGGTTAGGGTTAGACTCAGGCTCTTCGGGTTAGGGTTAGACTCAGGCTCTTAGGGTGAGGGTTAGACTCAGGCTCTTAGGGTGAGGGTTAGACTCAGGCTCTTAGGGTTAGACTCAGGCTCTTAGGGTTAGGGTTAGACTCAGGCTCTTAGGGTTAGGGTTAGACTCAGGCTCTTAGGCTTAGGGTTAGACTCAGGCTCTTAGGGTTAGGGTTAGACTTAGGCTCTTAGGGTTAGGGTTAGACTCAGGCTCTTAGGGTGAGGGTTAGACTCAGGCTCTTAGGGTTAGGGTTCGACTCAGGCTCTTAGGGTTAGGGTTAGACTCAGGCTCGTAGGGTTAGGGTTAGACTCAGGCTCTTAGGGTGAGGGTTAGACTCAGGCTCTTCGGGTTCGGGTTAGACTCAGGCTCTTAGGGTGAGGGTTAGACTCAGGCTCTTAGGGTTAGGGTTAGACTCAGGCTCTTAGGGTTAGGGTTAGACTCAGGCTCTTAGGGTTAGGGTTAGACTCAGGCTCTTAGGGTTAGGGTTAGACTCAGGCTCTTAGGGTGAGGGTTAGACTCAGGCTCTTAGGGTGAGGGTTAGACTCAGGCTCTTAGGGTTAGGGTTAGACTCATGCTCTTAGGGTGAGGGTTAGACTCAGGCTCTTAGGGTGAGGGTTAGACTCAGGCTCTTAGGCTTAGGGTTAGACTCAGGCTCTTAGGCTTAGGGTTAGACTCAGGCTCTTAGGCTTAGGGTTAGAGTCAGGCTCTTAGGGTTAGGGTTAGACTCAGGCTCTTAGGGTGAGGGTTAGACTCAGGCTCTTAGGGTTAGGGTTAGACTCAGGCTCTTAGGGTTAGGGTTAGACTCAGGCTCTTAGGGTGAGGGTTAGACTCAGGCTCTTAGGGTTAGGGTTAGACTCAGGCTCTTAGGGTGAGGGTTAGACTCAGGCTCTTAGGCTTAGGGTTAGACTCAGGCTCTTAGGGTTAGGGTTAGACTCAGGCTCTTAGGGTTAGGGTTAGACTCAGGCTCTTAGGGTGAGGGTTAGACTCAGGCTCTTAGGGTTAAGGTTAGACTCAGGCTCTTAGGGTGAGGGTTAGACTCAGGCTCGTAGGGTTAGGGTTAGACTCAGGCTCTTAGGGTGAGGGTTAGACTCAGGCTCTTAGGGTTAGGGTTAGACTCAGGCTCTTAGGGTTAGGGTTAGACTCAGGCTCTTAGGGTGAGGGTTAGACTCAGGCTCGTAGGGTTAGGGTTAGACTCAGGCTCTTAGGGTGAGGGTTAGACTCAGGCTCTTAGGGTTAGGGTTAGACTCAGGCTCTTAGGGTTAGGGTTAGACTCAGGCTCTTAGGCTTAGGGTTAGACTCAGGCTCTTAGGGTTAGGGTTAGACTCAGGCTCTTAGGGTTAGGGTTAGACTCAGGCTCGTAGGGTTAGGGTTAGACTCAGGCTCTTAGGGTTAGGGTTAGACTCAGGCTCTTAGGGTGAGGGTTAGACTCAGGCTCTTAGGGTTAGGGTTAGACTCAGGCTCTTAGGGTGAGGGTTCGATTCAGGCTCTTAGGGTTAGGGTTAGACTCAGGCTCTTAGGGTTAGGGTTAGACTCAGGCTCTTAGGGTGAGGGTTAGACTCAGGCTCTTAGGGTTAGGGTTAGACTCAGGCTCTTAGGGTTAGGGTTAGACTCAGGCTCTTAGGGTTAGGGTTAGACTCAGGCTCTTAGGGTTAGGGTTAGACTCAGGCTCTTAGGGTTAGGGTTAGACTCAGGCTCTTAGGGTTAGGGTTAGACTCAGGCTCTTAGGGTGAGGGTTAGACTCAGGCTCTTAGGGTTAGGGTTAGACTCAGGCTCTTAGGGTTAGGGTTAGACTCAGGCTCTTAGGGTTAGGGTTAGACTCAGGCTCTTAGGGTGAGGGTTAGACTCAGGCTCTTTGGGTTAGGGTTAGACTCAGGCTCTTAGGGTGAGGGTTAGACTCAGGCTCTTAGGGTTAGGGTTCGACTCAGGCTCTTAGGGTGAGGGTTCGATTCAGGCTCGTAGGGTGAGGGTTCGACTCAGGCTCTTAGGGTTAGGGTTAGACTCATGCTCTTATGGTGAGGGTTAGACTCAGGCTCTTAGGGTTAGGGTTAGACTCAGGCTCTTAGGGTTAGGGTTAGACTCAGGCTCTTAGGGTTAGGGTTAGACTCAGGCTCTTAGGGTTAGACTCAGGCTCTTAGGGTGAGGGTTAGACTCAGGCTCTTAGGGTGAGGGTTAGACTCAGGCTCTTAGGGTTAGGGTTAGACTCAGGCTCGTAGGGTTAGGATTCGACTCAGGCTCGTAGGGTTAGGGCTAGACTCAGGCTCTTAGGGTGAGGGTTAGACTCAGGCTCTTCGGGTTAGGGTTAGACTCAGGCTCTTAGGGTTAGGGTTAGACTCAGGCTCTTAGGGTTAGGGTTAGACTCAGGCTCGTAGGGTTAGGGTTAGACTCAGGCTCTTAGGGTTAGGGTTAGACTCAGGCTCTTAGGGTGAGGGTTAGACTCAGGCTCTTAGGGTGAGGGTTAGACTCAGGCTCTTAGGGTTAGGGTTAGACTCAGGCTCTTAGGGTTAGGGTTAGACTCAGGCTCTTAGGGTTAGGGTTAGACTCAGGCTCTTAGGGTTAGGGTTAGACTCAGGCTCTTAGGGTTAGGGTTAGACTCAGGCTCTTAGGGTTAGGGTTAGACTCAGGCTCTTAGGGTTAGGGTTAGACTCAGGCTCTTAGGGTTAGGGTTAGACTCAGGCTCTTAGGGTGAGGGTTAGACTCAGGCTCTTAGGGTTAGGGTTAGACTCAGGCTCTTAGGGTTAGGGTTAGACTCAGGCTCTTAGGGTTAGGGTTAGACTCAGGCTCTTAGGGTGAGGGTTAGACTCAGGCTCTTTGGGTTAGGGTTAGACTCAGGCTCTTAGGGTGAGGGTTAGACTCAGGCTCTTAGGGTTAGGGTTCGACTCAGGCTCTTAGGGTGAGGGTTCGATTCAGGCTCGTAGGGTGAGGGTTCGACTCAGGCTCTTAGGGTTAGGGTTAGACTCATGCTCTTATGGTGAGGGTTAGACTCAGGCTCTTAGGGTTAGGGTTAGACTCAGGCTCTTAGGGTTAGGGTTAGACTCAGGCTCTTAGGGTTAGGGTTAGACTCAGGCTCTTAGGGTGAGGGTTAGACTCAGGCTCTTAGGGTGAGGGTTAGACTCAGGCTCTTAGGGTGAGGGTTAGACTCAGGCTCTTAGGGTTAGGGTTAGACTCAGGCTCGTAGGGTTAGGATTCGACTCAGGCTCGTAGGGTTAGGGCTAGACTCAGGCTCTTAGGGTGAGGGTTAGACTCAGGCTCTTCGGGTTAGGGTTAGACTCAGGCTCTTAGGGTTAGGGTTAGACTCAGGCTCTTAGGGTTAGGTTTAGACTCAGGCTTATAGGGTTAGGGTTAGACTCAGGCTCTTAGGGTAAGGGTTAGACTCAGGCTCTTCGGGTTAGGGTTAGACTCAGGCTCTTAGGGTTAGGGTTAGACTCAGGCTCTTAGGGTTAGGGTTAGACTCAGGCTCTTAGGCTTAGGGTTAGACTCAGGCTCTTAGGGTTAGGGTTAGACTCAGGCTCGTAGGGTTAGGGTTAGACTCAGGCTCTTAGGGTGAGGGTTAGACTCAGGCTCTTAGGGTTAGGGTTAGACTCAGGCTCTTAGGGTTAGGGTTAGACTCAGGCTCTTAGGGTGAGGGTTAGACTCAGGCTCTTAGGGTGAGGGTTAGACTCAGGCTCTTAGGGTTAGGGTTAGACTCAGGCTCTTAGGGTGAGGGTTAGACTCAGGCTCTTAGGGTTAGGGTTAGACTCAGGCTCTTAGGGTGAGGGTTAGACTCAGGCTCTTAGGGTTAGGGTTAGACTCAGGCTCTTAGGGTTAGGGTTAGACTCAGGCTCTTTAGGGTTAGGGTTAGACTCAGGCTCTTAGGGTTAGGGTTAGACTCAGGCTCTTAGGGTTAGGGTTAGACTCAGGCTCTTAGGGTGAGGGTTAGACTCAGGCTCTTAGGGTTAGGGTTAGACTCAGGCTCGTAGGGTTAGGGTTAGACTCAGACTCTTAGGCTTAGGGTTAGACTCAGGCTCTTAGGGTTAGGGTTAGACTCAGGCTCTTAGGGTTAGGGTTCGACTCAGGCTCTTAGGGTTAGGGTTCGATTCAGACTCTTAGGGTGAGGGTTAGACTCAGGCTCTTAGGGTGAGGGTTAGACTCAGGCTCTTAGGGTTAGGGTTAGACTCAGGCTCTTAGGGTGAGGGTTAGACTCAGGCTCTTCGGGTTAGGGTTAGACTCAGGCTCTTAGGCTTAGGGTTAGACTCAGGCTCTTAGGGTGAGGGTTAGACTCAGGCTCTTAGGGTTAGGGTTAGACTCAGGCTCTTAGGCTTAAAGTTAGACTCAGGCTCTTAGGCTTAAAGTTAGACTCAGGCTCTTAGGCTTAGAGTTAGACTCAGGCTCTTAGGGTGAGGGTTAGACTCAGGCTCTTAGGGTGAGGGTTAGACTCAGGCTCTTAGGGTTAGGGTTAGACTCAGGCTCTTAGGGTTAGGGTTAGACTCAGGCTCTTAGGGTGAGGGTTAGACTCAGGCTCTTAGGGTTAGGGTTAGACTCAGGCTCTTAGGGTTAGGGTTAGACTCAGGCTCTTCGGGTTAGGGTTAGACTCAGGCTCTTAGGCTTAGGGTTAGACTCAGGCTCTTAGGGTGAGGGTTATACTCAGGCTCTTAGGGTTAGGGTTAGACTCAGGCTCTTAGGGTTAGGGTTAGACTCAGGCTCTTAGGGTTAGGGTTAGACTCAGGCTCTTAGGCTTAGGGTTAGACTCAGGCTCTTAGGGTTAGGGTTAGACTCAGGCTCTTAGGGTTAGGGTTAGACTCAGGCTCTTAGGGTTAGGGTTAGACTCAGGCTCTTAGGGTGAGGGTTAGACTCAGACTCTTAGGGTTAGGGTTAGACTCAGGCTCTTAGGCTTAAAGTTAGACTCAGGCTCTTAGGCTTAAAGTTAGACTCAGGCTCTTAGGCTTAGGGTTAGACTCAGGCTCTTAGGGTTAGGGTTAGACTCAGGCTCTTAGGGTTAGGGTTAGACTCAGGCTCTTAGGGTGAGGGTTAGACTCAGGCTCTTCGGGTTAGGGTTAGACTCAGGCTCTTAGGGTGAGGGTTAGACTCAGGCTCTTAGGGTGAGGGTTAGACTCAGGCTCTTAGGGTGAGGGTTAGACTCAGGCTCTTAGGGTGAGGGTTAGACTCAGGCTCTTAGGGTTAGGGTTAGACTCAGGCTCTTAGGGTTAGGGTTAGACTCAGGCTCTTAGGGTTAGGGTTAGACTCAGGCTCTTAGGGTGAGGGTTAGACACAGGCTCTTAGGGTGAGGGTTAAACTCAGGCTCTTAGGGTTAGGGTTAGACTCAGGCTCTTAGGGTTAGACTCAGGCTCTTAGGGTTAGGGTTAGACTCAGGCTCTTAGGGTGAGGGTTAGACTCAGGCTCTTAGGGTGAGGGTTAGACTCAGGCTCTTAGGGTTAGGGTTAGACTCAGGCTCTTAGGGTGAGGGTTAGACTCAGGCTCTTAGGGTTAGGGTTAGACTCAGGCTCTTAGGGTGAGGGTTAGACTCAGGCTCTTAGGGTTAGGGTTAGACTCAGGCTCTTAGGGTTAGGGTTAGACTCAGGCTCTTAGGGTGAGGGTTAGACTCAGGCTCTTAGGGTTAGGGTTAGACTCAGGCTCTTAGGGTGAGGGTTAGACTCAGGCTCTTAGGGTTAGGGTTCGACTCAGGCTCTTAGGGTTAGGGTTCGATTCAGGCTCGTAGGGTGAGGGTTCGACTCAGGCTCTTAGGGTTAGGGTTAGACTCATGCTCTTATGGTGAGGGTTAGACTCAGGCTCTTCGGGTTAGGGTTAGACTCAGGCTCTTAGGGTTAGGGTTAGACTCAGGCTCTTAGGGTTAGGGTTAGACTCAGGCTTATAGGGTTAGGGTTAGACTCAGGCTCTTAGGGTGAGGGTTAGACTCAGGCTCTTAGGGTTAGACTCAGGCTCTTAGGGTTAGGGTTCGATTCAGGCTCTTAGGGTGAGGGTTAGACTCAGGCTCTTAGGGTGAGGGTTAGACTCAGGCTCTTAGGGTTAGGGTTAGACTCAGGCTCTTAGGGTTAGGGTTAGACTTAGGCTCTTAGGGTTAGGGTTAGACTCAGGGTCTTAGGGTGAGGGTTAGACTCAGGCTCTTAGGGTTAGGGTTCGACTCAGGCTCTTAGGGTTAGGGTTAGACTCAGGCTCGTAGGGTTAGGGTTAGACTCAGGCTCTTAGGGTTAGGGTTAGACTCAGGCTCTTAGGGTTAGGGTTAGACTCAGGCTCTTAGGGTGAGGGTTAGACTCAGGCTCTTAGGGTTAGGGTTAGACTCAGGCTCTTAGGGTTAGGGTTAGACTCAGGCTCTTAGGGTGAGGGTTAGACTCAGGCTCTTAGGGTTAGGGTTAGACTCAGGCTCTTAGGGTTAGGGTTAGACTCATGCTCTTAGGGTGAGGGTTAGACTCAGGCTCTTAGGGTGAGGGTTAGACTCAGGCTCTTAGGCTTAGGGTTAGACTCAGGCTCTTAGGCTTAGGGTTAGACTCAGGCTCTTAGGGTGAGGGTTAGACTCAGGCTCTTCGGGTTAGGGTTAGACTCAGGCTCTTAGGGTTAGGGTTAGACTCAGGCTCTTAGGGTTAGGGTTAGACTCAGGCTCTTAGGGTTAGGGTTAGACTCAGGCTCTTAGGGTTAGGGTTAGACTCAGGCTCTTAGGGTGAGGGTTAGACTCAGGCTCTTAGGGTTAGACTCAGGCTCTTAGGGTTAGGGTTCGATTCAGGCTCTTAGGGTGAGGGTTAGACTCAGGCTCTTAGGGTGAGGGTTAGACTCAGGCTCTTAGGGTTAGGGTTAGACTCAGGCTCTTAGGGTTAGGGTTAGACTTAGGCTCTTAGGGTTAGGGTTAGACTCAGGGTCTTAGGGTGAGGGTTAGACTCAGGCTCTTAGGGTTAGGGTTCGACTCAGGCTCTTAGGGTTAGGGTTAGACTCAGGCTCGTAGGGTTAGGGTTAGACTCAGGCTCTTAGGGTTAGGGTTAGACTCAGGCTCTTAGGGTTAGGGTTAGACTCAGGCTCTTAGGGTGAGGGTTAGACTCAGGCTCTTCGGGTTAGGGTTAGACTCAGGCTCTTAGGGTTAGGGTTAGACTCAGGCTCTTAGGGTGAGGGTTAGACTCAGGCTCTTAGGGTTAGGGTTAGACTCATGCTCTTAGGGTGAGGGTTAGACTCAGGCTCTTAGGGTTAGGGTTAGACTCAGGCTCTTAGGCTTAGGGTTAGACTCAGGCTCTTAGGCTTAGGGTTAGACTCAGGCTCTTAGGGTGAGGGTTAGACTCAGGCTCTTAGGGTGAGGGTTAGACTCAGGCTCTTAGGGTTAGGGTTAGACTCAGGCTTATAGGGTTAGGGTTAGACTCAGGCTCTTAGGGTGAGGGTTAGACTCAGGCTCTTAGGGTTAGACTCAGGCTCTTAGGGTTAGGGTTCGATTCAGGCTCTTAGGGTGAGGGTTAGACTCAGGCTCTTCGGGTTAGGGTTAGACTCAGGCTCTTAGGGTTAGGGTTAGACTCAGGCTCTTAGGGTTAGGGTTAGACTTAGGCTCTTAGGGTTAGGGTTAGACTCAGGCTCTTAGGGTGAGGGTTAGACTCAGGCTCTTAGGGTTAGGGTTCGACTCAGGCTCTTAGGGTTAGGGTTAGACTCAGGCTCGTAGGGTTAGGGTTAGACTCAGGCTCTTAGGGTTAGGGTTAGACTCAGGCTCTTAGGGTTAGGGTTAGACTCAGGCTCTTAGGGTGAGGGTTAGACTCAGGCTCTTAGGGTGAGGGTTAGACTCAGGCTCTTAGGGTTAGGGTTAGACTCAGGCTCTTAGGGTGAGGGTTAGACTCAGGCTCTTAGGGTGAGGGTTAGACTCAGGCTCTTAGGGTTAGGGTTAGACTCATGCTCTTAGGGTGAGGGTTAGACTCAGGCTCTTAGGGTGAGGGTTAGACTCAGGCTCTTAGGCTTAGGGTTAGACTCAGGCTCTTAGGGTTAGGGTTAGACTCAGGCTCTTAGGGTGAGGGTTAGACTCAGGCTCTTAGGGTGAGGGTTAGACTCAGGCTCTTAGGGTTAGGGTTAGACTCAGGCTCTTTAGGGTTAGGGTTAGACTCAGGCTCTTAGGGTGAGGGTTAGACTCAGGCTCTTAGGGTGAGGGTTAGACTCAGGCTCTTAGGGTGAGGGTTAGAATCAGGCTCTTAGGGTTAGGGTTAGACTCAGGCTCTTAGGGTGAGGGTTAGACTCAGGCTCTTAGGGTTAGGGTTAGACTCAGGCTCTTAGGGTGAGGGTTCGATTCAGGCTCGTAGGGTGAGGGTTCGACTCAGGCTCTTAGGGTTAGGGTTCGACTCAGGCTCTTAGGGTTAGGGTTAGACTCATGCTCTTATGGTGAGGGTTAGACTCAGGCTCTTCGGGTTAGGGTTAGACTCAGGCTCTTAGGGTTAGGGTTAGACTCAGGCTCTTAGGGTTAGGGTTAGACTCAGGCTCTTAGGGTGAGGGTTAGACTTAGGCTCTTAGGGTTAGGGTTAGACTCAGGCTCTTAGGGTTAGGGTTAGACTCAGGCTTATAGGGTTAGGGTTAGACTCAGGCTCTTAGGGTGAGGGTTAGACTCAGGCTCTTCGGGTTAGGGTTAGACTCAGGCTCTTAGGGTTAGGGTTAGACTCAGGCTCTTAGGGTGAGGGTTAGACTCAGGCTCTTAGGGTGAGGGTTAGACTCAGGCTCTTAGGGTTAGGGTTAGACTCAGGCTCTTAGGGTGAGGGTTAGACTCAGGCTCTTAGGGTGAGGGTTAGACTCAGGCTCTTAGGGTGAGGGTTAGACTCAGGCTCTTAGGGTTAGGGTTAGACTCAGGCTCTTAGGGTTAGGGTTCGACTCAGGCTCTTAGGGTTAGGGTTCGACTCAGGCTCTTAGGGTGAGGGTTAGACTCAGGCTCTTAGGGTGAGGGTTAGACTCAGGCTCTTAGGGTTAGGGTTAGACTCAGGCTCTTAGGGTTAGGGTTAGACTCAGGCTCTTAGGGTTAGGGTTAGACTTCAGGCTCTTAGGGTGAGGGTTAGACTCAGACTCTTAGGGTTAGGGTTAGACTCAGGCTCTTAGGGTTAGGGTTAGACTCAGGCTCTTAGGGTTAGGGTTAGACTCAGGCTCTTAGGGTGAGGGTTAGACTCAGGCTCTTAGGGTGAGGGTTAGACTCAGGCTCTTAGGGTTAGGGTTAGACTCAGGCTCTTAGGCTTAAAGTTAGACTCAGGCTCTTAGGCTTAAAGTTAGACTCAGGCTCTTAGGCTTAGGGTTAGACTCAGGCTCTTAGGGTTAGGGTTAGACTCAGGCTCTTAGGGTTAGGGTTAGACTCAGGCTCTTAGGGTGAGGGTTAGACTCAGGCTCTTCGGGTTAGGGTTAGACTCAGGCTCTTAGGGTGAGGGTTAGACTCAGGCTCTTAGGGTGAGGGTTAGACTCAGGCTCTTAGGGTGAGGGTTAGACTCAGGCTCTTAGGGTGAGGGTTAGACTCAGGCTCTTAGGGTGAGGGTTAGACTCAGGCTCTTAGGGTTAGGGTTAGACTCAGGCTCTTAGGGTGAGGGTTAGACACAGGCTCTTAGGGTGAGGGTTAAACTCAGGCTCTTAGGGTTAGGGTTAGACTCAGGCTCTTAGGGTTAGACTCAGGCTCTTAGGGTTAGGGTTAGACTCAGGCTCTTAGGGTGAGGGTTAGACTCAGGCTCTTAGGGTGAGGGTTAGACTCAGGCTCTTAGGGTTAGGGTTAGACTCAGGCTCTTAGGGTGAGGGTTAGACTCAGGCTCTTAGGGTTAGGGTTAGACTCAGGCTCTTAGGGTGAGGGTTAGACTCAGGCTCTTAGGGTTAGGGTTAGACTCAGGCTCTTAGGGTGAGGGTTAGACTCAGGCTCTTAGGGTTAGGGTTAGACTCAGGCTCTTAGGGTGAGGGTTAGACTCAGGCTCTTAGGGTTAGGGTTAGACTCAGGCTCTTAGGGTTAGGGTTCGATTCAGGCTCGTAGGGTGAGGGTTCGACTCAGGCTCTTAGGGTTAGGGTTAGACTCATGCTCTTATGGTGAGGGTTAGACTCAGGCTCTTCGGGTTAGGGTTAGACTCAGGCTCTTAGGGTTAGGGTTAGACTCAGGCTCTTAGGGTTAGGGTTAGACTCAGGCTTATAGGGTTAGGGTTAGACTCAGGCTCTTAGGGTGAGGGTTAGACTCAGGCTCTTAGGGTTAGACTCAGGCTCTTAGGGTTAGGGTTCGATTCAGGCTCTTAGGGTGAGGGTTAGACTCAGGCTCTTAGGGTGAGGGTTAGACTCAGGCTCTTAGGGTTAGGGTTAGACTCAGGCTCTTAGGGTTAGGGTTAGACTCAGGCTCTTAGGGTTAGGGTTAGACTCAGGCTCTTCGGGTTAGGGTTAGACTCAGGCTCTTAGGGTGAGGGTTAGACTCAGGCTCTTAGGGTGAGGGTTAGACTCAGGCTCTTAGGGTTAGGGTTAGACTCAGGCTCTTAGGGTGAGGGTTAGACTCAGGCTCTTAGGGTTAGGGTTAGACTCAGGCTCTTAGGGTGAGGGTTAGACTCAGGCTCTTAGGGTTAGGGTTAGACTCAGGCTCTTAGGGTTAGGGTTAGACTCAGGCTCTTAGGGTTAGGGTTAGACTCAGGCTCTTAGGGTGAGGGTTAGACTCAGGCTCTTAGGGTTAGGGTTAGACTCAGGCTCTTAGGGTGAGGGTTAGACTCAGGCTCTTAGGGTTAGGGTTCGACTCAGGCTCTTAGGGTTAGGGTTCGATTCAGGCTCGTAGGGTGAGGGTTCGACTCAGGCTCTTAGGGTTAGGGTTAGACTCGTGCTCTTATGGTGAGGGTTAGACTCAGGCTCTTCGGGTTAGGGTTAGACTCAGGCTCTTAGGGTTAGGGTTAGACTCAGGCTCTTAGGGTTAGGGTTAGACTCAGGCTTATAGGGTTAGGGTTAGACTCAGGCTCTTAGGGTGAGGGTTAGACTCAGGCTCTTAGGGTTAGACTCAGGCTCTTAGGGTTAGGGTTCGATTCAGGCTCTTAGGGTGAGGGTTAGACTCAGGCTCTTAGGGTGAGGGTTAGACTCAGGCTCTTAGGGTTAGGGTTAGACTCAGGCTCTTAGGGTTAGGGTTAGACTTAGGCTCTTAGGGTTAGGGTTAGACTCAGGGTCTTAGGGTGAGGGTTAGACTCAGGCTCTTAGGGTTAGGGTTCGACTCAGGCTCTTAGGGTTAGGGTTAGACTCAGGCTCGTAGGGTTAGGGTTAGACTCAGGCTCTTAGGGTTAGGGTTAGACTCAGGCTCTTAGGGTTAGGGTTAGACTCAGGCTCTTAGGGTGAGGGTTAGACTCAGGCTCTTAGGGTTAGGGTTAGACTCAGGCTCTTAGGGTTAGGGTTAGACTCAGGCTCTTAGGGTGAGGGTTAGACTCAGGCTCTTAGGGTGAGGGTTAGACTCAGGCTCTTAGGGTTAGGGTTAGACTCAGGCTCTTAGGGTGAGGGTTAGACTCAGGCTCTTAGGGTGAGGGTTAGACTCAGGCTCTTAGGCTTAGGGTTAGACTCAGGCTCTTAGGGTGAGGGTTAGACTCAGGCTCTTAGGGTGAGGGTTAGACTCAGGCTCTTCGGGTTAGGGTTAGACTCAGGCTCTTAGGGTTAGGGTTAGACTCAGGCTCTTAGGGTTAGGGTTAGACTCAGGCTCTTAGGGTTAGGGTTAGACTCAGGCTTATAGGGTTAGGGTTAGACTCAGGCTCTTAGGGTGAGGGTTAGACTCAGGCTCTTAGGGTTAGACTCAGGCTCTTAGGGTTAGGGTTCGATTCAGGCTCTTAGGGTGAGGGTTAGACTCAGGCTCTTAGGGTGAGGGTTAGACTCAGGCTCTTAGGGTTAGGGTTAGACTCAGGCTCTTAGGGTTAGGGTTAGACTTAGGCTCTTAGGGTTAGGGTTAGACTCAGGGTCTTAGGGTGAGGGTTAGACTCAGGCTCTTAGGGTTAGGGTTCGACTCAGGCTCTTAGGGTTAGGGTTAGACTCAGGCTCGTAGGGTTAGGGTTAGACTCAGGCTCTTAGGGTTAGGGTTAGACTCAGGCTCTTAGGGTTAGGGTTAGACTCAGGCTCTTAGGGTGAGGGTTAGACTCAGGCTCTTAGGGTTAGGGTTAGACTCAGGCTCTTAGGGTTAGGGTTAGACTCAGGCTCTTAGGGTGAGGGTTAGACTCAGGCTCTTAGGGTGAGGGTTAGACTCAGGCTCTTAGGGTTAGGGTTAGACTCATGCTCTTAGGGTGAGGGTTAGACTCAGGCTCTTAGGGTGAGGGTTAGACTCAGGCTCTTAGGCTTAGGGTTAGACTCAGGCTCTTAGGCTTAGGGTTAGACTCATGCTCTTAGGGTGAGGGTTAGACTCAGGCTCTTAGGGTGAGGGTTAGACTCAGGCTCTTAGGCTTAGGGTTAGACTCAGGCTCTTAGGCTTAGGGTTAGACTCAGGCTCTTAGGGTGAGGGTTAGACTCAGGCTCTTAGGGTTAGGGTTAGACTCAGGCTCTTAGGGTTAGGGTTAGACTCAGGCTTATAGGGTTAGGGTTAGACTCAGGCTCTTAGGGTGAGGGTTAGACTCAGGCTCTTAGGGTTAGACTCAGGCTCTTAGGGTTAGGGTTAGACTCAGGCTCTTAGGGTTAGGGTTAGACTCAGGCTCTTAGGGTGAGGGTTAGACTCAGGCTCTTAGGGTTAGGGTTAGACTCAGGCTCTTAGGGTTAGGGTTAGACTCAGGCTCTTAGGGTTAGGGTTAGACTCAGGCTCTTAGGGTTAGGGTTAGACTCAGGCTCTTAGGGTGAGGGTTAGACTCAGGCTCTTAGGGTTAGGGTTAGACTCAGGCTCTTAGGGTGAGGGTTAGACTCAGGCTCTTAGGGTTAGGGTTCGACTCAGGCTCTTAGGGTTAGGGTTCGATTCAGGCTCGTAGGGTGAGGGTTCGACTCAGGCTCTTAGGGTTAGGGTTAGACTCAGGCTTATAGGGTTAGGGTTAGACTCAGGCTCTTAGGGTGAGGGTTAGACTCAGGCTCTTAGGGTTAGACTCAGGCTCTTAGGGTTAGGGTTCGATTCAGGCTCTTAGGGTGAGGGTTAGACTCAGGCTCTTAGGGTGAGGGTTAGACTCAGGCTCTTAGGGTTAGGGTTAGACTCAGGCTCTTAGGGTTAGGGTTAGACTCAGGCTTATAGGGTTAGGGTTAGACTCAGGCTCTTAGGGTGAGGGTTAGACTCAGGCTCTTAGGGTTAGACTCAGGCTCTTAGGGTTAGGGTTCGATTCAGGCTCTTAGGGTGAGGGTTAGACTCAGGCTCTTAGGGTGAGGGTTAGACTCAGGCTCTTAGGGTTAGGGTTAGACTCAGGCTCTTAGGGTTAGGGTTAGACTCAGGCTCTTAGAGTAAGGGTTAGACTCAGGGTCTTAGGGTGAGGGTTAGACTCAGGCTCTTAGGGTGAGGGTTAGACTCAGGCTCTTAGGGTGAGGGTTAGACTCAGGCTCTTAGGGTTAGGGTTAGACTCAGGCTCTTAGGGTGAGGGTTAGACTCAGGCTCTTAGGGTGAGGGTTAGACTCAGGCTCTTAGGGTTAGGGTTAGACTCATGCTCTTAGGGTGAGGGTTAGACTCAGGCTCTTAGGGTGAGGGTTAGACTCAGGCTCTTAGGCTTAGGGTTAGACTCAGGCTCTTAGGCTTAGGGTTAGACTCAGGCTCTTAGGGTTAGGGTTAGACTCAGGCTCTTAGGGTGAGGGTTAGACTCAGGCTCTTAGGGTTAGGGTTAGACTCAGGCTCTTTAGGGTTAGGGTTAGACTCAGGCTCTTAGGGTGAGGGTTAGACTCAGGCTCTTAGGGTTAGGGTTAGACTCAGGCTCTTAGGGTGAGGGTTAGACTCAGGCTCTTAGGGTTAGGGTTAGACTCAGGCTCTTCGGGTTAGGGTTAGACTCAGGCTCTTAGGGTGAGGGTTAGACTTAGGCTCTTAGGGTTAGGGTTAGACTCAGGCTCTTAGGGTTAGGGTTAGACTCAGGCTCTTAGGGTGAGGGTTAGACTCAGGCTCTTAGGGTGAGGGTTAGACTCAGGCTCTTAGGGTGAGGGTTAGAATCAGGCTCTTAGGGTTAGGGTTAGACTCAGGCTCTTAGGGTGAGGGTTAGACTCAGGCTCTTAGGGTTAGGGTTAGACTCAGGCTCTTAGGGTGAGGGTTCGATTCAGGCTCGTAGGGTGAGGGTTCGACTCAGGCTCTTAGGGTTAGGGTTCGACTCAGGCTCTTAGGGTTAGGGTTAGACTCAGGCTCTTAGGGTGAGGGTTAGACTCAGGCTCTTCGGGTTAGGGTTAGACTCAGGCTCTTAGGGTGAGGGTTAGACTCAGGCTCTTAGGGTGAGGGTTAGACTCAGGCTCTTAGGGTGAGGGTTAGACTCAGGCTCTTAGGGTGAGGGTTAGACTCAGGCTCTTAGGGTGAGGGTTAGACTCAGGCTCTTAGGGTTAGGGTTAGACTCAGGCTCTTAGGGTTAGGGTTAGACTCAGGCTCTTAGGGTGAGGGTTAGACTCAGGCTCTTAGGGTTAGGGTTAGACTCAGGCTCTTAGGGTTAGACTCAGGCTCTTAGGGTTAGGGTTAGACTCAGGCTCTTAGGGTGAGGGTTAGACTCAGGCTCTTAGGGTGAGGGTTAGACTCAGGCTCTTAGGGTTAGGGTTAGACTCAGGCTCTTAGGGTGAGGGTTAGACTCAGGCTCTTAGGGTTAGGGTTAGACTCAGGCTCTTAGGGTGAGGGTTAGACTCAGGCTCTTAGGGTTAGGGTTAGACTCAGGCTCTTAGGGTTAGGGTTAGACTCAGGCTCTTAGGGTGAGGGTTAGACTCAGGCTCTTAGGGTGAGGGTTAGACTCAGGCTCTTAGGGTTAGGGTTAGACTCAGGCTCTTAGGGTGAGGGTTAGACTCAGGCTCTTAGGGTTAGGGTTCGACTCAGGCTCTTAGGGTTAGGGTTCGATTCAGGCTCGTAGGGTGAGGGTTCGACTCAGGCTCTTAGGGTTAGGGTTAGACTCAGGCTCTTATGGTGAGGGTTAGACTCAGGCTCTTCGGGTTAGGGTTAGACTCAGGCTCTTAGGGTTAGGGTTAGACTCAGGCTCTTAGGGTTAGGGTTAGACTCAGGCTTATAGGGTTAGGGTTAGACTCAGGCTCTTAGGGTGAGGGTTAGACTCAGGCTCTTAGGGTTAGACTCAGGCTCTTAGGGTTAGGGTTCGATTCAGGCTCTTAGGGTGAGGGTTAGACTCAGGCTCTTAGGGTGAGGGTTAGACTCAGGCTCTTAGGGTTAGGGTTAGACTCAGGCTCTTAGGGTTAGGGTTAGACTTAGGCTCTTAGGGTTAGGGTTAGACTCAGGCTCTTAGGGTGAGGGTTAGACTCAGGCTCTTAGGGTTAGGGTTCGACTCAGGCTCTTAGGGTTAGGGTTAGACTCAGGCTCGTAGGGTTAGGGTTAGACTCAGGCTCTTAGGGTTAGGGTTAGACTCAGGCTCTTAGGGTTAGGGTTAGACTCAGGCTCTTAGGCTTAGGGTTAGACTCAGGCTCTTAGGGTTAGGGTTAGACTCAGGCTCTTAGGGTTAGGGTTAGACTCAGGCTCTTAGGGTGAGGGTTAGACTCAGGCTCTTAGGGTGAGGGTTAGACTCAGGCTCTTAGGGTTAGGGTTAGACTCATGCTCTTAGGGTGAGGGTTAGACTCAGGCTCTTAGGGTGAGGGTTAGACTCAGGCTCTTAGGGTGAGGGTTAGACTCAGGCTCTTAGGCTTAGGGTTAGACTCAGGCTCTTAGGGTGAGGGTTAGACTCAGGCTCTTCGGGTTAGGGTTAGACTCAGGCTCTTAGGGTTAGGGTTAGACTCAGGCTCTTAGGGTTAGGGTTAGACTCAGGCTCTTAGGGTTAGGGTTAGACTCAGGCTTATAGGGTTAGGGTTAGACTCAGGCTCTTAGGGTTAGGGTTAGACTCAGGCTCTTAGGGTTAGACTCAGGCTCTTAGGGTTAGGGTTCGATTCAGGCTCTTAGGGTGAGGGTTAGACTCAGGCTCTTAGGGTGAGGGTTAGACTCAGGCTCTTAGGGTTAGGGTTAGACTCAGGCTCTTAGGGTTAGGGTTAGACTTAGGCTCTTAGGGTTAGGGTTAGACTCAGGGTCTTAGGGTGAGGGTTAGACTCAGGCTCTTAGGGTTAGGGTTCGACTCAGGCTCTTAGGGTTAGGGTTAGACTCAGGCTCGTAGGGTTAGGGTTAGACTCAGGCTCTTAGGGTTAGGGTTAGACTCAGGCTCTTAGGGTGAGGGTTAGACTCAGGCTCTTAGGGTTAGGGTTAGACTCAGGCTCTTAGGGTTAGGGTTAGACTCAGGCTCTTAGGGTGAGGGTTAGACTCAGGCTCGTAGGGTTAGGGTTAGACTCAGGCTCTTAGGGTTAGGGTTAGACTCAGGCTCTTAGGGTGAGGGTTAGACTCAGGCTCTTAGGGTGAGGGTTAGACTCAGGCTCTTAGGCTTAGGGTTAGACTCAGGCTTATAGGGTTAGGGTTAGACTCAGGCTCTTAGGGTGAGGGTTAGACTCAGGCTCTTAGGGTTAGACTCAGGCTCTTAGGGTTAGGGTTCGATTCAGGCTCTTAGGGTGAGGGTTAGACTCAGGCTCTTAGGGTGAGGGTTAGACTCAGGCTCTTAGGGTTAGGGTTAGACTCAGGCTCTTAGGGTTAGGGTTAGACTCAGGCTCTTAGGGTTAGGGTTAGACTCAGGCTCTTAGGGTTAGGGTTAGACTCAGGCTCTTAGGGTGAGGGTTAGACTCAGGCTCTTAGGGTTAGGGTTAGACTCAGGCTCTTAGGGTGAGGGTTAGACTCAGGCTCTTAGGGTTAGGGTTCGACTCAGGCTCTTAGGGTTAGGGTTCGATTCAGGCTCGTAGGGTGAGGGTTCGACTCAGGCTCTTAGGGTTAGGGTTAGACTCAGGCTTATAGGGTTAGGGTTAGACTCAGGCTCTTAGGGTGAGGGTTAGACTCAGGCTCTTAGGGTTAGACTCAGGCTCTTAGGGTTAGGGTTCGATTCAGGCTCTTAGGGTGAGGGTTAGACTCAGGCTCTTAGGGTGAGGGTTAGACTCAGGCTCTTAGGGTTAGGGTTAGACTCAGGCTCTTAGGGTTAGGGTTAGACTCAGGCTTATAGGGTTAGGGTTAGACTCAGGCTCTTAGGGTGAGGGTTAGACTCAGGCTCTTAGGGTTAGACTCAGGCTCTTAGGGTTAGGGTTCGATTCAGGCTCTTAGGGTGAGGGTTAGACTCAGGCTCTTAGGGTGAGGGTTAGACTCAGGCTCTTAGGGTTAGGGTTAGACTCAGGCTCTTAGGGTTAGGGTTAGACTTAGGCTCTTAGGGTTAGGGTTAGACTCAGGGTCTTAGGGTGAGGGTTAGACTCAGGCTCTTAGGGTGAGGGTTAGACTCAGGCTCTTAGGGTTAGGGTTAGACTCAGGCTCTTAGGGTGAGGGTTAGACTCAGGCTCTTAGGGTGAGGGTTAGACTCAGGCTCTTAGGGTTAGGGTTAGACTCATGCTCTTAGGGTGAGGGTTAGACTCAGGCTCTTAGGGTGAGGGTTAGACTCAGGCTCTTAGGCTTAGGGTTAGACTCAGGCTCTTAGGCTTAGGGTTAGACTCAGGCTCTTAGGGTTAGGGTTAGACTCAGGCTCTTAGGGTGAGGGTTAGACTCAGGCTCTTAGGGTTAGGGTTAGACTCAGGCTCTTTAGGGTTAGGGTTAGACTCAGGCTCTTAGGGTGAGGGTTAGACTCAGGCTCTTAGGGTTAGGGTTAGACTCAGGCTCTTAGGGTGAGGGTTAGACTCAGGCTCTTAGGGTTAGGGTTAGACTCAGGCTCTTCGGGTTAGGGTTAGACTCAGGCTCTTAGGGTGAGGGTTAGACTTAGGCTCTTAGGGTTAGGGTTAGACTCAGGCTCTTAGGGTTAGGGTTAGACTCAGGCTCTTAGGGTGAGGGTTAGACTCAGGCTCTTAGGGTGAGGGTTAGACTCAGGCTCTTAGGGTGAGGGTTAGAATCAGGCTCTTAGGGTTAGGGTTAGACTCAGGCTCTTAGGGTGAGGGTTAGACTCAGGCTCTTAGGGTTAGGGTTAGACTCAGGCTCTTAGGGTTAGGGTTCGATTCAGGCTCGTAGGGTGAGGGTTCGACTCAGGCTCTTAGGGTTAGGGTTAGACTCAGGCTTATAGGGTTAGGGTTAGACTCAGGCTCTTAGGGTGAGGGTTAGACTCAGGCTCTTAGGGTTAGACTCAGGCTCTTAGGGTTAGGGTTCGATTCAGGCTCTTAGGGTGAGGGTTAGACTCAGGCTCTTAGGGTGAGGGTTAGACTCAGGCTCTTAGGGTTAGGGTTAGACTCAGGCTCTTAGGGTTAGGGTTAGACTCAGGCTTATAGGGTTAGGGTTAGACTCAGGCTCTTAGGGTGAGGGTTAGACTCAGGCTCTTAGGGTTAGACTCAGGCTCTTAGGGTTAGGGTTCGATTCAGGCTCTTAGGGTGAGGGTTAGACTCAGGCTCTTAGGGTGAGGGTTAGACTCAGGCTCTTAGGGTTAGGGTTAGACTCAGGCTCTTAGGGTTAGGGTTAGACTTAGGCTCTTAGGGTTAGGGTTAGACTCAGGGTCTTAGGGTGAGGGTTAGACTCAGGCTCTTAGGGTGAGGGTTAGACTCAGGCTCTTAGGGTGAGGGTTAGACTCAGGCTCTTAGGGTTAGGGTTAGACTCAGGCTCTTAGGGTGAGGGTTAGACTCAGGCTCTTAGGGTGAGGGTTAGACTCAGGCTCTTAGGGTTAGGGTTAGACTCATGCTCTTAGGGTGAGGGTTAGACTCAGGCTCTTAGGGTGAGGGTTAGACTCAGGCTCTTAGGCTTAGGGTTAGACTCAGGCTCTTAGGCTTAGGGTTAGACTCAGGCTCTTAGGGTTAGGGTTAGACTCAGGCTCTTAGGGTGAGGGTTAGACTCAGGCTCTTAGGGTTAGGGTTAGACTCAGGCTCTTTAGGGTTAGGGTTAGACTCAGGCTCTTAGGGTGAGGGTTAGACTCAGGCTCTTAGGGTTAGGGTTAGACTCAGGCTCTTAGGGTGAGGGTTAGACTCAGGCTCTTAGGGTTAGGGTTAGACTCAGGCTCTTCGGGTTAGGGTTAGACTCAGGCTCTTAGGGTGAGGGTTAGACTTAGGCTCTTAGGGTTAGGGTTAGACTCAGGCTCTTAGGGTTAGGGTTAGACTCAGGCTCTTAGGGTGAGGGTTAGACTCAGGCTCTTAGGGTGAGGGTTAGACTCAGGCTCTTAGGGTGAGGGTTAGAATCAGGCTCTTAGGGTTAGGGTTAGACTCAGGCTCTTAGGGTGAGGGTTAGACTCAGGCTCTTAGGGTTAGGGTTAGACTCAGGCTCTTAGGGTGAGGGTTCGATTCAGGCTCGTAGGGTGAGGGTTCGACTCAGGCTCTTAGGGTTAGGGTTCGACTCAGGCTCTTAGGGTTAGGGTTAGACTCAGGCTCTTAGGGTGAGGGTTAGACTCAGGCTCTTCGGGTTAGGGTTAGACTCAGGCTCTTAGGGTGAGGGTTAGACTCAGGCTCTTAGGGTGAGGGTTAGACTCAGGCTCTTAGGGTGAGGGTTAGACTCAGGCTCTTAGGGTGAGGGTTAGACTCAGGCTCTTAGGGTGAGGGTTAGACTCAGGCTCTTAGGGTTAGGGTTAGACTCAGGCTCTTAGGGTTAGGGTTAGACTCAGGCTCTTAGGGTGAGGGTTAGACTCAGGCTCTTAGGGTTAGGGTTAGACTCAGGCTCTTAGGGTTAGACTCAGGCTCTTAGGGTTAGGGTTAGACTCAGGCTCTTAGGGTGAGGGTTAGACTCAGGCTCTTAGGGTGAGGGTTAGACTCAGGCTCTTAGGGTTAGGGTTAGACTCAGGCTCTTAGGGTGAGGGTTAGACTCAGGCTCTTAGGGTTAGGGTTAGACTCAGGCTCTTAGGGTGAGGGTTAGACTCAGGCTCTTAGGGTTAGGGTTAGACTCAGGCTCTTAGGGTTAGGGTTAGACTCAGGCTCTTAGGGTGAGGGTTAGACTCAGGCTCTTAGGGTGAGGGTTAGACTCAGGCTCTTAGGGTGAGGGTTAGACTCAGGCTCTTAGGCTTAGGGTTAGACTCAGGCTCTTAGGGTGAGGGTTAGACTCAGGCTCTTCGGGTTAGGGTTAGACTCAGGCTCTTAGGGTTAGGGTTAGACTCAGGCTCTTAGGGTTAGGGTTAGACTCAGGCTCTTAGGGTTAGGGTTAGACTCAGGCTTATAGGGTTAGGGTTAGACTCAGGCTCTTAGGGTGAGGGTTAGACTCAGGCTCTTAGGGTTAGACTCAGGCTCTTAGGGTTAGGGTTCGATTCAGGCTCTTAGGGTGAGGGTTAGACTCAGGCTCTTAGGGTGAGGGTTAGACTCAGGCTCTTAGGGTGAGGGTTAGACTCAGGCTCTTAGGGTTAGGGTTAGACTTAGGCTCTTAGGGTTAGGGTTAGACTCAGGGTCTTAGGGTGAGGGTTAGACTCAGGCTCTTAGGGTTAGGGTTCGACTCAGGCTCTTAGGGTTAGGGTTAGACTCAGGCTCGTAGGGTTAGGGTTAGACTCAGGCTCTTAGGGTTAGGGTTAGACTCAGGCTCTTAGGGTTAGGGTTAGACTCAGGCTCTTAGGGTGAGGGTTAGACTCAGGCTCTTAGGGTTAGGGTTAGACTCAGGCTCTTAGGGTTAGGGTTAGACTCAGGCTCTTAGGGTGAGGGTTAGACTCAGGCTCTTAGGGTGAGGGTTAGACTCAGGCTCTTAGGGTTAGGGTTAGACTCATGCTCTTAGGGTGAGGGTTAGACTCAGGCTCTTAGGGTGAGGGTTAGACTCAGGCTCTTAGGCTTAGGGTTAGACTCAGGCTCTTAGGCTTAGGGTTAGACTCATGCTCTTAGGGTGAGGGTTAGACTCAGGCTCTTAGGGTGAGGGTTAGACTCAGGCTCTTAGGCTTAGGGTTAGACTCAGGCTTATAGGGTTAGGGTTAGACTCAGGCTCTTAGGGTGAGGGTTAGACTCAGGCTCTTAGGGTTAGACTCAGGCTCTTAGGGTTAGGGTTCGATTCAGGCTCTTAGGGTGAGGGTTAGACTCAGGCTCTTAGGGTGAGGGTTAGACTCAGGCTCTTAGGGTTAGGGTTAGACTCAGGCTCTTAGGGTTAGGGTTAGACTCAGGCTCTTAGGGTTAGGGTTAGACTCAGGCTCTTAGGGTTAGGGTTAGACTCAGGCTCTTAGGGTGAGGGTTAGACTCAGGCTCTTAGGGTTAGGGTTAGACTCAGGCTCTTAGGGTGAGGGTTAGACTCAGGCTCTTAGGGTTAGGGTTCGACTCAGGCTCTTAGGGTTAGGGTTCGATTCAGGCTCGTAGGGTGAGGGTTAGACTCAGGCTCTTAGGGTTAGGGTTCGATTCAGGCTCTTAGGGTGAGGGTTAGACTCAGGCTCTTAGGGTGAGGGTTAGACTCAGGCTCTTAGGGTTAGGGTTAGACTCAGGCTCTTAGGGTTAGGGTTAGACTCAGGCTTATAGGGTTAGGGTTAGACTCAGGCTCTTAGGGTGAGGGTTAGACTCAGGCTCTTAGGGTTAGACTCAGGCTCTTAGGGTTAGGGTTCGATTCAGGCTCTTAGGGTGAGGGTTAGACTCAGGCTCTTAGGGTGAGGGTTAGACTCAGGCTCTTAGGGTTAGGGTTAGACTCAGGCTCTTAGGGTTAGGGTTAGACTTAGGCTCTTAGGGTTAGGGTTAGACTCAGGCTCTTAGGGTGAGGGTTAGACTCAGGCTCTTAGGGTGAGGGTTAGACTCAGGCTCTTAGGGTTAGGGTTAGACTCAGGCTCTTAGGGTGAGGGTTAGACTCAGGCTCTTAGGGTGAGGGTTAGACTCAGGCTCTTAGGGTTAGGGTTAGACTCATGCTCTTAGGGTGAGGGTTAGACTCAGGCTCTTAGGGTGAGGGTTAGACTCAGGCTCTTAGGCTTAGGGTTAGACTCAGGCTCTTAGGCTTAGGGTTAGACTCAGGCTCTTAGGGTTAGGGTTAGACTCAGGCTCTTAGGGTGAGGGTTAGACTCAGGCTCTTAGGGTTAGGGTTAGACTCAGGCTCTTTAGGGTTAGGGTTAGACTCAGGCTCTTAGGGTGAGGGTTAGACTCAGGCTCTTAGGGTTAGGGTTAGACTCAGGCTCTTAGGGTGAGGGTTAGACTCAGGCTCTTAGGGTTAGGGTTAGACTCAGGCTCTTCGGGTTAGGGTTAGACTCAGGCTCTTAGGGTGAGGGTTAGACTTAGGCTCTTAGGGTTAGGGTTAGACTCAGGCTCTTAGGGTTAGGGTTAGACTCAGGCTCTTAGGGTTAGGGTTAGACTCAGGCTCTTAGGGTTAGGGTTCGACTCAGGCTCTTAGGGTTAGGGTTAGACTCAGGCTCTTAGGGTGAGGGTTAGACTTAGGCTCTTAGGGTTAGGGTTAGACTCAGGCTCTTAGGGTGAGGGTTCGATTCAGGCTCGTAGGGTGAGGGTTCGACTCAGGCTCTTAGGGTTAGGGTTCGACTCAGGCTCTTAGGGTTAGGGTTAGACTCAGGCTCTTAGGGTGAGGGTTAGACTCAGGCTCTTCGGGTTAGGGTTAGACTCAGGCTCTTAGGGTGAGGGTTAGACTCAGGCTCTTAGGGTGAGGGTTAGACTCAGGCTCTTAGGGTGAGGGTTAGACTCAGGCTCTTAGGGTGAGGGTTAGACTCAGGCTCTTAGGGTGAGGGTTAGACTCAGGCTCTTAGGGTTAGGGTTAGACTCAGGCTCTTAGGGTGAGGGTTAGACTCAGGCTCTTAGGGTTAGGGTTAGACTCAGGCTCTTAGGGTTAGACTCAGGCTCTTAGGGTTAGGGTTAGACTCAGGCTCTTAGGGTGAGGGTTAGACTCAGGCTCTTAGGGTGAGGGTTAGACTCAGGCTCTTAGGGTTAGGGTTAGACTCAGGCTCTTAGGGTGAGGGTTAGACTCAGGCTCTTAGGGTTAGGGTTAGACTCAGGCTCTTAGGGTGAGGGTTAGACTCAGGCTCTTAGGGTTAGGGTTAGACTCAGGCTCTTAGGGTTAGGGTTAGACTCAGGCTCTTAGGGTGAGGGTTAGACTCAGGCTCTTAGGGTGAGGGTTAGACTCAGGCTCTTAGGGTGAGGGTTAGACTCAGGCTCTTAGGCTTAGGGTTAGACTCAGGCTCTTAGGGTGAGGGTTAGACTCAGGCTCTTCGGGTTAGGGTTAGACTCAGGCTCTTAGGGTTAGGGTTAGACTCAGGCTCTTAGGGTTAGGGTTAGACTCAGGCTCTTAGGGTTAGGGTTAGACTCAGGCTTATAGGGTTAGGGTTAGACTCAGGCTCTTAGGGTGAGGGTTAGACTCAGGCTCTTAGGGTTAGACTCAGGCTCTTAGGGTTAGGGTTCGATTCAGGCTCTTAGGGTGAGGGTTAGACTCAGGCTCTTAGGGTGAGGGTTAGACTCAGGCTCTTAGGGTGAGGGTTAGACTCAGGCTCTTAGGGTTAGGGTTAGACTTAGGCTCTTAGGGTTAGGGTTAGACTCAGGGTCTTAGGGTGAGGGTTAGACTCAGGCTCTTAGGGTTAGGGTTCGACTCAGGCTCTTAGGGTTAGGGTTAGACTCAGGCTCGTAGGGTTAGGGTTAGACTCAGGCTCTTAGGGTTAGGGTTAGACTCAGGCTCTTAGGGTTAGGGTTAGACTCAGGCTCTTAGGGTGAGGGTTAGACTCAGGCTCTTAGGGTTAGGGTTAGACTCAGGCTCTTAGGGTTAGGGTTAGACTCAGGCTCTTAGGGTGAGGGTTAGACTCAGGCTCTTAGGGTGAGGGTTAGACTCAGGCTCTTAGGGTTAGGGTTAGACTCATGCTCTTAGGGTGAGGGTTAGACTCAGGCTCTTAGGGTGAGGGTTAGACTCAGGCTCTTAGGCTTAGGGTTAGACTCAGGCTCTTAGGCTTAGGGTTAGACTCATGCTCTTAGGGTGAGGGTTAGACTCAGGCTCTTAGGGTGAGGGTTAGACTCAGGCTCTTAGGCTTAGGGTTAGACTCAGGCTTATAGGGTTAGGGTTAGACTCAGGCTCTTAGGGTGAGGGTTAGACTCAGGCTCTTAGGGTTAGACTCAGGCTCTTAGGGTTAGGGTTCGATTCAGGCTCTTAGGGTGAGGGTTAGACTCAGGCTCTTAGGGTGAGGGTTAGACTCAGGCTCTTAGGGTTAGGGTTAGACTCAGGCTCTTAGGGTTAGGGTTAGACTCAGGCTCTTAGGGTTAGGGTTAGACTCAGGCTCTTAGGGTTAGGGTTAGACTCAGGCTCTTAGGGTGAGGGTTAGACTCAGGCTCTTAGGGTTAGGGTTAGACTCAGGCTCTTAGGGTGAGGGTTAGACTCAGGCTCTTAGGGTTAGGGTTCGACTCAGGCTCTTAGGGTTAGGGTTCGATTCAGGCTCGTAGGGTGAGGGTTAGACTCAGGCTCTTAGGGTTAGGGTTCGATTCAGGCTCTTAGGGTGAGGGTTAGACTCAGGCTCTTAGGGTGAGGGTTAGACTCAGGCTCTTAGGGTTAGGGTTAGACTCAGGCTCTTAGGGTTAGGGTTAGACTCAGGCTTATAGGGTTAGGGTTAGACTCAGGCTCTTAGGGTGAGGGTTAGACTCAGGCTCTTAGGGTTAGACTCAGGCTCTTAGGGTTAGGGTTCGATTCAGGCTCTTAGGGTGAGGGTTAGACTCAGGCTCTTAGGGTGAGGGTTAGACTCAGGCTCTTAGGGTTAGGGTTAGACTCAGGCTCTTAGGGTTAGGGTTAGACTTAGGCTCTTAGGGTTAGGGTTAGACTCAGGGTCTTAGGGTGAGGGTTAGACTCAGGCTCTTAGGGTGAGGGTTAGACTCAGGCTCTTAGGGTTAGGGTTAGACTCAGGCTCTTAGGGTGAGGGTTAGACTCAGGCTCTTAGGGTGAGGGTTAGACTCAGGCTCTTAGGGTTAGGGTTAGACTCATGCTCTTAGGGTGAGGGTTAGACTCAGGCTCTTAGGGTGAGGGTTAGACTCAGGCTCTTAGGCTTAGGGTTAGACTCAGGCTCTTAGGCTTAGGGTTAGACTCAGGCTCTTAGGGTTAGGGTTAGACTCAGGCTCTTAGGGTGAGGGTTAGACTCAGGCTCTTAGGGTTAGGGTTAGACTCAGGCTCTTTAGGGTTAGGGTTAGACTCAGGCTCTTAGGGTGAGGGTTAGACTCAGGCTCTTAGGGTTAGGGTTAGACTCAGGCTCTTAGGGTGAGGGTTAGACTCAGGCTCTTAGGGTTAGGGTTAGACTCAGGCTCTTCGGGTTAGGGTTAGACTCAGGCTCTTAGGGTGAGGGTTAGACTTAGGCTCTTAGGGTTAGGGTTAGACTCAGGCTCTTAGGGTTAGGGTTAGACTCAGGCTCTTAGGGTGAGGGTTAGACTCAGGCTCTTAGGGTGAGGGTTAGACTCAGGCTCTTAGGGTGAGGGTTAGAATCAGGCTCTTAGGGTTAGGGTTAGACTCAGGCTCTTAGGGTGAGGGTTAGACTCAGGCTCTTAGGGTTAGGGTTAGACTCAGGCTCTTAGGGTTAGGGTTCGATTCAGGCTCGTAGGGTGAGGGTTCGACTCAGGCTCTTAGGGTTAGGGTTAGACTCAGGCTTATAGGGTTAGGGTTAGACTCAGGCTCTTAGGGTGAGGGTTAGACTCAGGCTCTTAGGGTTAGACTCAGGCTCTTAGGGTTAGGGTTCGATTCAGGCTCTTAGGGTGAGGGTTAGACTCAGGCTCTTAGGGTGAGGGTTAGACTCAGGCTCTTAGGGTTAGGGTTAGACTCAGGCTCTTAGGGTTAGGGTTAGACTCAGGCTTATAGGGTTAGGGTTAGACTCAGGCTCTTAGGGTTAGGGTTAGACTCAGGCTCTTAGGGTTAGGGTTAGACTCAGGCTCTTAGGGTTAGGGTTAGACTCAGGCTCTTAGGGTGAGGGTTAGACTCAGGCTCTTAGGGTGAGGGTTAGACTCAGGCTCTTAGGGTTAGGGTTAGACTCAGGCTCTTAGGGTGAGGGTTAGACTCAGGCTCTTAGGGTGAGGGTTAGACTCAGGCTCTTAGGGTGAGGGTTAGACTCAGGCTCTTAGGGTTAGGGTTAGACTCAGGCTCTTAGGGTTAGGGTTCGACTCAGGCTCTTAGGGTTAGGGTTCGACTCAGGCTCTTAGGGTTAGGGTTCGATTGAGGCTCTTAGGGTTAGGGTTAGACTCAGGCTCTTAGGGTGAGGGTTAGACTCAGGCTCTTAGGGTTAGGGTTAGACTCAGGCTCTTAGGGTTAGGGTTATACTCAGGCTCTTAGGGTTAGGGTTAGACTCAGGCTCTTAGGGTTAGGGTTAGACTCAGGCTCTTAGGGTTAGGGTTAGACTCAGGCTCTTAGGGTTAGGGTTAGACTCAGGCTCTTAGGGTTAGGGTTAGACTCAGGCTCTTTAGGGTTAGGGTTAGACTCAGGCTCTTAGGGTTAGGGTTAGACTCAGGCTCTTAGGGTGAGGGTTAGACTCAGGCTCTTAGGGTGAGGGTTAGACTCAGGCTCTTAGGGTTAGGGTTAGACTCAGGCTCTTAGGGTTAGGGTTAGACTCAGACTCTTAGGGTTAGGGTTAGACTCAGGCTCTTAGGGTTAGGGTTAGACTCAGACTCTTAGGGTTAGGGTTAGACTCAGGCTCTTAGGGTTAGGGTTAGACTCAGGCTCTTAGGGTTAGGGTTCGACTCAGGCTCTTAGGGTTAGGGTTCGATTCAGACTCTTAGGGTGAGGGTTAGACTCAGGCTCTTAGGGTGAGGGTTAGACTCAGGCTCTTAGGGTTAGGGTTAGACTCAGGCTCTTAGGGTGAGGGTTAGACTCAGGCTCTTCGGGTTAGGGTTAGACTCAGGCTCTTAGGGTTAGGGTTAGACTCAGGCTCTTAGGGTGAGGGTTAGACTCAGGCTCTTAGGGTTAGGGTTAGACTCAGGCTCGTAGGGTTAGGGTTAGACTCAGGCTCTTAGGGTGAGGGTTAGACTCAGGCTCTTAGGGTTAGGGTTAGACTCAGGCTCTTAGGGTTAGGGTTAGACTCAGGCTCTTCGGGTTAGGGTTAGACTCAGGCTCGTAGGGTTAGGGTTAGACTCAGGCTCTTAGGGTTAGGGTTAGACTCAGGCTCTTAGGGTGAGGGTTAGACTCAGGCTCTTAGGGTTAGGGTTAGACTCAGGCTCTTAGGGTTAGGGTTAGACTCAGGCTCTTAGGGTGAGGGTTAGACTCAGGCTCTTAGGGTTAGGGTTAGACTCAGGCTCTTAGGGTTAGGGTTAGACTCAGGCTCTTAGGGTGAGGGTTAGACTCAGGCTCTTAGGGTTAGGGTTAGACTCAGGCTCTTAGGGTGAGGGTTAGACTCAGGCTCTTAGGGTTAGGGTTAGACTCAGGCTCTTAGGGTTAGGGTTAGACTCAGGCTCTTAGGGTTAGGGTTAGACTCAGGCTCTTAGGGTTAGGGTTAGACTCAGGCTCTTAGGGTTAGGGTTAGACTCAGGCTCTTAGGGTGAGGGTTAGACTCAGGCTCTTAGGGTTAGGGTTAGACTCAGGCTCTTAGGGTGAGGGTTAGACTCAGGCTCTTAGGGTTAGGGTTAGACTCAGGCTCTTAGGGTGAGGGTTAGACTCAGGCTCTTAGGGTTAGGGTTAGACTCAGGCTCTTCGGGTTAGGGTTAGACTCAGGCTCTTAGGGTTAGGGTTCGATTCAGGCTCGTAGGGTGAGGGTTCGACTCAGGCTCTTAGGGTTAGGGTTAGACTCATGCTCTTATGGTGAGGGTTAGACTCAGGCTCTTCGGGTTAGGGTTAGACTCAGGCTCTTAGGGTTAGGGTTAGACTCAGGCTCTTAGGGTTAGGGTTAGACTCAGGCTCTTAGGGTTAGGGTTAGACTTAGGCTCTTAGGGTGAGGGTTAGACTCAGGCTCTTAGGGTTAGGGTTAGACTCAGGCTCTTAGGGTTAGGGTTAGACTCAGGCTCTTAGGGTTAGGGTTAGACTCAGGCTCTTCGGGTTAGGGTTAGACTCAGGCTCGTAGGGTTAGGGTTAGACTCAGGCTCTTAGGGTTAGGGTTAGACTCAGGCTCTTAGGGTGAGGGTTAGACTCAGGCTCTTAGGGTTAGGGTTAGACTCAGGCTCTTAGGGTTAGGGTTAGACTCAGGCTCTTAGGGTGAGGGTTAGACTCAGGCTCTTAGGGTTAGGGTTAGACTCAGGCTCTTAGGGTTAGGGTTAGACTCAGGCTCTTAGGGTGAGGGTTAGACTCAGGCTCTTAGGGTTAGGGTTAGACTCAGGCTCTTAGGGTGAGGGTTAGACTCAGGCTCTTAGGGTTAGGGTTAGACTCAGGCTCTTAGGGTTAGGGTTAGACTCAGGCTCTTAGGGTTAGGGTTAGACTCAGGCTCTTAGGGTTAGGGTTAGACTCAGGCTCTTAGGGTTAGGGTTAGACTCAGGCTCTTAGGGTGAGGGTTAGACTCAGGCTCTTAGGGTTAGGGTTAGACTCAGGCTCTTAGGGTGAGGGTTAGACTCAGGCTCTTAGGGTTAGGGTTAGACTCAGGCTCTTAGGGTGAGGGTTAGACTCAGGCTCTTAGGGTTAGGGTTAGACTCAGGCTCTTAGGGTGAGGGTTAGACTCAGGCTCTTAGGGTGAGGGTTAGACTTAGGCTCTTAGGGTTAGGGTTAGACTCAGGCTCTTAGGGTTAGGGTTAGACTCAGGCTCTTTAGGGTTAGGGTTAGACTCAGGCTCTTAGGGTGAGGGTTAGACTCAGGCTCTTCGGGTTAGGGTTAGACTCAGGCTCTTAGGGTTAGGGTTCGATTCAGGCTCTTAGGGTGAGGGTTAGACTCAGGCTCTTAGGGTGAGGGTTAGACTCAGGCTCTTAGGGTTAGGGTTAGACTCAGGCTCTTAGGGTGAGGGTTAGACTCAGGCTCTTAGGGTGAGGGTTAGACTCAGGCTCTTAGGGTGAGGGTTAGACTCAGGCTCTTAGGGTTAGGGTTAGACTCAGGCTCTTAGGGTGAGGGTTAGACTCAGGCTCTTAGGGTGAGGGTTCGACTCAGGCTCTTAGGGTTAGGGTTCGATTCAGGCTCTTAGGGTGAGGGTTAGACTCAGGCTCTTAGGGTGAGGGTTAGACTCAGGCTCTTAGGGTTAGGGTTAGACTCAGGCTCTTAGGGTTAGGGTTCGACTCAGGCTCTTAGGGTTAGGGTTCGATTCAGACTCTTAGGGTGAGGGTTAGACTCAGGCTCTTAGGGTGAGGGTTAGACTCAGGCTCTTAGGGTTAGGGTTAGACTCAGGCTCTTAGGGTGAGGGTTAGACTCAGGCTCTTCGGGTTAGGGTTAGACTCAGGCTCTTAGGGTTAGGGTTAGACTCAGGCTCTTAGGGTTAGGGTTAGACTCAGGCTCTTAGGGTTAGGGTTAGACTCAGGCTCTTAGGGTTAGGGTTAGACTCAGGCTCTTTAGGGTTAGGGTTAGACTCAGGCTCTTAGGGTGAGGGTTAGACTCAGGCTCTTCGGGTTAGGGTTAGACTCAGGCTCTTAGGGTTAGGGTTAGACTCAGGCTCTTAGGGTTAGGGTTAGACTCAGGCTCTTAGGGTGAGGGTTAGACTCAGGCTCTTAGGGTTAGGGTTAGACTCAGGCTCTTAGGGTTAGGGTTAGACTCAGGCTCTTCGGGTTAGGGTTAGACTCAGGCTCTTAGGGTGAGGGTTAGACTCAGGCTCTTAGGGTTAGGGTTAGACTCAGGCTCTTAGGGTTAGGGTTAGACTCAGGCTCTTTAGGGTTAGGGTTAGACTCAGGCTCTTAGGGTTAGGGTTAGACTCAGGCTCTTAGGGTGAGGGTTAGACTCAGGCTCTTAGGGTGAGGGTTAGACTCAGGCTCTTAGGGTTAGGGTTAGACTCAGGCTCTTAGGGTTAGGGTTAGACTCAGACTCTTAGGGTTAGGGTTAGACTCAGGCTCTTAGGGTTAGGGTTAGACTCAGGCTCTTAGGGTTAGGGTTCGACTCAGGCTCTTAGGGTTAGGGTTAGACTCAGGCTCTTAGGGTTAGGGTTAGACTCAGGCTCTTCGGGTTAGGGTTAGACTCAGGCTCTTAGGGTGAGGGTTAGACTCAGGCTCTTAGGGTTAGGGTTAGACTCAGGCTCTTAGGGTTAGGGTTAGACTCAGGCTCTTTAGGGTTAGGGTTAGACTCAGGCTCTTAGGGTTAGGGTTAGACTCAGGCTCTTAGGGTGAGGGTTAGACTCAGGCTCTTAGGGTGAGGGTTAGACTCAGGCTCTTAGGGTTAGGGTTAGACTCAGGCTCTTAGGGTTAGGGTTAGACTCAGACTCTTAGGGTTAGGGTTAGACTCAGGCTCTTAGGGTGAGGGTTAGACTCAGGCTCTTAGGGTTAGGGTTAGACTCAGGCTCTTAGGGTTAGGGTTAGACTCAGGCTTATAGGGTTAGGGTTAGACTCAGGCTCTTAGGGTGAGGGTTAGACTCAGGCTCTTAGGGTTAGACTCAGGCTCTTAGGGTTAGGGTTCGATTCAGGCTCTTAGGGTGAGGGTTAGACTCAGGCTCTTAGGGTGAGGGTTAGACTCAGGCTCTTAGGGTTAGGGTTAGACTCAGGCTCTTAGGGTTAGGGTTAGACTTAGGCTCTTAGGGTTAGGGTTAGACTCAGGGTCTTAGGGTGAGGGTTAGACTCAGGCTCTTAGGGTGAGGGTTAGACTCAGGCTCTTAGGGTGAGGGTTAGACTCAGGCTCTTAGGGTTAGGGTTAGACTCAGGCTCTTAGGGTGAGGGTTAGACTCAGGCTCTTAGGGTGAGGGTTAGACTCAGGCTCTTAGGGTTAGGGTTAGACTCAGGCTCTTAGGGTGAGGGTTAGACTCAGGCTCTTAGGGTTAGGCTTAGACTCAGGCTCTTAGGCTTAGGGTTAGACTCAGGCTCTTAGGCTTAGGGTTAGACTCAGGCTCTTAGGGTTAGGGTTAGACTCAGGCTCTTAGGGTGAGGGTTAGACTCAGGCTCTTAGGGTTAGGGTTAGACTCAGGCTCTTTAGGGTTAGGGTTAGACTCAGGCTCTTAGGGTGAGGGTTAGACTCAGGCTCTTAGGGTTAGGGTTAGACTCAGGCTCTTAGGGTGAGGGTTAGACTCAGGCTCTTAGGGTTAGGGTTAGACTCAGGCTCTTCGGGTTAGGGTTAGACTCAGGCTCTTAGGGTGAGGGTTAGACTTAGGCTCTTAGGGTTAGGGTTAGACTCAGGCTCTTAGGGTTAGGGTTAGACTCAGGCTCTTAGGGTGAGGGTTAGACTCAGGCTCTTAGGGTGAGGGTTAGACTCAGGCTCTTAGGGTGAGGGTTAGAATCAGGCTCTTAGGGTTAGGGTTAGACTCAGGCTCTTAGGGTGAGGGTTAGACTCAGGCTCTTAGGGTTAGGGTTAGACTCAGGCTCTTAGGGTGAGGGTTCGATTCAGGCTCGTAGGGTGAGGGTTCGACTCAGGCTCTTAGGGTTAGGGTTCGACTCAGGCTCTTAGGGTTAGGGTTAGACTCAGGCTCTTAGGGTGAGGGTTAGACTCAGGCTCTTCGGGTTAGGGTTAGACTCAGGCTCTTAGGGTGAGGGTTAGACTCAGGCTCTTAGGGTGAGGGTTAGACTCAGGCTCTTAGGGTGAGGGTTAGACTCAGGCTCTTAGGGTGAGGGTTAGACTCAGGCTCTTAGGGTGAGGGTTAGACTCAGGCTCTTAGGGTTAGGGTTAGACTCAGGCTCTTAGGGTTAGGGTTAGACTCAGGCTCTTAGGGTGAGGGTTAGACTCAGGCTCTTAGGGTTAGGGTTAGACTCAGGCTCTTAGGGTTAGACTCAGGCTCTTAGGGTTAGGGTTAGACTCAGGCTCTTAGGGTGAGGGTTAGACTCAGGCTCTTAGGGTGAGGGTTAGACTCAGGCTCTTAGGGTTAGGGTTAGACTCAGGCTCTTAGGGTGAGGGTTAGACTCAGGCTCTTAGGGTTAGGGTTAGACTCAGGCTCTTAGGGTGAGGGTTAGACTCAGGCTCTTAGGGTTAGGGTTAGACTCAGGCTCTTAGGGTTAGGGTTAGACTCAGGCTCTTAGGGTGAGGGTTAGACTCAGGCTCTTAGGGTGAGGGTTAGACTCAGGCTCTTAGGGTGAGGGTTAGACTCAGGCTCTTAGGCTTAGGGTTAGACTCAGGCTCTTAGGGTGAGGGTTAGACTCAGGCTCTTCGGGTTAGGGTTAGACTCAGGCTCTTAGGGTTAGGGTTAGACTCAGGCTCTTAGGGTTAGGGTTAGACTCAGGCTCTTAGGGTTAGGGTTAGACTCAGGCTTATAGGGTTAGGGTTAGACTCAGGCTCTTAGGGTGAGGGTTAGACTCAGGCTCTTAGGGTTAGACTCAGGCTCTTAGGGTTAGGGTTCGATTCAGGCTCTTAGGGTGAGGGTTAGACTCAGGCTCTTAGGGTGAGGGTTAGACTCAGGCTCTTAGGGTGAGGGTTAGACTCAGGCTCTTAGGGTTAGGGTTAGACTTAGGCTCTTAGGGTTAGGGTTAGACTCAGGGTCTTAGGGTGAGGGTTAGACTCAGGCTCTTAGGGTTAGGGTTCGACTCAGGCTCTTAGGGTTAGGGTTAGACTCAGGCTCGTAGGGTTAGGGTTAGACTCAGGCTCTTAGGGTTAGGGTTAGACTCAGGCTCTTAGGGTTAGGGTTAGACTCAGGCTCTTAGGGTGAGGGTTAGACTCAGGCTCTTAGGGTTAGGGTTAGACTCAGGCTCTTAGGGTTAGGGTTAGACTCAGGCTCTTAGGGTGAGGGTTAGACTCAGGCTCTTAGGGTGAGGGTTAGACTCAGGCTCTTAGGGTTAGGGTTAGACTCATGCTCTTAGGGTGAGGGTTAGACTCAGGCTCTTAGGGTGAGGGTTAGACTCAGGCTCTTAGGCTTAGGGTTAGACTCAGGCTCTTAGGCTTAGGGTTAGACTCATGCTCTTAGGGTGAGGGTTAGACTCAGGCTCTTAGGGTGAGGGTTAGACTCAGGCTCTTAGGCTTAGGGTTAGACTCAGGCTTATAGGGTTAGGGTTAGACTCAGGCTCTTAGGGTGAGGGTTAGACTCAGGCTCTTAGGGTTAGACTCAGGCTCTTAGGGTTAGGGTTCGATTCAGGCTCTTAGGGTGAGGGTTAGACTCAGGCTCTTAGGGTGAGGGTTAGACTCAGGCTCTTAGGGTTAGGGTTAGACTCAGGCTCTTAGGGTTAGGGTTAGACTCAGGCTCTTAGGGTTAGGGTTAGACTCAGGCTCTTAGGGTTAGGGTTAGACTCAGGCTCTTAGGGTGAGGGTTAGACTCAGGCTCTTAGGGTTAGGGTTAGACTCAGGCTCTTAGGGTGAGGGTTAGACTCAGGCTCTTAGGGTTAGGGTTCGACTCAGGCTCTTAGGGTTAGGGTTCGATTCAGGCTCGTAGGGTGAGGGTTAGACTCAGGCTCTTAGGGTTAGGGTTCGATTCAGGCTCTTAGGGTGAGGGTTAGACTCAGGCTCTTAGGGTGAGGGTTAGACTCAGGCTCTTAGGGTTAGGGTTAGACTCAGGCTCTTAGGGTTAGGGTTAGACTCAGGCTTATAGGGTTAGGGTTAGACTCAGGCTCTTAGGGTGAGGGTTAGACTCAGGCTCTTAGGGTTAGACTCAGGCTCTTAGGGTTAGGGTTCGATTCAGGCTCTTAGGGTGAGGGTTAGACTCAGGCTCTTAGGGTGAGGGTTAGACTCAGGCTCTTAGGGTTAGGGTTAGACTCAGGCTCTTAGGGTTAGGGTTAGACTTAGGCTCTTAGGGTTAGGGTTAGACTCAGGGTCTTAGGGTGAGGGTTAGACTCAGGCTCTTAGGGTGAGGGTTAGACTCAGGCTCTTAGGGTTAGGGTTAGACTCAGGCTCTTAGGGTGAGGGTTAGACTCAGGCTCTTAGGGTGAGGGTTAGACTCAGGCTCTTAGGGTTAGGGTTAGACTCATGCTCTTAGGGTGAGGGTTAGACTCAGGCTCTTAGGGTGAGGGTTAGACTCAGGCTCTTAGGCTTAGGGTTAGACTCAGGCTCTTAGGCTTAGGGTTAGACTCAGGCTCTTAGGGTTAGGGTTAGACTCAGGCTCTTAGGGTGAGGGTTAGACTCAGGCTCTTAGGGTTAGGGTTAGACTCAGGCTCTTTAGGGTTAGGGTTAGACTCAGGCTCTTAGGGTGAGGGTTAGACTCAGGCTCTTAGGGTTAGGGTTAGACTCAGGCTCTTAGGGTGAGGGTTAGACTCAGGCTCTTAGGGTTAGGGTTAGACTCAGGCTCTTCGGGTTAGGGTTAGACTCAGGCTCTTAGGGTGAGGGTTAGACTTAGGCTCTTAGGGTTAGGGTTAGACTCAGGCTCTTAGGGTTAGGGTTAGACTCAGGCTCTTAGGGTGAGGGTTAGACTCAGGCTCTTAGGGTGAGGGTTAGACTCAGGCTCTTAGGGTGAGGGTTAGAATCAGGCTCTTAGGGTTAGGGTTAGACTCAGGCTCTTAGGGTGAGGGTTAGACTCAGGCTCTTAGGGTTAGGGTTAGACTCAGGCTCTTAGGGTTAGGGTTCGATTCAGGCTCGTAGGGTGAGGGTTCGACTCAGGCTCTTAGGGTTAGGGTTAGACTCAGGCTTATAGGGTTAGGGTTAGACTCAGGCTCTTAGGGTGAGGGTTAGACTCAGGCTCTTAGGGTTAGACTCAGGCTCTTAGGGTTAGGGTTCGATTCAGGCTCTTAGGGTGAGGGTTAGACTCAGGCTCTTAGGGTGAGGGTTAGACTCAGGCTCTTAGGGTTAGGGTTAGACTCAGGCTCTTAGGGTTAGGGTTAGACTCAGGCTTATAGGGTTAGGGTTAGACTCAGGCTCTTAGGGTTAGGGTTAGACTCAGGCTCTTAGGGTTAGGGTTAGACTCAGGCTCTTAGGGTTAGGGTTAGACTCAGGCTCTTAGGGTGAGGGTTAGACTCAGGCTCTTAGGGTGAGGGTTAGACTCAGGCTCTTAGGGTTAGGGTTAGACTCAGGCTCTTAGGGTGAGGGTTAGACTCAGGCTCTTAGGGTGAGGGTTAGACTCAGGCTCTTAGGGTGAGGGTTAGACTCAGGCTCTTAGGGTTAGGGTTAGACTCAGGCTCTTAGGGTTAGGGTTCGACTCAGGCTCTTAGGGTTAGGGTTCGACTCAGGCTCTTAGGGTTAGGGTTCGATTGAGGCTCTTAGGGTTAGGGTTAGACTCAGGCTCTTAGGGTGAGGGTTAGACTCAGGCTCTTAGGGTTAGGGTTAGACTCAGGCTCTTAGGGTTAGGGTTATACTCAGGCTCTTAGGGTTAGGGTTAGACTCAGGCTCTTAGGGTTAGGGTTAGACTCAGGCTCTTAGGGTTAGGGTTAGACTCAGGCTCTTAGGGTTAGGGTTAGACTCAGGCTCTTAGGGTTAGGGTTAGACTCAGGCTCTTTAGGGTTAGGGTTAGACTCAGGCTCTTAGGGTTAGGGTTAGACTCAGGCTCTTAGGGTGAGGGTTAGACTCAGGCTCTTAGGGTGAGGGTTAGACTCAGGCTCTTAGGGTTAGGGTTAGACTCAGGCTCTTAGGGTTAGGGTTAGACTCAGACTCTTAGGGTTAGGGTTAGACTCAGGCTCTTAGGGTTAGGGTTAGAATCAGGCTCTTAGGGTTAGGGTTCGACTCAGGCTCTTAGGGTTAGGGTTCGATTCAGACTCTTAGGGTGAGGGTTAGACTCAGGCTCTTAGGGTGAGGGTTAGACTCAGGCTCTTAGGGTTAGGGTTAGACTCAGGCTCTTAGGGTGAGGGTTAGACTCAGGCTCTTCGGGTTAGGGTTAGACTCAGGCTCTTAGGGTTAGGGTTAGACTCAGGCTCTTAGGGTGAGGGTTAGACTCAGGCTCTTAGGGTTAGGGTTAGACTCAGGCTCGTAGGGTTAGGGTTAGACTCAGGCTCTTAGGGTGAGGGTTAGACTCAGGCTCTTAGGGTTAGGGTTAGACTCAGGCTCTTAGGGTTAGGGTTAGACTCAGGCTCTTCGGGTTAGGGTTAGACTCAGGCTCGTAGGGTTAGGGTTAGACTCAGGCTCTTAGGGTTAGGGTTAGACTCAGGCTCTTAGGGTGAGGGTTAGACTCAGGCTCTTAGGGTTAGGGTTAGACTCAGGCTCTTAGGGTTAGGGTTAGACTCAGGCTCTTAGGGTGAGGGTTAGACTCAGGCTCTTAGGGTTAGGGTTAGACTCAGGCTCTTAGGGTTAGGGTTAGACTCAGGCTCTTAGGGTGAGGGTTAGACTCAGGCTCTTAGGGTTAGGGTTAGACTCAGGCTCTTAGGGTGAGGGTTAGACTCAGGCTCTTAGGGTTAGGGTTAGACCCAGGCTCTTAGGGTTAGGGTTAGACTCAGGCTCTTAGGGTTAGGGTTAGACTCAGGCTCTTAGGGTTAGGGTTAGACTCAGGCTCTTAGGGTTAGGGTTAGACTCAGGCTCTTAGGGTGAGGGTTAGACTCAGGCTCTTAGGGTTAGGGTTAGACTCAGGCTCTTAGGGTGAGGGTTAGACTCAGGCTCTTAGGGTTAGGGTTAGACTCAGGCTCTTAGGGTGAGGGTTAGACTCAGGCTCTTAGGGTTAGGGTTAGACTCAGGCTCTTCGGGTTAGGGTTAGACTCAGGCTCTTAGGGTTAGGGTTCGATTCAGGCTCGTAGGGTGAGGGTTCGACTCAGGCTCTTAGGGTTAGGGTTAGACTCATGCTCTTATGGTGAGGGTTAGACTCAGGCTCTTCGGGTTAGGGTTAGACTCAGGCTCTTAGGGTTAGGGTTAGACTCAGGCTCTTAGGGTTAGGGTTAGACTCAGGCTCTTAGGGTTAGGGTTAGACTTAGGCTCTTAGGGTGAGGGTTAGACTCAGGCTCTTAGGGTTAGGGTTAGACTCAGGCTCTTAGGGTTAGGGTTAGACTCAGGCTCTTAGGGTTAGGGTTAGACTCAGGCTCTTCGGGTTAGGGTTAGACTCAGGCTCGTAGGGTTAGGGTTAGACTCAGGCTCTTAGGGTTAGGGTTAGACTCAGGCTCTTAGGGTGAGGGTTAGACTCAGGCTCTTAGGGTTAGGGTTAGACTCAGGCTCTTAGGGTTAGGGTTAGACTCAGGCTCTTAGGGTGAGGGTTAGACTCAGGCTCTTAGGGTTAGGGTTAGACTCAGGCTCTTAGGGTTAGGGTTAGACTCAGGCTCTTAGGGTGAGGGTTAGACTCAGGCTCTTAGGGTTAGGGTTAGACTCAGGCTCTTAGGGTGAGGGTTAGACTCAGGCTCTTAGGGTTAGGGTTAGACTCAGGCTCTTAGGGTTAGGGTTAGACTCAGGCTCTTAGGGTTAGGGTTAGACTCAGGCTCTTAGGGTTAGGGTTAGACTCAGGCTCTTAGGGTTAGGGTTAGACTCAGGCTCTTAGGGTGAGGGTTAGACTCAGGCTCTTAGGGTTAGGGTTAGACTCAGGCTCTTAGGGTGAGGGTTAGACTCAGGCTCTTAGGGTTAGGGTTAGACTCAGGCTCTTAGGGTGAGGGTTAGACTCAGGCTCTTAGGGTTAGGGTTAGACTCAGGCTCTTAGGGTGAGGGTTAGACTCAGGCTCTTAGGGTGAGGGTTAGACTTAGGCTCTTAGGGTTAGGGTTAGACTCAGGCTCTTAGGGTTAGGGTTAGACTCAGGCTCTTTAGGGTTAGGGTTAGACTCAGGCTCTTAGGGTGAGGGTTAGACTCAGGCTCTTCGGGTTAGGGTTAGACTCAGGCTCTTAGGGTTAGGGTTAGACTCAGGCTCTTAGGGTGAGGGTTAGACTCAGGCTCTTAGGGTGAGGGTTAGACTCAGGCTCTTAGGGTTAGGGTTAGACTCAGGCTCTTAGGGTGAGGGTTAGACTCAGGCTCTTAGGGTGAGGGTTAGACTCAGGCTCTTAGGGTGAGGGTTAGACTCAGGCTCTTAGGGTTAGGGTTAGACTCAGGCTCTTAGGGTGAGGGTTAGACTCAGGCTCTTAGGGTTAGGGTTAGACTCAGGCTCTTAGGGTTAGGGTTCGATTCAGGCTCTTAGGGTGAGGGTTAGACTCAGGCTCTTAGGGTGAGGGTTAGACTCAGGCTCTTAGGGTTAGGGTTCGACTCAGGCTCTTAGGGTTAGGGTTCGATTCAGACTCTTAGGGTGAGGGTTAGACTCAGGCTCTTAGGGTGAGGGTTAGACTTCAGGCTCTTAGGGTTAGGGTTAGACTCAGGCTCTTAGGGTGAGGGTTAGACTCAGGCTCTTAGGGTTAGGGTTAGACTCAGGCTCTTAGGGTTAGGGTTAGACTCAGGCTCTTAGGGTTAGGGTTAGACTCAGGCTCTTCGGGTTAGGGTTAGACTCAGGCTCTTAGGGTTAGGGTTAGACTCAGGCTCTTTAGGGTTAGGGTTAGACTCAGGCTCTTAGGGTGAGGGTTAGACTCAGGCTCTTCGGGTTAGGGTTAGACTCAGGCTCTTAGGGTTAGGGTTAGACTCAGGCTCTTAGGGTTAGGGTTAGACTCAGGCTCTTAGGGTGAGGGTTAGACTCAGGCTCTTAGGGTTAGGGTTAGACTCAGGCTCTTAGGGTTAGGGTTAGACTCAGGCTCTTAGGGTTAGGGTTAGACTCAGGCTCTTCGGGTTAGGGTTAGACTCAGGCTCTTAGGGTGAGGGTTAGACTCAGGCTCTTAGGGTTAGGGTTAGACTCAGGCTCTTAGGGTTAGGGTTAGACTCAGGCTCTTTAGGGTTAGGGTTAGACTCAGGCTCTTAGGGTTAGGGTTAGACTCAGGCTCTTAGGGTGAGGGTTAGACTCAGGCTCTTAGGGTGAGGGTTAGACTCAGGCTCTTAGGGTTAGGGTTAGACTCAGGCTCTTAGGGTTAGGGTTAGACTCAGACTCTTAGGGTTAGGGTTAGACTCAGGCTCTTAGGGTTAGGGTTAGACTCAGGCTCTTAGGGTTAGGGTTCGACTCAGGCTCTTAGGGTTAGGGTTCGATTCAGACTCTTAGGGTGAGGGTTAGACTCAGGCTCTTAGGGTGAGGGTTAGACTCAGGCTCTTAGGGTTAGGGTTAGACTCAGGCTCTTAGGGTGAGGGTTAGACTCAGGCTCTTCGGGTTAGGGTTAGACTCAGGCTCTTAGGGTTAGGGTTAGACTCAGGCTCTTAGGGTGAGGGTTAGACTCAGGCTCTTAGGGTTAGGGTTAGACTCAGGCTCGTAGGGTTAGGGTTAGACTCAGGCTCTTAGGGTGAGGGTTAGACTCAGGCTCTTAGGGTTAGGGTTAGACTCAGGCTCTTAGGGTTAGGGTTAGACTCAGGCTCTTAGGGTTAGGGTTAGACTCAGGCTCGTAGGGTTAGGGTTAGACTCAGGCTCTTAGGGTTAGGGTTAGACTCAGGCTCTTAGGGTTAGGGTTAGACTCAGGCTCTTAGGGTGAGGGTTAGACTCAGGCTCTTAGGGTTAGGGTTAGACTCAGGCTCTTCGGGTTAGGGTTAGACTCAGGCTCTTAGGGTTAGGGTTAGACTCAGGCTCTTAGGGTGAGGGTTAGACTCAGGCTCTTAGGGTGAGGGTTAGACTCAGGCTCTTAGGGTTAGGGTTAGACTCAGGCTCTTAGGGTGAGGGTTAGACTCAGGCTCTTAGGGTGAGGGTTAGACTCAGGCTCTTAGGGTGAGGGTTAGACTCAGGCTCTTAGGGTTAGGGTTAGACTCAGGCTCTTAGGGTTAGGGTTAGACTCAGGCTCTTTAGGGTTAGGGTTAGACTCAGGCTCTTAGGGTGAGGGTTAGACTCAGGCTCTTCGGGTTAGGGTTAGACTCAGGCTCTTAGGGTTAGGGTTAGACTCAGGCTCTTAGGGTTAGGGTTAGACTCAGGCTCTTAGGGTGAGGGTTAGACTCAGGCTCTTAGGGTTAGGGTTAGACTCAGGCTCTTAGGGTTAGGGTTAGACTCAGGCTCTTAGGGTTAGGGTTAGACTCAGGCTCTTCGGGTTAGGGTTAGACTCAGGCTCTTAGGGTGAGGGTTAGACTCAGGCTCTTAGGGTTAGGGTTAGACTCAGGCTCTTAGGGTTAGGGTTAGACTCAGGCTCTTTAGGGTTAGGGTTAGACTCAGGCTCTTAGGGTTAGGGTTAGACTCAGGCTCTTAGGGTGAGGGTTAGACTCAGGCTCTTAGGGTGAGGGTTAGACTCAGGCTCTTAGGGTTAGGGTTAGACTCAGGCTCTTAGGGTTAGGGTTAGACTCAGACTCTTAGGGTTAGGGTTAGACTCAGGCTCTTAGGGTTAGGGTTAGACTCAGGCTCTTAGGGTTAGGGTTCGACTCAGGCTCTTAGGGTTAGGGTTCGATTCAGACTCTTAGGGTGAGGGTTAGACTCAGGCTCTTAGGGTGAGGGTTAGACTCAGGCTCTTAGGGTTAGGGTTAGACTCAGGCTCTTAGGGTGAGGGTTAGACTCAGGCTCTTCGGGTTAGGGTTAGACTCAGGCTCTTAGGGTTAGGGTTAGACTCAGGCTCTTAGGGTGAGGGTTAGACTCAGGCTCTTAGGGTTAGGGTTAGACTCAGGCTCGTAGGGTTAGGGTTAGACTCAGGCTCTTAGGGTGAGGGTTAGACTCAGGCTCTTAGGGTTAGGGTTAGACTCAGGCTCTTAGGGTTAGGGTTAGACTCAGGCTCGTAGGGTTAGGGTTAGACTCAGGCTCTTAGGGTTAGGGTTAGACTCAGGCTCTTAGGGTTAGGGTTAGACTCAGGCTCTTAGGGTGAGGGTTAGACTCAGGCTCTTAGGGTTAGGGTTAGACTCAGGCTCTTAGGGTTAGGGTTAACTCAGGCTCTTAGGGTGAGGGTTAGACTCAGGCTCTTAGGGTTAGGGTTAGACTCAGGCTCTTAGGGTTAGGGTTAGACTCAGGCTCTTAGGGTGAGGGTTAGACTCAGGCTCTTAGGGTTAGGGTTAGACTCAGGCTCTTAGGGTGAGGGTTAGACTCAGGCTCTTAGGGTTAGGGTTAGACTCAGGCTCTTAGGGTTAGGGTTAGACTCAGGCTCTTAGGGTTAGGGTTAGACTCAGGCTCTTAGGGTTAGGGTTAGACTCAGGCTCTTAGGGTTAGGGTTAGACTCAGGCTCTTAGGGTTAGGGTTAGACTCAGGCTCTTAGGGTGAGGGTTAGACTCAGGCTCTTAGGGTTAGGGTTAGACTCAGGCTCTTAGGGTGAGGGTTAGACTCAGGCTCTTAGGGTTAGGGTTAGACTCAGGCTCTTAGGGTGAGGGTTCGATTCAGGCTCGTAGGGTGAGGGTTCGACTCAGGCTCTTAGGGTTAGGGTTCGACTCAGGCTCTTAGGGTTAGGGTTAGACTCATGCTCTTATGGTGAGGGTTAGACTCAGGCTCTTCGGGTTAGGGTTAGACTCAGGCTCTTAGGGTTAGGGTTAGACTCAGGCTCTTAGGGTTAGGGTTAGACTCAGGCTCTTAGGGTGAGGGTTAGACTTAGGCTCTTAGGGTTAGGGTTAGACTCAGGCTCTTAGGGTTAGGGTTAGACTCAGGCTTATAGGGTTAGGGTTAGACTCAGGCTCTTAGGGTGAGGGTTAGACTCAGGCTCTTCGGGTTAGGGTTAGACTCAGGCTCTTAGGGTTAGGGTTAGACTCAGGCTCTTAGGGTTAGGGTTAGACTCAGGCTTATAGGGTTAGGGTTAGACTCAGGCTCTTAGGGTTAGGGTTAGACTCAGGCTCTTAGGGTGAGGGTTAGACTCAGGCTCTTAGGGTGAGGGTTAGACTCAGGCTCTTAGGGTTAGGGTTAGACTCAGGCTCTTAGGGTGAGGGTTAGACTCAGGCTCTTAGGGTGAGGGTTAGACTCAGGCTCTTAGGGTGAGGGTTAGACTCAGGCTCTTAGGGTTAGGGTTAGACTCAGGCTCTTAGGGTTAGGGTTAGACTCAGGCTCTTAGGGTTAGGGTTCGACTCAGGCTCTTAGGGTTAGGGTTCGATTCAGGCTCTTAGGGTGAGGGTTAGACTCAGGCTCTTAGGGTGAGGGTTAGACTCAGGCTCTTCGGGTTAGGGTTAGACTCAGGCTCTTCGGGTTAGGGTTAGACTCAGGCTCTTAGGGTTAGGGTTCGACTCAGGCTCTTAGGGTTAGGGTTAGACTCAGGCTCTTAGGGTGAGGGTTAGACTCAGGCTCTTAGGGTGAGGGTTAGACTCAGGCTCTTAGGGTTAGGGTTAGACTCAGGCTCTTAGGGTGAGGGTTAGACTCAGGCTCTTAGGGTTAGGGTTAGACTCAGGCTCTTAGGGTTAGGGTTAGACTCAGGCTCTTAGGGTTAGGGTTAGACTCAGGCTCTTAGGCTTAAAGATAGACTCAGGCTCTTAGGCTTAAAGTTAGACTCAGGCTCTTAGGCTTAGAGTTAGACTCAGGCTCTTAGGGTGAGTGTTAGACTCAGGCTCTTAGGGTGAGGGTTAGACTCAGGCTCTTAGGGTTAGGGTTAGACTCAGGCTCTTAGGGTTAGGGTTAGACTCAGGCTCTTAGGGTTAGGGTTAGACTCAGGCTCTTAGGGTGAGGGTTAGACTCAGGCTCTTAGGGTTAGGGTTAGACTCAGGCTCTTAGGGTTAGGGTTAGACTCAGGCTCTTAGGGTTAGGGTTAGAATTCAGGCTCTTAGGGTGAGGGTTAGACTCAGACTCTTAGGGTTAGGGTTAGACTCAGGCTCTTAGGGTTAGGGTTAGACTCAGGCTCTTAGGGTTAGGGTTAGACTCAGGCTCTTAGGGTGAGGGTTAGACTCAGGCTCTTAGGGTTAGGGTTAGACTCAGGCTCTTAGGGTGAGGGTTAGACTCAGGCTCTTAGGGTTAGGGTTAGACTCAGGCTCTTAGGGTGAGGGTTAGACTCAGGCTCTTAGGGTTAGGGTTAGACTCAGGCTCTTAGGGTTAGGGTTAGACTCAGGCTCTTAGGGTGAGGGTTAGACTCAGGCTCTTAGGGTTAGGGTTAGACTCAGGCTCTTAGGGTTAGGGTTAGACTCAGGCTCTTAGGGTGAGGGTTAGACTCAGGCTCTTAGGGTTAGGGTTAGACTCAGGCTCTTAGGGTGAGGGTTAGACTCAGGCTCTTAGGGTTAGGGTTAGACTCAGGCTCTTAGGGTTAGGGTTAGACTCAGGCTCTTAGGGTTAGGGTTAGACTCAGGCTCTTAGGGTTAGGGTTAGACTCAGGCTCTTAGGGTTAGGGTTAGACTCAGGCTCTTAGGGTGAGGGTTAGACTCAGGCTCTTAGGGTTAGGGTTAGACTCAGGCTCTTAGGGTGAGGGTTAGACTCAGGCTCTTAGGGTTAGGGTTAGACTCAGGCTCTTAGGGTGAGGGTTAGACTCAGGCTCTTAGGGTTAGGGTTAGACTCAGGCTCTTCGGGTTAGGGTTAGACTCAGGCTCTTAGGGTTAGGGTTCGATTCAGGCTCGTAGGGTGAGGGTTCGACTCAGGCTCTTAGGGTTAGGGTTAGACTCATGCTCTTATGGTGAGGGTTAGACTCAGGCTCTTCGGGTTAGGGTTAGACTCAGGCTCTTAGGGTTAGGGTTAGACTCAGGCTCTTAGGGTTAGGGTTAGACTCAGGCTCTTAGGGTGAGGGTTAGACTTAGGCTCTTAGGGTGAGGGTTAGACTCAGGCTCTTAGGGTTAGGGTTAGACTCAGGCTCTTAGGGTTAGGGTTAGACTCAGGCTCTTAGGGTTAGGGTTAGACTCAGGCTCTTCGGGTTAGGGTTAGACTCAGGCTCGTAGGGTTAGGGTTAGACTCAGGCTCTTAGGGTTAGGGTTAGACTCAGGCTCTTAGGGTGAGGGTTAGACTCAGGCTCTTAGGGTTAGGGTTAGACTCAGGCTCTTAGGGTTAGGGTTAGACTCAGGCTCTTAGGGTGAGGGTTAGACTCAGGCTCTTAGGGTTAGGGTTAGACTCAGGCTCTTAGGGTTAGGGTTAGACTCAGGCTCTTAGGGTGAGGGTTAGACTCAGGCTCTTAGGGTTAGGGTTAGACTCAGGCTCTTAGGGTGAGGGTTAGACTCAGGCTCTTAGGGTTAGGGTTAGACTCAGGCTCTTAGGGTTAGGGTTAGACTCAGGCTCTTAGGGTTAGGGTTAGACTCAGGCTCTTAGGGTTAGGGTTAGACTCAGGCTCTTAGGGTTAGGGTTAGACTCAGGCTCTTAGGGTGAGGGTTAGACTCAGGCTCTTAGGGTTAGGGTTAGACTCAGGCTCTTAAGGTGAGGGTTAGACTCAGGCTCTTAGGGTTAGGGTTAGACTCAGGCTCTTAGGGTGAGGGTTAGACTCAGGCTCTTAGGGTTAGGGTTAGACTCAGGCTCTTAGGGTGAGGGTTAGACTCAGGCTCTTAGGGTGAGGGTTAGACTTAGGCTCTTAGGGTTAGGGTTAGACTCAGGCTCTTAGGGTTAGGGTTAGACTCAGGCTTATAGGGTTAGGGTTAGACTCAGGCTCTTAGGGTGAGGGTTAGACTCAGGCTCTTCGGGTTAGGGTTAGACTCAGGCTCTTAGGGTTAGGGTTAGACTCAGGCTCTTAGGGTGAGGGTTAGACTCAGGCTCTTAGGGTGAGGGTTAGACTCAGGCTCTTAGGGTTAGGGTTAGACTCAGGCTCTTAGGGTGAGGGTTAGACTCAGGCTCTTAGGGTGAGGGTTAGACTCAGGCTCTTAGGGTGAGGGTTCGACTCAGGCTCTTAGGGTTAGGGTTCGATTCAGGCTCTTAGGGTGTGGGTTAGACTCAGGCTCTTAGGGTGAGGGTTAGACTCAGGCTCTTAGGGTTAGGGTTAGACTCAGGCTCTTAGGGTTAGGGTTAGACTCAGGCTCTTAGGGTTAGGGTTCGATTCAGACTCTTAGGGTGAGGGTTAGACTCAGGCTCTTAGGGTGAGGGTTAGACTCAGGCTCTTAGGGTTAGGGTTAGACTCAGGCTCTTAGGGTGAGGGTTAGACTCAGGCTCTTCGGGTTAGGGTTAGACTCAGGCTCTTAGGGTTAGGGTTAGACTCAGGCTCTTAGGGTTAGGGTTAGACTCAGGCTCTTAGGGTTAGGGTTAGACTCAGGCTCTTAGGGTTAGGGTTAGACTCAGGCTCTTTAGGGTTAGGGTTAGACTCAGGCTCTTAGGGTGAGGGTTAGACTCAGGCTCTTCGGGTTAGGGTTAGACTCAGGCTCTTAGGGTTAGGGTTAGACTCAGGCTCTTAGGGTTAGGGTTAGACTCAGGCTCTTAGGGTGAGGGTTAGACTCAGGCTCTTAGGGTTAGGGTTAGACTCAGGCTCTTAGGGTTAGGGTTAGACTCAGGCTCTTAGGGTTAGGGTTAGACTCAGGCTCTTCGGGTTAGGGTTAGACTCAGGCTCTTAGGGTGAGGGTTAGACTCAGGCTCTTAGGGTTAGGGTTAGACTCAGGCTCTTAGGGTTAGGGTTAGACTCAGGCTCTTTAGGGTTAGGGTTAGACTCAGGCTCTTAGGGTTAGGGTTAGACTCAGGCTCTTAGGGTGAGGGTTAGACTCAGGCTCTTAGGGTGAGGGTTAGACTCAGGCTCTTAGGGTTAGGGTTAGACTCAGGCTCTTAGGGTTAGGGTTAGACTCAGACTCTTAGGGTTAGGGTTAGACTCAGGCTCTTAGGGTTAGGGTTAGACTCAGGCTCTTAGGGTTAGGGTTCGACTCAGGCTCTTAGGGTTAGGGTTCGATTCAGACTCTTAGGGTGAGGGTTAGACTCAGGCTCTTAGGGTGAGGGTTAGACTCAGGCTCTTAGGGTTAGGGTTAGACTCAGGCTCTTAGGGTGAGGGTTAGACTCAGGCTCTTCGGGTTAGGGTTAGACTCAGGCTCTTAGGGTTAGGGTTAGACTCAGGCTCTTAGGGTGAGGGTTAGACTCAGGCTCTTAGGGTTAGGGTTAGACTCAGGCTCGTAGGGTTAGGGTTAGACTCAGGCTCTTAGGGTGAGGGTTAGACTCAGGCTCTTAGGCTTAAAGTTAGACTCAGGCTCTTAGGCTTAGGGTTAGACTCAGGCTCTTAGGGTTAGGGTTAGACTCAGGCTCGTAGGGTTAGGGTTAGACTCAGGCTCTTAGGGTTAGGGTTAGACTCAGGCTCTTAGGGTTAGGGTTAGACTCAGGCTCTTAGGGTGAGGGTTAGACTCAGGCTCTTAGGGTTAGGGTTAGACTCAGGCTCTTAGGGTTAGGGTTAACTCAGGCTCTTAGGGTGAGGGTTAGACTCAGGCTCTTAGGGTTAGGGTTAGACTCAGGCTCTTAGGGTTAGGGTTAGACTCAGGCTCTTAGGGTGAGGGTTAGACTCAGGCTCTTAGGGTTAGGGTTAGACTCAGGCTCTTAGGGTGAGGGTTAGACTCAGGCTCTTAGGGTTAGGGTTAGACTCAGGCTCTTAGGGTTAGGGTTAGACTCAGGCTCTTAGGGTTAGGGTTAGACTCAGGCTCTTAGGGTTAGGGTTAGACTCAGGCTCTTAGGGTTAGGGTTAGACTCAGGCTCTTAGGGTGAGGGTTAGACTCAGGCTCTTAGGGTTAGGGTTAGACTCAGGCTCTTAGGGTTAGGGTTAGACTCAGGCTCTTAGGGTGAGGGTTAGACTCAGGCTCTTAGGGTTAGGGTTAGACTCAGGCTCTTAGGGTGAGGGTTAGACTCAGGCTCTTAGGGTTAGGGTTAGACTCAGGCTCTTAGGGTGAGGGTTCGATTCAGGCTCGTAGGGTGAGGGTTCGACTCAGGCTCTTAGGGTTAGGGTTCGACTCAGGCTCTTAGGGTTAGGGTTAGACTCATGCTCTTATGGTGAGGGTTAGACTCAGGCTCTTCGGGTTAGGGTTAGACTCAGGCTCTTAGGGTTAGGGTTAGACTCAGGCTCTTCGGGTTAGGGTTAGACTCAGGCTCTTAGGGTGAGGGTTAGACTTAGGCTCTTAGGGTTAGGGTTAGACTCAGGCTCTTAGGGTTAGGGTTAGACTCAGGCTTATAGGGTTAGGGTTAGACTCAGGCTCTTAGGGTGAGGGTTAGACTCAGGCTCTTCGGGTTAGGGTTAGACTCAGGCTCTTAGGGTTAGGGTTAGACTCAGGCTCTTAGGGTTAGGGTTAGACTCAGGCTTATAGGGTTAGGGTTAGACTCAGGCTCTTAGGGTTAGGGTTAGACTCAGGCTCTTAGGGTGAGGGTTAGACTCAGGCTCTTAGGGTGAGGGTTAGACTCAGGCTCTTAGGGTTAGGGTTAGACTCAGGCTCTTAGGGTGAGGGTTAGACTCAGGCTCTTAGGGTGAGGGTTAGACTCAGGCTCTTAGGGTGAGGGTTAGACTCAGGCTCTTAGGGTTAGGGTTAGACTCAGGCTCTTAGGGTTAGGGTTAGACTCAGGCTCTTAGGGTTAGGGTTCGACTCAGGCTCTTAGGGTTAGGGTTCGATTCAGGCTCTTAGGGTGAGGGTTAGACTCAGGCTCTTAGGGTGAGGGTTAGACTCAGGCTCTTCGGGTTAGGGTTAGACTCAGGCTCTTAGGGTTAGGGTTAGACTCAGGCTCTTAGGGTTAGGGTTCGACTCAGGCTCTTAGGGTTAGGGTTCGATTCAGACTCTTAGGGTGAGGGTTAGACTCAGGCTCTTAGGGTGAGGGTTAGACTCAGGCTCTTAGGGTTAGGGTTCGATTCAGGCTCTTAGGGTGAGGGTTAGACTCAGGCTCTTAGGGTGAGGGTTAGACTCAGGCTCTTAGGGTGAGGGTTAGACTCAGGCTCTTAGGGTGAGGGTTAGACTCAGGCTCTTAGGGTTAGGGTTAGACTCAGGCTCTTAGGGTTAGGGTTAGACTCAGGCTCTTAGGGTTAGGGTTAGACTCAGGCTCTTAGGGTGAGGGTTAGACTCAGGCTCTTAGGGTTAGGGTTAGACTCAGGCTCTTAGGGTTAGGGTTAGACTCAGGCTCTTAGGGTTAGGGTTAGACTCAGGCTCTTCGGGTTAGGGTTAGACTCAGGCTCTTAGGCTTAGGGTTAGACTCAGGCTCTTAGGGTGAGGGTTATACTCAGGCTCTTAGGGTTAGGGTTAGACTCAGGCTCTTAGGGTTAGGGTTAGACTCAGGCTCGTAGGGTTAGGGTTAGACTCAGGCTCTTAGAGTAAGGGTTAGACTCAGGCTCTTAGGGTTAGGGTTAGACTCAGGCTCTTAGGCTTAAAGTTAGACTCAGGCTCTTAGGCTTAAAGTTAGACTCAGGCTCTTAGGCTTAGGGTTAGACTCAGGCTCTTAGGGTTAGGGTTAGACTCAGGCTCTTAGGGTTAGGGTTAGACTCAGGCTCTTAGGGTTAGGGTTAGACTCAGGCTCTTAGGGTTAGGGTTAGACTCAGGCTCTTAGGGTGAGGGTTAGACTCAGGCTCTTAGGGTGAGGGTTAGACTCAGGCTCTTAGGGTGAGGGTTAGACTCAGGCTCTTAGGGTTAGGGTTAGACTCAGGCTCTTAGGGTTAGGGTTAGACTCAGGCTCTTAGGGTGAGGGTTAGACTCAGGCTCTTAGGGTGAGGGTTCGATTCAGGCTCTTAGGGTGAGGGTTAGACTCAGGCTCTTAGGGTTAGGGTTAGACTCAGGCTCTTAGGGTGAGGGTTATACTCAGGCTCTTAGGGTTCGGGTTCGACTCAGGCTCTTAGGGTTAGGGTTCGATTCAGGCTCTTAGGGTGAGGGTTAGACTCAGGCTCTTAGGGTGAGGGTTAGACTCAGGCTCTTAGGGTTAGGGTTAGACTCAGGCTCTTAGGGTGAGGGTTAGACTCAGGCTCTTAGGGTTAGGGTTAGACTCAGGCTCTTAGGGTTAGGGTTAGACTCATGCTCTTAGGGTGAGGGTTAGACTCAGGCTCTTAGGGTGAGGGTTAGACTCAGGCTCTTAGGCTTAGGGTTAGACTCAGGCTCTTAGGCTTAGGGTTAGACTCAGGCTCTTAGGCTTAGGGTTAGACTCAGGCTCTTAGGGTTAGGGTTAGACTCAGGCTCTTAGGGTTAGGGTTAGACTCAGGCTCTTAGGCTTAGGGTTAGACTCAGGCTCTTAGGGTTAGGGTTAGACTCAGGCTCTTAGGGTTAGGGTTAGACTCAGGCTCTTAGGGTTAGGGTTAGACTCAGGCTCTTAGGGTGAGGGTTAGACTCAGGCTCTTCGGGTTAGGGTTAGACTCAGGCTCTTAGGGTGAGGGTTAGACTCAGGCTCTTAGGGTTAGGGTTAGACTCAGGCTCTTAGGGTGAGGGTTAGACTCAGGCTCTTAGGGTGAGGGTTAGACTCAGGCTCTTAGGGTTAGGGTTAGACTCAGGCTCTTAGGGTTAGGGTTAGACTCAGGCTCTTAGGGTTAGGGTTAGACTCAGGCTCTTAGGGTGAGGGTTAGACTCAGGCTCTTAGGGTTAGGGTTAGACTCAGGCTCTTAGGGTTAGGGTTAGACTCAGGCTCTTCGGGTTAGGGTTAGACTCAGGCTCTTAGGCTTAGGGTTAGACTCAGGCTCTTAGGGTGAGGGTTATACTCAGGCTCTTAGGGTTAGGGTTAGACTCAGGCTCTTAGGCTTAGGGTTAGACTTCAGGCTCTTAGGGTGAGGGTTAGACTCAGACTCTTAGGGTTAGGGTTAGACTCAGGCTCTTAGGGTTAGGGTTAGACTCAGGCTCTTAGGCCTAAAGTTAGACTCAGGCTCTTAGGGTGAGGGTTAGACTCAGGCTCTTAGGGTTAGGGTTAGACTCAGGCTCTTAGGGTTAGGGTTAGACTCAGGCTCTTAGGCTTAGGGTTAGACTCAGGCTCTTAGGGTTAGGGTTAGACTCAGGCTCTTAGGGTGAGGGTTAGACTCAGGCTCTTAGGGTTAGGGTTAGACTCAGGCTCTTCGGGTTAGGGTTAGACTCAGGCTCTTAGGGTTAGGGTTAGACTCAGGCTCTTAGGGTTAGGGTTAGACTCAGGCTCTTAGGGTTAGGGTTAGACTCAGGCTCTTAGGGTGAGGGTTAGACTCAGGCTCTTAGGGTGAGGGTTAGACTCAGGCTCTTAGGGTTAGGGTTCGACTCAGGCTCTTAGGGTTAGGGTTCGATTCAGACTCTTAGGGTTAAGGTTAGACTCAGGCTCTTAGGGTGAGGGTTAGACTCAGGCTCTTAGGGTTAGGGTTAGACTCAGGCTCTTAGGGTGAGGGTTAGACTCAGGCTCTTCGGGTTAGGGTTAGACTCAGGCTCTTAGGGTTAGGGTTAGACTCAGGCTCTTAGGGTGAGGGTTAGACTCAGGCTCTTAGGGTTAGGGTTAGACTCAGGCTCTTAGGCTTAAAGTTAGACTCAGGCTCTTAGGCTTAAAGTTAGACTCAGGCTCTTAGGCTTAGAGTTAGACTCAGGCTCTTAGGGTGAGGGTTAGACTCAGGCTCTTAGGGTGAGGGTTAGACTCAGGCTCTTAGGGTTAGGGTTAGACTCAGGCTCTTAGGGTTAGGGTTAGACTCAGGCTCTTAGGGTTAGGGTTAGACTCAGGCTCTTAGGGTGAGGGTTAGACTCAGGCTCTTAGGGTTAGGGTTAGACTCAGGCTCTTAGGGTGAGGGTTAGACTCAGGCTCTTAGGGTTAGGGTTAGACTCAGGCTCTTCGGGTTAGGGTTAGACTCAGGCTCTTAGGCTTAGGGTTAGACTCAGGCTCTTAGGGTGAGGGTTATACTCAGGCTCTTAGGGTTAGGGTTAGACTCAGGCTCTTAGGGTTAGGGTTAGACTCAGGCTCTTAGGCTTAGGGTTAGACTCAGGCTCTTAGAGTAAGGGTTAGACTCAGGCTCTTAGGGTTAGGGTTAGACTCAGGCTCTTAGGGTTAGGGTTAGACTCAGGCTCTTAGGCTTAAAGGTAGACTCAGGCTCTTAGGCTTAAAGTTAGACTCAGGCTCTTAGGCTTAGGGTTAGACTCAGGCTCTTAGGGTTAGGGTTAGACTCAGGCTCTTAGGGTTAGGGTTAGACTCAGGCTCTTAGGGTTAGGGTTAGACTCAGGCTCTTAGGGTTAGGGTTAGACTCAGGCTCTTAGGGTTAGGGTTAGACTCAGGCTCTTAGGGTTAGGGTTAGACTCAGGCTCTTAGGGTGAGGGTTAGACTCAGGCTCTTAGGGTGAGGGTTAGACTCAGGCTCTTAGGGTTAGGGTTAGACTCAGGCTCTTAGGGTTAGGGTTAGACTCAGGCTCTTAGGGTGAGGGTTAGACTCAGGCTCTTAGGGTGAGGGTTAGACTCAGGCTCTTAGGGTTAGGGTTAGACTCAGGCTCTTAGGGTTAGGGTTAGACTCAGGCTCTTAGGGTGAGGGTTCGACTCAGGCTCTTAGGGTTAGGGTTCGATTCAGGCTCTTTAGGGTGAGGGTTAGACTCAGGCTCGTAGGGTTAGGGTTAGACTCAGGCTCTTAGGGTGAGGGTTAGACTCAGGCTCTTCGGGTTAGGGTTAGACTCAGGCTCTTAGGGTTAGGGTTAGACTCAGGCTCTTAGGGTGAGGGTTAGACTCAGGCTCTTAGGGTTAGGGTTAGACTCAGGCTCTTAGGGTTAGGGTTAGACTCAGGCTCTTAGGGTTAGGGTTAGACTCAGGCTCTTCGGGTTAGGGTTAGACTCAGGCTCGTAGGGTTAGGGTTAGACTCAGGCTCTTAGGGTTAGGGTTAGACTCAGGCTCTTAGGGTGAGGGTTAGACTCAGGCTCTTAGGGTTAGGGTTAGACTCAGGCTCTTAGGGTGAGGGTTAGACTCAGGCTCTTAGGGTGAGGGTTAGACTCAGGCTCTTAGGGTTAGGGTTAGACTCAGGCTCTTAGGGTTAGGGTTAGACTCAGGCTCTTAGGGTTAGGGTTAGACTCAGGCTCTTAGGGTTAGGGTTAGACTCAGGCTCTTAGGGTGAGGGTTAGACTCAGGCTCTTAGGGTTAGGGTTAGACTCAGGCTCTTAGGGTTAGGGTTAGACTCAGGCTCTTAGGGTTAGGGTTAGACTCAGGCTCTTAGGGTTAGGGTTAGACTCAGGCTCTTAGGGTTAGGGTTAGACTCAGGCTCTTAGGGTGAGGGTTAGACTCAGGCTCTTAGGGTTAGGGTTAGACTCAGGCTCTTAGGGTTAGGGTTAGACTCAGGCTCTTAGGGTTAGGGTTAGACTCAGGCTCTTAGGGTTAGGGTTAGACTCAGGCTCTTAGGGTGAGGGTTAGACTCAGGCTCTTAGGGTTAGGGTTCGACTCAGGCTCTTAGGGTGAGGGTTCGATTCAGGCTCGTAGGGTGAGGGTTCGACTCAGGCTCTTAGGGTTAGGGTTAGACTCATGCTCTTATGGTGAGGGTTAGACTCAGGCTCTTCGGGTTAGGGTTAGACTCAGGCTCTTAGGGTTAGGGTTAGACTCAGGCTCTTAGGGTTAGGGTTAGACTCAGGCTCTTAGGGTGAGGGTTAGACTTAGGCTCTTAGGGTTAGGGTTAGACTCAGGCTCTTAGGGTTAGGGTTAGACTCAGGCTCTTAGGGTGAGGGTTAGACTCAGGCTCTTAGGGTTAGGGTTAGACTCAGGCTCTTAGGGTTAGGGTTAGACTCAGGCTCATAGGGTTAGGGTTAGACTCAGGCTCTTAGGGTGAGGGTTAGACTCAGGCTCTTAGGGTTAGGGTTAGACTCAGGCTCTTAGGGTGAGGGTTAGACTCAGGCTCTTAGGGTTAGGGTTAGACTCAGGCTCTTAGGGTTAGGGTTAGACTCAGGCTCTTAGGCTTAGGGTTAGACTCAGGCTCTTAGGGTGAGGGTTAGACTCAGGCTCTTAGGGTGAGGGTTAGACTCAGGCTCTTAGGGTTAGGGTTAGACTCAGGCTCTTAGGGTTAGTGTTCGACTCAGGCTCTTAGGGTTAGGGTTCGATTCAGGCTCTTAGGGTGAGGGTTAGACTCAGGCTCTTAGGGTTAGGGTTAGACTCAGGCTCTTAGGGTTAGGGTTAGACTCAGGCTCTTAGGGTGAGGGTTAGACTCAGGCTCTTAGGGTTAGGGTTAGACTCAGGCTCTTAGGGTGAAAGTTAGACTTAGGCTCTTAGGGTTAGGGTTAGACTCAGGCTCTTAGGGTTAGGGTTAGACTCAGGCTTATAGGGTTAGGGTTAGACTCAGGCTCTTAGGGTGAGGGTTAGACTCAGGCTCTTCGGGTTAGGGTTAGACTCAGGCTCTTAGGGTTAGGGTTAGACTCAGGCTCTTAGGGTGAGGGTTAGACTCAGGCTCTTAGGGTGAGGGTTAGAGTCAGGCTCTTAGGGTGAGGGTTAGACTCAGGCTCTTAGGGTGAGGGTTAGACTCAGGCTCTTAGGGTGAGGGTTAGACTCAGGCTCTTAGGGTTAGGCTTAGACTCAGGCTCTTAGGTGAGGGTTAGACTCAGGCTCTTAGGGTTAGGGTTAGACTCAGGCTCTTAGGGTGAGGGTTCGACTCAGGCTCTTAGGGTTAGGGTTCGATTCAGGCTCTTAGGGTGAGGGTTAGACTCAGGCTCTTAGGGTGAGGGTTAGACTCAGGCTCTTAGGGTTAGGGTTAGACTCAGGCTCTTAGGGTTAGGGTTAGACTCAGGCTCTTAGGGTTAGGGTTAGACTCAGGCTCTTAGGGTTAGGGTTAGACTCAGGCTCTTAGGGTGAGGGTTAGACTCAGGCTCTTAGGGTTAGGGTTAGACTCAGGCTCTTAGGGTTAGGGTTAGACTCAGGCTCTTAGGGTGAGGGTTAGACTCAGGCTCTTAGGGTTAGGGTTAGACTCAGGCTCTTAGGGTTAGGGTTAGACTCAGGCTCTTAGGGTTAGGGTTAGACTCAGGCTCTTAGGGTTAGGGTTAGACTCAGGCTCTTAGGGTTAGGGTTAGACTCAGGCTCTTAGGGTTAGGGTTAGACTCAGGCTCTTAGGGTGAGGGTTAGACTCAGGCTCTTAGGGTGAGGGTTCGACTCAGGCTCTTAGGGTGAGGGTTCGATTCAGGCTCTTAGGGTGAGGGTTCGACTCAGGCTCTTAGGGTTAGGGTTAGACTCAGGCTCCTATGGTGAGGGTTAGACTCAGGCTCTTAGGGTGACGGTTAGACTCAGGCTCTTAGGGTGAGGGTTAGACTCAGGCTCTTAGGGTTAGGGTTAGACTCAGGCTCTTAGGGTGAGGGTTAGACTTAGGCTCTTAGGGTTAGGGTTAGACTCAGGCTCTTAGGGTTAGGGTTAGACTCAGGCTTATAGGGTTAGGGTTAGACTCAGGCTCTTAGGGTGAGGGTTAGACTCAGGCTCTTCGGGTTAGGGTTAGACTCAGGCTCTTCGGGTTAGGGTTAGACTCAGGCTCTTAGGGTGAGGGTTAGACTCAGGCTCTTAGGGTGAGGGTTAGACTCAGGCTCTTAGGGTTAGGGTTAGACTCAGGCTCTTAGGGTTAGGGTTAGACTCAGGCTCTTAGGGTTAGGGTTAGACTCAGGCTCTTAGGGTGAGGGTTAGACTCAGGCTCTTAGGGTGAGGGTTAGACTCAGGCTCTTAGGGTGAGGGTTAGACTCAGGCTCTTAGGGTTAGGGTTAGACTCAGGCTCTTAGGGTTAGGGTTCGACTCAGGCTCTTAGGGTTTGGGTTAGACTCAGGCTCTTAGGGTGAGGGTTAGACTCAGGCTCTTAGGGTTAGGGTTAGACTCAGGCTCTTAGGGTGAGGGTTAGACTCAGGCTCTTAGGGTTAGGGTTAGACTCAGGCTCTTAGGGTGAGGGTTAGACTTAGGCTCTTAGGGTTAGGGTTAGACTCAGGCTCTTAGGGTTAGGGTTAGACTCAGGCTCTTTAGGGTTAGGGTTAGACTCAGGCTCTTAGGGTGAGGGTTAGACTCAGGCTCTTAGGGTGAGGGTTAGACTCAGGCTCTTAGGGTGAGGGTTAGAATCAGGCTCTTAGGGTTAGGGTTAGACTCAGGCTCTTAGGGTGAGGGTTAGACTCAGGCTCTTAGGGTTAGGGTTAGACTCAGGCTCTTAGGGTTAGGGTTAGACTCAGGCTCTTAGGGTTAGGGTTAGACTCAGGCTCTTAGGGTGAGGGTTAGACTCAGGCTCTTAGGGTGAGGGTTAGACTCAGGCTCTTTAGGGTTAGGGTTAGACTCAGGCTCTTAGGGTTAGGGTTAGACTCAGGCTCTTAGGGTTAGGGTTAGACTCAGGCTTATAGGGTTAGGGTTAGACTCAGGCTCTTAGGGTGAGTGTTAGACTCAGGCTCTTCGGGTTAGGGTTAGACTCAGGCTCTTAGGGTTAGGGTTAGACTCAGGCTCTTAGGGTTAGGGTTAGACTCAGGCTCTTAGGGTGAGGGTTAGACTCAGGCTCTTAGGGTTAGGGTTAGACTCAGGCTCTTAGGGTGAGGGTTAGACTCAGGCTCTTAGGGTGAGGGTTAGACTCAGGCTCTTAGGGTTAGGGTTAGACTCAGGCTCTTAGGGTGAGGGTTAGACTCAGGCTCTTAGGGTGAGGGTTAGACTCAGGCTCTTAGGGTTAGGGTTCGACTCAGGCTCTTAGGGTTAGGGTTCGACTCAGGCTCTTAGGGTTAGGGTTCGATTCAGGCTCTTAGGGTGAGGGTTAGACTCAGGCTCTTAGGGTTAGGGTTAGACTCAGGCTCTTAGGGTGAGGGTTAGACTCAGGCTCTTAGGGTGAGGCTTAGACTCAGGCTCTTAGGGTTAGGGTTAGACTCAGGCTCTTAGGGTGAGGGTTAGACTCAGGCTCTTAGGGTTAGGGTTAGACTCAGGCTCTTAGGGTGAGGGTTAGACTCAGGCTCTTAGGGTTAGGGTTAGACTCAGGCTCTTAGGGTTAGGGTTAGACTCAGGCTCTTAGGGTGAGGGTTAGACTCAGGCTCTTAGGGTTAGGGTTAGACTCAGGCTCTTAGGGTGAGGGTTAGACTCAGGCTCTTAGGGTGAGGGTTAGACTCAGGCTCTTAGGGTGAGGGTTAGACTCAGGCTCTTAGGGTGAGGGTTAGACTCAGGCTCTTAGGGTTAGGGTTAGACTCAGGCTCTTAGGGTGAGGGTTAGACTCAGGCTCTTAGGGTGAGGGTTAGACTCAGGCTCTTAGGGTTAGGGTTAGACTCAGGCTCTTAGGGTTAGGGTTAGACTCAGGCTCTTAGGGTTAGGGTTCGACTCAGGCTCTTAGGGTTAGGGTTCGATTCAGGCTCTTAGGGTGAGGGTTAGACTCAGGCTCTTAGGGTGAGGGTTAGACTCAGGCTCTTAGGGTTAGGGTTAGACTCAGGCTCTTAGGGTGAGGGTTAGACTCAGGCTCTTAGGGTTAGGGTTAGACTCAGGCTCTTAGGGTTAGGGTTAGACTCAGGCTCTTAGGGTGAGGGTTAGACTCAGGCTTTTAGGGTGAGGGTTAGACTCAGGCTCTTAGGCTTAGGGTTAGACTCAGGCTCTTAGGCTTAGGGTTAGACTCAGGCTCTTAGGGTTAGGGTTAGACTCAGGCTCTTAGGGTGAGGGTTAGACTCAGGCTCTTAGGGTTAGGGTTAGACTCAGGCTCTTAGGGTTAGGGTTAGACTCAGGCTCTTAGGGTGAGGGTTAGACTCAGGCTCTTAGGGTTAGGGTTAGACTCAGGCTCTTAGGCTTAGGGTTAGACTCAGGCTCTTAGGCTTAGGGTTAGACTCAGGCTCTTAGGGTTAGGGTTAGACTCAGGCTCTTAGGGTGAGGGTTAGACTCAGGCTCTTAGGGTTAGGGTTAGACTCAGGCTCTTAGGGTTAGGGTTAGACTCAGGCTCTTAGGGTTAGGGTTAGACTCAGGCTCTTAGGGTTAGGGTTAGACTCAGGCTCTTAGGGTTAGGGTTAGACTCAGGCTCTTAGGGTTAGGGTTAGACTCAGGCTCTTAGGGTTAGGGTTAGACTCAGGCTCTTCGGGTTAGGGTTAGACTCAGGCTCTTAGGCTTAGGGTTAGACTCAGGCTCTTAGGGTGAGGGTTATACTCAGGCTCTTAGGGTTAGGGTTAGACTCAGGCTCTTAGGGTTAGGGTTAGACTCAGGCTCTTAGGGTGACGGTTAGACTCAGGCTCTTAGGGTGAGGGTTAGACTCAGGCTCTTAGGGTTAGGGTTAGACTCAGGCTCTTAGGGTGAGGGTTAGACTTAGGCTCTTAGGGTTAGGGTTAGACTCAGGCTCTTAGGGTTAGGGTTAGACTCAGGCTTATAGGGTTAGGGTTAGACTCAGGCTCTTAGGGTGAGGGTTAGACTCAGGCTCTTCGGGTTAGGGTTAGACTCAGGCTCTTCGGGTTAGGGTTAGACTCAGGCTCTTAGGGTGAGGGTTAGACTCAGGCTCTTAGGGTTAGGGTTAGACTCAGGCTCTTAGGGTTAGGGTTAGACTCAGGCTCTTAGGGTTAGGGTTAGACTCAGGCTCTTAGGGTGAGGGTTAGACTCAGGCTCTTAGGGTGAGGGTTAGACTCAGGCTCTTAGGGTGAGGGTTAGACTCAGGCTCTTAGGGTTAGGGTTAGACTCAGGCTCTTAGGGTTAGGGTTCGACTCAGGCTCTTAGGGTTTGGGTTAGACTCAGGCTCTTAGGGTGAGGGTTAGACTCAGGCTCTTAGGGTTAGGGTTAGACTCAGGCTCTTAGGGTGAGGGTTAGACTCAGGCTCTTAGGGTTAGGGTTAGACTCAGGCTCTTAGGGTGAGGGTTAGACTTAGGCTCTTAGGGTTAGGGTTAGACTCAGGCTCTTAGGGTTAGGGTTAGACTCAGGCTTATAGGGTTAGGGTTAGACTCAGGCTCTTAGGGTGAGGGTTAGACTCAGGCTCTTCGGGTTAGGGTTAGACTCAGGCTCTTCGGGTTAGGGTTAGACTCAGGCTCTTAGGGTGAGGGTTAGACTCAGGCTCTTAGGGTGAGGGTTAGACTCAGGCTCTTAGGGTTAGGGTTAGACTCAGGCTCTTAGGGTTAGGGTTAGACTCAGGCTCTTAGGGTTAGGGTTAGACTCAGGCTCTTAGGGTGAGGGTTAGACTCAGGCTCTTAGGGTGAGGGTTAGACTCAGGCTCTTTAGGGTTAGGGTTAGACTCAGGCTCTTAGGGTTAGGGTTAGACTCAGGCTCTTAGGGTTAGGGTTAGACTCAGGCTTATAGGGTTAGGGTTAGACTCAGGCTCTTAGGGTGAGTGTTAGACTCAGGCTCTTCGGGTTAGGGTTAGACTCAGGCTCTTAGGGTTAGGGTTAGACTCAGGCTCTTAGGGTTAGGGTTAGACTCAGGCTCTTAGGGTGAGGGTTAGACTCAGGCTCTTAGGGTTAGGGTTAGACTCAGGCTCTTAGGGTGAGGGTTAGACTCAGGCTCTTAGGGTGAGGGTTAGACTCAGGCTCTTAGGGTTAGGGTTAGACTCAGGCTCTTAGGGTGAGGGTTAGACTCAGGCTCTTAGGGTGAGGGTTAGACTCAGGCTCTTAGGGTTAGGGTTCGACTCAGGCTCTTAGGGTTAGGGTTCGACTCAGGCTCTTAGGGTTAGGGTTCGATTCAGGCTCTTAGGGTGAGGGTTAGACTCAGGCTCTTAGGGTTAGGGTTAGACTCAGGCTCTTAGGGTGAGGGTTAGACTCAGGCTCTTAGGGTTAGGCTTAGACTCAGGCTCTTAGGGTTAGGGTTAGACTCAGGCTCTTAGGGTGAGGGTTAGACTCAGGCTCTTAGGGTTAGGGTTAGACTCAGGCTCTTAGGGTGAGGGTTAGACTCAGGCTCTTAGGGTTAGGGTTAGACTCAGGCTCTTAGGGTTAGGGTTAGACTCAGGCTCTTAGGGTGAGGGTTAGACTCAGGCTCTTAGGGTTAGGGTTCGACTCAGGCTCTTAGGGTTAGGGTTCGATTCAGGCTCGTAGGGTGAGGGTTCGACTCAGGCTCTTAGGGTGAGGGTTAGACTCAGGCTCTTAGGGTTAGGGTTAGACTCAGGCTCTTAGGGTTAGGGTTAGACTCAGGCTCTTAGGGTGAGGGTTAGACTCAGGCTCTTAGGGTTAGGGTTAGACTCAGGCTCTTAGGGTTAGGGTTAGACTCAGGCTCTTAGGGTTAGGGTTAGACTCAGGCTCTTAGGGTGAGGGTTAGACTCAGGCTCTTAGGGTTAGGGTTAGACTCAGGCTCTTAGGGTTAGGGTTAGACTCAGGCTCTTCGGGTTAGGGTTAGACTCAGGCTCTTAGGCTTAGGGTTAGACTCAGGCTCTTAGGGTGAGGGTTATACTCAGGCTCTTAGGGTTAGGGTTAGACTCAGGCTCTTAGGGTGAGGGTTAGACTCAGGCTCTTAGGGTTAGGCTTAGACTCAGGCTCTTAGGGTTAGGGTTAGACTCAGGCTCTTAGGGTGAGGGTTAGACTCAGGCTCTTAGGGTTAGGGTTAGACTCAGGCTCTTAGGGTAAAGGTTAGACTCCGGCTCTTAGGGTTACGGTTAGACTCAGGCTCTTAGGGTTAGGCTTAGACTCAGGCTCTTAGGGTTAGGGTTAGACTCAGGCTCTTAGGGTGAGGGTTAGACTCAGGCTCTTAGGGTGAGGGTTAGACTCAGGCTCTTAGGGTTAGGCTTAGACTCAGGCTCTTAGGGTTAGGGTTAGACTCAGGCTCTTAGGCTTAATGTTAGACTCAGGCTCTTAGGGTGAGGGTTAGACTCAGGCTCTTCGGGTTAGGGTTAGACTCAGGCTCTTAGGGTGAGGGTTAGACTCAGGCTCTTAGGGTTAGGGTTAGAGTCAGGCTCTTAGGGTTAGGGTTAGACTCAGGCTCTTAGGGTTAGGGTTAGACTCAGGCTCTTAGGGTTAGGGTTAGACTCAGGCTCTTAGGGTTAGGGTTAGACTCAGGCTCTTAGGGTTAGGGTTAGACTCAGGCTCTTAGGGTTAGGGTTAGAGTCAGGCTCTTAGGGTTAGGGTTAGACTCAGGCTCTTAGGGTGAGGGTTAGACTCAGGCTCTTAGGGTTAGGGTTAGACTCAGGCTCTTAGGGTTAGGGTTAGACTCAGGCTCTTAGGGTTAGGGTTAGACTCAGGCTCTTAGGGTTAGGGTTAGACTCAGGCTCTTAGGGTTAGGGTTAGACTCAGGCTCTTAGGGTAAAGGTTAGACTCAGGCTCTTAGGGTTAGGGTTAGACTCAGGCTCTTAGGGTTAGGGTTAGACTCAGCCTCTTAGGGTTAGGGTTAGACTCAGGCTCTTAGGGTTAGGGTTAGACTCAGGCTCTTAGGGTTAGGGTTAGACTCAGGCTCTTAGGGTGAGGGTTAGACTCAGGCTCTTAGGGTGAGGGTTAGACTCAGGCTCTTAGGGTGAGGGTTAGACTCAGGCTCTTAGGGTGAGGGTTAGACTCAGGCTCTTAGGGTGAGGGTTAGACTCAGGATCTTAGGGTGGGGGTTAGACTCAGGCTCTTAGGGTGAGGGTTAGACTCAGGCTCTTAGGGTGAGGGTTAGACTCAGGCTCTTAGGGTTAGGGTTAGACTCAGGCTCTTAGGGTTAGGGTTAGACTCAGGCTCTTAGGGTGAGGGTTAGACTCAGGCTCTTAGGGTTAGGGTTAGACTCAGGCTCTTAGGGTGAGGGTTAGACTCAGGCTCTTAGGGTGAGGGTTAGACTCAGGCTCTTAGGGATAGGGTTAGACTCAGGCTCTTAGGGTTAGGGTTAGACTCAGGCTCTTAGGGTTAGGGTTAGACTCAGGCTCTTAGGGTGAGGGTTAGACTCAGGCTCTTAGGGTGAGGGTTAGACTCAGGCTCTTAGGGTTAGGGTTAGACTCAGGCTCTTAGGGTGAGGGTTAGACTCAGGCTCTTAGGGTTAGGGTTAGACTCAGGCTCTTAGGGTTATGGTTAGACTTTAGGCTCTTAGGGTGAGGGTTAGACTCAGGCTCTTAGGGTTAGGGTTAGACTCAGGCTCTTAGGGTTAGGGTTAGACTCAGGCTCTTCGGGTTAGGGTTAGACTCAGGCTCTTAGGGTGAGGGTTAGACTCAGGCTCTTAGGGTTAGGGTTAGAGTCAGGCTCTTAGTGTTAGGGTTAGACTCAGGCTCTTAGGGTTAGGCTTAGACTCAGGCTCTTAGCGTTAGGGTTAGACTCAGGCTCTTAGGGTTAGGCTAAGACTCAGGCTCTTAGGGTTAGGCTTAGACTCAGGCTCTTAGGGTTAGGGTTAGACTCAGGCTCTTAGGGTGAGGGTTAGACTCAGGCTCTTAGGGTGAGGGTTAGACTCAGGCTCTTAGGGTTAGGGTTAGACTCAGGCTCTTAGGGTTAGGGTTAGACTCAGGCTCTTAGGGTTAGGGTTAAACTCAGGCTCTTAGGGTTAGGCTTAGACTCAGGCTCTTAGGGTTAGGCTTAGACTCAGGCTCTTAGGGTTAGGGTTAGACTCAGGCTCTTAGGGTAAGGGTTAGACTCAGGCTCTTAGGCTTAGGGTTAGACTCAGGCTCTTAGGGTTAGGGTTAGACTCAGGCTCTTAGGGTTAGGGTTAGACTCAGGCTCTTAGGGTGAGGGTTAGACTCAGGCTCTTAGGGTGAGGGTTAGACTCAGGCTCTTAGGGTTAGGGTTAGACTCAGGCTCTTTAGGGTTAGGCTTAGACTCAGGCTCTTAGGGTGAGGGTTAGACTCAGGCTCTTAGGGTGAGGGTTAGACTCAGGCTCTTAGGGTTAGGGTTAGACTCAGGCTCTTAGAGTAAGGGTTAGACTCAGGCTCTTAGGGTGAGGGTTAGACTCAGGCTCTTAGGGTTAGGGTTAGACTCAGGCTCTTAGGGTGAGGGTTAGACTCAGGCTCTTAGGGTGAGGGTTAGACTCAGGCTCTTCGGGTTAGGGTTAGACTCAGGCTCTTAGGGTGAGGGTTAGACTCAGGCTCTTAGGGTTAGGGTTAGACTCAGGCTCTTAGGGTTAGGGTTAGACTCAGGCTCTTAGGGTGAGGGTTAGACTCAGGCTCTTAGGGTGAGGGTTAGACTCAGGCTCTTAGGGTTAGGGTTAGACTCAGGCTCTTAGGGTTAGGGTTAGACTCAGGCTCTTAGGGTTAGGGTTAAACTCAGGCTCTTAGGGTTAGGGTTAGACTCAGGCTCTTAGGGTTAGGGTTAGACTCAGGCTCTTAGGGTTAGGGTTAGAGTCAGGCTCTTAGGGTGAGGGTTAGACTCAGGCTCTTAGGGTTAGGCTTAGACTCAGGCTCTTAGGGTTAGGGTTAGACTCAGGCTCTTAGGGTTACGGTTAGACTCAGGCTCTTAGGGTTAGGCTTAGACTCAGGCTCTTAGGGTTAGGGTTAGACTCAGGCTCTTAGGGTTAGGGTTAGACTCAGGCTCTTAGGGTGAGGGTTAGACTCAGGCTCTTAGGGTTAGGGTTAGACTCAGGCTCTTAGGGTTAGGGTTAGACTCAGGCTCTTAGGCTTAAGGTTAGACTCAGGCTCTTAGGGTGAGGGTTAGACTCAGGCTCTTCGGGTTAGGGTTAGACTCAGGCTCTTAGGGTGAGGGTTAGACTCAGGCTCTTAGGGTTAGGGTTAGAGCCAGGCTCTTAGGGTTAGGGTTAGACTCAGGCTCTTAGGGTTAGGGTTAGGGTCAGGCTCTTAGGGTTAGGGTTAGACTCAGGCTCTTAGGGTTAGGGTTAGACTCAGGCTCTTAGGGTTAGGGTTAGACTCAGGCTCTTAGGGTGAGGGTTAGACTCAGGCTCTTAGGGTTAGGCTTAGACTCAGGCTCTTAGGGTTAGGGTTAGACTCAGGCTCTTAGGGTGAGGGTTAGACTCAGGCTCTTAGGGTTACGGTTAGACTCAGGCTCTTAGGGTTAGGGTTAGACTCAGGCTCTTAGAGTAAGGGTTAGACTCAGGCTCTTAGGGTTAGGGTTAGACTCAGGCTCTTAGGGTGAGGGTTAGACTCAGGCTCTTAGGGTTAGGGTTAGACTCAGGCTCTTAGGGTTAGGGTTAGACTCAGGCTCTTAGGCTTAGGGTTAGACTCAGGCTCTTAGGCTTAGGGTTAGACTCAGGCTCTTAGGGTTAGGGTTAGACTCAGGCTCTTAGGGTTAGGGTTAGACTCAGGCTCTTAGGGTTAGGCTTAGACTCAGGCTCTTAGGGTTAGGGTTAGACTCAGGCTCTTAGGGTTAGTGTTAGACTCAGGCTCTTAGGGTTAGGGTTAGATTCAGGCTCTTAGGGTTAGGGTTAGACTCAGGCTCTTAGGCTTAAGGTTAGACTCAGGCTCTTAGGGTGAGGGTTAGACTCAGGCTCTTCGGGTTAGGGTTAGACTCAGGCTCTTAGGGTGAGGGTTAGACTCAGGCTCTTAGAGTTAGGGTTAGAGTCAGGCTCTTAGGGTTAGGGTTAGACTCAGGCTCTTAGGGTTAGGGTTAGACTCAGGCTCTTAGGGTTAGGGTTAGACTCAGGCTCTTAGGGTTAGGGTTAGACTCAGGCTCTTAGGGTTAGGGTTAGACTCAGGCTCTTAGGGTTAGGGTTAGACTCAGGCTCTTAGGGTGAGGGTTAGACTCAGGCTCTTAGGGTTAGGCTTAGACTCAGGCTCTTAGGGTTAGGGTTAGACTCAGGCTCTTAGGGTTAGTGTTAGACTCAGGCTCTTAGGGTTAGGGTTCGACTCAGGCTCTTAGGGTTAGGGTTAGACTCAGGCTCTTAGAGTAAGGGTTAGACTCAGGCTCTTAGGGTTAGGGTTAGACTCAGGCTCTTAGGGTGAGGGTTAGACTCAGGCTCTTAGGGTTAGGGTTAGACTCAGGCTCTTAGGGTTAGGGTTAGACTCAGGCTCTTAGGCTTAGGGTTAGACTCAGGCTCTTAGGCTTAGGGTTAGACTCAGGCTCTTAGGGTTAGGGTTAGACTCAGGCTCTTAGGGTTAGGGTTAGACTCAGGCTCTTAGGGTTAGGCTTAGACTCAGGCTCTTCGGGTTAGGGTTAGACTCAGGCTCTTAGGTTTAGTGTTAGAATCAGGCTCTTAGGGTTAGGGTTAGATTCAGGCTCTTAGGGTTAGGGTTAGGGTCAGGCTCTTAGGGTTAGGGTTAGACTCAGGCTCTTAGGGTTAGGGTTAGACTCAGGCTCTTAGGCTTAGGGTTAGACTCAGGCTCTTAGGGTTAGGGTTAGACTCAGGCTCTTAGGGTGAGGGTTAGACTCAGGCTCTTAGGGTTAGGGTTAGACTCAGGCTCTTAGGCTTAAGGTTAGACTCAGGCTCTTAGGGTGAGGGTTAGACTCAGGCTCTTAGGGTTAGGCTTAGACTCAGGCTCTTAGGGTGAGGGTTAGACTCAGGCTCTTAGGGTGAGGGTTAGACTCAGGCTCTTAGGGTTAGGGTTAGACTCAGGCTCTTAGGGTTAGGGTTAGACTCAGGCTCTTAGGGTTAGGGTTAAACTCAGGCTCTTAGGGTTAGGCTTAGACTCAGGCTCTTAGGGTTAGGGTTAGACTCAGGCTCTTAGGGTTAGGGTTAGACTCAGGCTCTTAGGCTAAGGGTTAGACTCAGGCTCTTAGGCTTAGGGTTAGACTCAGGCTCTTAGGGTTAGGGTTAGACTCAGGCTCTTAGGGTGAGGGTTAGACTCAGGCTCTTAGGGTGAGGGTTAGACTCAGGCTCTTAGGGTTAGGGTTAGACTCAGGCTCTTAGGGTTAGGCTTAGACTCAGGCTCTTAGGGTGAGGGTTAGACTCAGGCTCTTAGGGTGAGGGTTAGACTCAGGCTCTTAGGGTGAGGGTTAGACTCAGGCTCTTAGAGTAAGGGTTAGACTCAGGCTCTTAGGGTGAGGGTTAGACTCAGGCTCTTAGGGTTAGGGTTAGACTCAGGCTCTTAGGCTTAGGGTTAGACTCAGGCTCTTAGGGTGAGGGTTAGACTCAGGCTCTTCGGGTTAGGGTTAGACTCAGGCTCTTAGGGTGAGGGTTAGACTCAGGCTCTTAGGGTGAGGGTTAGACTCAGGCTCTTAGGGTTAGGGTTAGACTCAGGCTCTTAGGGTGAGGGTTAGACTCAGGCTCTTAGGGTGAGGGTTAGACTCAGGCTCTTAGGGTTAGGGTTAGACTCAGGCTCTTAGGGTTAGGGTTAGACTCAGGCTCTTAGGGTTAGGGTTAGACTCAGGCTCTTAGGGTTAGGGTTAGACTCAGGCTCTTAGGGTTAGGGTTAGACTCAGGCTCTTAGGGTTAGGGTTAGAGTCAGGCTCTTAGGGTGAGGGTTAGACTCAGGCTCTTAGGGTTAGGGTTAGACTCAGGCTCTTAGGGTTAGGGTTAGACTCAGGCTCTTAGGGTTACGGTTAGACTCAGGCTCTTAGGGTTAGGCTTAGACTCAGGCTCTTAGGGTTAGGGTTAGACTCAGGCTCTTAGGGTTAGGGTTAGACTCAGGCTCTTAGGGTGAGGGTTAGACTCAGGCTCTTAGGGTTAGGGTTAGACTCAGGCTCTTAGGGTTAGGGTTAGACTCAGGCTCTTAGGCTTAAGGTTAGACTCAGGCTCTTAGGGTGAGGGTTAGACTCAGGCTCTTAGGGTGAGGGTTAGACTCAGGCTCTTAGGGTGAGGGTTAGACTCAGGCTCTTAGGGTTAGGGTTAGAGCCAGGCTCTTAGGGTTAGGGTTAGACTCAGGCTCTTAGGGTTAGGGTTAGACTCAGGCTCTTAGGGTTAGGGTTAGACTCAGGCTCTTAGGGTTAGGGTTAGACTCAGGCTCTTAGGGTTAGGGTTAGACTCAGGCTCTTAGGGTTAGGGTTAGACTCAGGCTCTTAGGGTGAGGGTTAGACTCAGGCTCTTAGGGTTAGGCTTAGACTCAGGCTCTTAGGGTTAGGGTTAGACTCAGGCTCTTAGGGTTAGTGTTAGACTCAGGCTCTTAGGGTTAGGGTTCGACTCAGGCTCTTAGGGTTAGGGTTAGACTCAGGCTCTTAGAGTAAGGGTTAGACTCAGGCTCTTAGGGTTAGGGTTAGACTCAGGCTCTTAGGGTGAGGGTTAGACTCAGGCTCTTAGGGTTAGGGTTAGACTCAGGCTCTTAGGGTTAGGGTTAGACTCAGGCTCTTAGGGTGAGGGTTAGACTCAGGCTCTTAGGGTTAGGCTTAGACTCAGGCTCTTAGGGTTAGGGTTAGACTCAGGCTCTTAGGGTTAGTGTTAGACTCAGGCTCTTAGGGTTAGGGTTAGATTCAGGCTCTTAGGGTTAGGGTTAGACTCAGGCTCTTAGGCTTAAGGTTAGACTCAGGCTCTTAGGGTGAGGGTTAGACTCAGGCTCTTCGGGTTAGGGTTAGACTCAGGCTCTTAGGGTGAGGGTTAGACTCAGGCTCTTAGAGTTAGGGTTAGACTCAGGCTCTTAGGGTTAGGCTTAGACTCAGGCTCTTAGGGTTAGGGTTAGACTCAGGCTCTTAGGCTTAAGGTTAGACTCAGGCTCTTAGGGTGAGGGTTAGACTCAGGCTCTTCGGGTTAGGGTTAGACTCAGGCTCTTAGGGTGAGGGTTAGACTCAGGCTCTTAGGGTTAGGGTTAGAGTCAGGCTCTTAGGGTTAGGGTTAGACTCAGGCTCTTAGGGTTAGGGTTAGACTCAGGCTCTTAGGGTTAGGGTTAGACTCAGGCTCTTAGGGTTAGGGTTAGACTCAGGCTCTTAGGGTTAGGGTTAGACTCAGGCTCTTAGGGTTAGGGTTAGACTCAGGCTCTTAGGGTTAGGGTTAGACTCAGGCTCTTAGGGCGAGGGTTAGACTCAGGCTCTTAGGGTTAGGCTTAGACTCAGGCTCTTAGGGTTAGGGTTAGACTCAGGCTCTTAGGGTTAGGGTTAGACTCAGGCTCTTAGGGTTAGGGTTCGACTCAGGCTCTTAGGGTTAGGGTTAGACTCAGGCTCTTAGAGTAAGGGTTAGACTCAGGCTCTTAGGGTAAAGGTTAGACTCAGGCTCTTAGGGTTAGGGTTAGACTCAGGCTCTTAGGGTTAGACTCAGGCTCTTAGGGTTAGGGTTAGACTCAGGCTCTTAGGGTGTAGCTTAGACTCAGGCTCTTAGGGTTAGGGTTAGACTCAGGCTCTTCGGGTTAGGGTTAGACTCAGGCTCTTAGGGTTAGGGTTATACTCAGGCTCTTAGGGTTAGGGTTAGACTCAGGCTATTAGGATTAGGGTTAGACTCAGGCTCTTAGGGTTAGGGTTAGAGTCAGGTCTTAGTGTGGGGGTTAGACTCAGGCTCTTAGGGTGAGGGTTAGACTCAGGCTCTTAGGGTTAGGGTTAAACTCAGGCTCTTAGGGTTAGGGTTAGAGTCAGGCTCTTAGGGTTAGGGTTAGACTCAGGCTCTTAGGGTAAAGGTTAGACTCAGGCTCTTAGGGTTAGGGTTAGACTCAGGCTCTTAGGGTGAGGGTTAAACTCAGGCTCTTAGGGTTAGGGTTAGACTCAGGCTCTTAGGGTTAGGGTTAGACTCAGGCTCTTAGGGTTAGGGTTAGACTCAGGCTCTTAGGGTTAGGGTTAAACTCAGGCTCTTAGGGTTAGGGTTAGACTCAGGCTCTTAGGGTTAGGGTTAGACTCAGGCTCTTAGGGTAAAGGTTAGACTCCGGCTCTTAGGGTTACGGTTAGACTCAGGCTCTTAGGGTTAGGCTTAGACTCAGGCTCTTAGGGTTAGGGTTAGACTCAGGCTCTTAGGGTGAGGGTTAGACTCAGGCTCTTAGGGTGAGGGTTAGACTCAGGCTCTTAGGGTTAGGCTTAGACTCAGGCTCTTAGGGTTAGGGTTAGACTCAGGCTCTTAGGCTTAATGTTAGACTCAGGCTCTTAGGGTGAGGGTTAGACTCAGGCTCTTCGGGTTAGGGTTAGACTCAGGCTCTTAGGGTGAGGGTTAGACTCAGGCTCTTAGGGTTAGGGTTAGAGTCAGGCTCTTAGGGTTAGGGTTAGACTCAGGCTCTTAGGGTTAGGGTTAGACTCAGGCTCTTAGGGTTAGGGTTAGACTCAGGCTCTTAGGGTTAGGGTTAGACTCAGGCTCTTAGGGTTAGGGTTAGACTCAGGCTCTTAGGGTTAGGGTTAGAGTCAGGCTCTTAGGGTTAGGGTTAGACTCAGGCTCTTAGGGTGAGGGTTAGACTCAGGCTCTTAGGGTTAGGGTTAGACTCAGGCTCTTAGGGTTAGGGTTAGACTCAGGCTCTTAGGGTTAGGGTTAGACTCAGGCTCTTAGGGTTAGGGTTAGACTCAGGCTCTTAGGGTTAGGGTTAGACTCAGGCTCTTAGGGTAAAGGTTAGACTCAGGCTCTTAGGGTTAGGGTTAGACTCAGGCTCTTAGGGTTAGGGTTAGACTCAGCCTCTTAGGGTTAGGGTTATACTCAGGCTCTTAGGGTGAGGGTTAGACTCAGGCTCTTAGGGTTAGGGTTAGACTCAGGCTCTTAGGGTGAGGGTTAGACTCAGGCTCTTAGGGTGAGGGTTAGACTCAGGCTCTTAGGGTGAGGGTTAGACTCAGGCTCTTAGGGTGAGGGTTAGACTCAGGCTCTTAGGGTGAGGGTTAGACTCAGGATCTTAGGGTGGGGGTTAGACTCAGGCTCTTAGGGTGAGGGTTAGACTCAGGCTCTTAGGGTGAGGGTTAGACTCAGGCTCTTAGGGTTAGGGTTAGACTCAGGCTCTTAGGGTTAGGGTTAGACTCAGGCTCTTAGGGTGAGGGTTAGACTCAGGCTCTTAGGGTTAGGGTTAGACTCAGGCTCTTAGGGTGAGGGTTAGACTCAGGCTCTTAGGGTGAGGGTTAGACTCAGGCTCTTAGGGATAGGGTTAGACTCAGGCTCTTAGGGTTAGGGTTAGACTCAGGCTCTTAGGGTTAGGGTTAGACTCAGGCTCTTAGGGTGAGGGTTAGACTCAGGCTCTTAGGGTGAGGGTTAGACTCAGGCTCTTAGGGTTAGGGTTAGACTCAGGCTCTTAGGGTGAGGGTTAGACTCAGGCTCTTAGGGTTAGGGTTAGACTCAGGCTCTTAGGGTTATGGTTAGACTTTAGGCTCTTAGGGTGAGGGTTAGACTCAGGCTCTTAGGGTTAGGGTTAGACTCAGGCTCTTAGGGTTAGGGTTAGACTCAGGCTCTTCGGGTTAGGGTTAGACTCAGGCTCTTAGGGTGAGGGTTAGACTCAGGCTCTTAGGGTTAGGGTTAGAGTCAGGCTCTTAGTGTTAGGGTTAGACTCAGGCTCTTAGGGTTAGGCTTAGACTCAGGCTCTTAGCGTTAGGGTTAGACTCAGGCTCTTAGGGTTAGGCTAAGACTCAGGCTCTTAGGGTTAGGCTTAGACTCAGGCTCTTAGGGTTAGGGTTAGACTCAGGCTCTTAGGGTGAGGGTTAGACTCAGGCTCTTAGGGTGAGGGTTAGACTCAGGCTCTTAGGGTTAGGGTTAGACTCAGGCTCTTAGGGTTAGGGTTAGACTCAGGCTCTTAGGGTTAGGGTTAAACTCAGGCTCTTAGGGTTAGGCTTAGACTCAGGCTCTTAGGGTTAGGCTTAGACTCAGGCTCTTAGGGTTAGGGTTAGACTCAGGCTCTTAGGGTAAGGGTTAGACTCAGGCTCTTAGGCTTAGGGTTAGACTCAGGCTCTTAGGGTTAGGGTTAGACTCAGGCTCTTAGGGTTAGGGTTAGACTCAGGCTCTTAGGGTGAGGGTTAGACTCAGGCTCTTAGGGTGAGGGTTAGACTCAGGCTCTTAGGGTTAGGGTTAGACTCAGGCTCTTTAGGGTTAGGCTTAGACTCAGGCTCTTAGGGTGAGGGTTAGACTCAGGCTCTTAGGGTGAGGGTTAGACTCAGGCTCTTAGGGTTAGGGTTAGACTCAGGCTCTTAGAGTAAGGGTTAGACTCAGGCTCTTAGGGTGAGGGTTAGACTCAGGCTCTTAGGGTTAGGGTTAGACTCAGGCTCTTAGGGTGAGGGTTAGACTCAGGCTCTTAGGGTGAGGGTTAGACTCAGGCTCTTCGGGTTAGGGTTAGACTCAGGCTCTTAGGGTGAGGGTTAGACTCAGGCTCTTAGGGTTAGGGTTAGACTCAGGCTCTTAGGGTTAGGGTTAGACTCAGGCTCTTAGGGTGAGGGTTAGACTCAGGCTCTTAGGGTGAGGGTTAGACTCAGGCTCTTAGGGTTAGGGTTAGACTCAGGCTCTTAGGGTTAGGGTTAGACTCAGGCTCTTAGGGTTAGGGTTAAACTCAGGCTCTTAGGGTTAGGGTTAGACTCAGGCTCTTAGGGTTAGGGTTAGACTCAGGCTCTTAGGGTTAGGGTTAGAGTCAGGCTCTTAGGGTGAGGGTTAGACTCAGGCTCTTAGGGTTAGGCTTAGACTCAGGCTCTTAGGGTTAGGGTTAGACTCAGGCTCTTAGGGTTACGGTTAGACTCAGGCTCTTAGGGTTAGGCTTAGACTCAGGCTCTTAGGGTTAGGGTTAGACTCAGGCTCTTAGGGTTAGGGTTAGACTCAGGCTCTTAGGGTGAGGGTTAGACTCAGGCTCTTAGGGTTAGGGTTAGACTCAGGCTCTTAGGGTTAGGGTTAGACTCAGGCTCTTAGGCTTAAGGTTAGACTCAGGCTCTTAGGGTGAGGGTTAGACTCAGGCTCTTCGGGTTAGGGTTAGACTCAGGCTCTTAGGGTGAGGGTTAGACTCAGGCTCTTAGGGTTAGGGTTAGAGCCAGGCTCTTAGGGTTAGGGTTAGACTCAGGCTCTTAGGGTTAGGGTTAGGGTCAGGCTCTTAGGGTGAGGGTTAGACTCAGGCTCTTAGGGTGAGGGTTAGACTCAGGCTCTTAGGGTTAGGGTTAGACTCAGGCTCTTAGGGTTAGGGTTAGACTCAGGCTCTTAGGGTGAGGCTTAGACTCAGGCTCTTAGGGTTAGGGTTAGACTCAGGCTCTTAGGGTTAGGGTTAGACTCAGGCTCTTAGGGTAAAGGTTAGACTCAGGCTCTTAGGGTTAGGGTTAGACTCAGGCTCTTAGAGTAAGGGTTAGACTCAGGCTCTTAGGGTTAGGGTTAGACTCAGGCTCTTAGGGTGAGGGTTAGACTCAGGCTCTTAGGGTTAGGGTTAGACTCAGGCTCTTAGGGTTAGGGTTAGACTCAGGCTCTTAGGGTTAGGGTTAGACTCAGGCTCTTAGGGTTAGTGTTAGAGTCAGGCTCTTAGGGTGAGGGTTAGACTCAGGCTCTTAGGGTTAGGGTTAGACTCAGGCTCTTAGGGTTAGGGTTAGACTCAGGCTCTTAGGGTGAGGGTTAGACTCAGGCTCTTAGGGTTAGGCTTAGACTCAGGCTCTTAGGGTTAGGGTTAGACTCAGGCTCTTAGGGTTAGGGTTAGAATCAGGCTCTTAGGGTGAGGGTTAGACTCAGGCTCTTAGGGTTAGGCTTAGACTCAGGCTCTTAGGGTGAGGGTTAGACTCAGGCTCTTAGGGTGAGGGTTAGACTCAGGCTCTTAGGGTAAGGGTTAGACTCAGGATCTTAGGGTGGGTGTTAGACTCAGGCTCTTAGGGTGAGGGTTAGACTCAGGCTCTTAGGGTGAGGGTTAGACTCAGGCTCTTAGGGTTAGGGTTAGACTCAGGCTCTTAGGGTTAGGGTTAGACTCAGGCTCTTAGGGTGAGGGTTAGACTCAGGCTCTTAGGGTTAGGGTTAGACTCAGGCTCTTAGGGTGAGGGTTAGACTCAGGCTCTTAGGGTGAGGGTTAGACTCAGGCTCTTAGGGTGAGGGTTAGACTCAGGCTCTTAGGGTTAGGGTTAGACTCAGGCTCTTAGGGTGAGGGTTAGACTCAGGCTCTTAGGGTTAGGGTTAGACTCAGGCTCTTCGGGTTAGGGTTAGACTCAGGCTCTTAGGGTGAGGGTTAGACTCAGGCTCTTAGGGTTAGGGTTAGACTCAGGCTCTTAGGGTGAGGGTTAGACTCAGGCTCTTAGGGTTATGGTTAGACTCAGACTCTTAGGGTGAGGGTTAGACTCAGGCTCTTAGGGTTAGGGGTAGACTCAGGCTCTTAGGGTTAGGGTTAGACTCAGGCTCTTCGGGTTAGGGTTAGACTCAGGCTCTTAGGGTTAGGGTTAGACTCAGGCTCTTAGGGTTTGGGTTAGAGTCAGGCTCTTAGTGTTAGGGTTAGACTCAGGCTCTTAGGGTTAGGCTTAGACTCAGGCTCTTAGCGTTAGGGTTAGACTCAGGCTCTTAGGGTTAGGCTAAGACTCAGGCTCATAGGGTTAGGCTTAGACTCAGGCTCTTAGGGTTAGGGTTAGACTCAGGCTCTTAGGGTGAGGGTTAGACTCAGGCTCTTAGGGTGAGGGTTAGACTCAGGCTCTTAGGGTTAGGGTTAGACTCAGGCTCTTAGGGTTAGGGTTAGACTCAGGCTCTTAGGGTTAGGGTTCAACTCAGGCTCTTAGGGTTAGGCTTAGACTCAGGCTCTTAGGGTTAGGCTTAGACTCAGGCTCTTAGGGTGAGGGTTAGACTCAGGCTCTTAGGGTAAGGGTTAGACTCAGGCTCTTAGGGTTAGGGTTAGACTCAGGCTCTTAGGGTTAGGGTTAGACTCAGGCTCTTAGGGTTAGGGTTAGACTCAGGCTCTTAGGGTGAGGGTTAGACTCAGGCTCTTAGGGTGAGGGTTAGACTCAGGCTCTTAGGGTTAGGGTTAGACTCAGGCTCTTAGGGTTAGGCTTAGACTCAGGCTCTTAGGGTGAGGGTTAGACTCAGGCTCTTAGGGTGAGGGTTAGACTCAGGCTCTTAGGGTTAGGGTTAGACTCAGGCTCTTAGAGTAAGGGTTAGACTCAGGCTCTTAGGGTTAGGGTTAGACTCAGGCTCTTAGGGTTAGGGTTAGACTCAGGCTCTTAGGGTGAGGGTTAGACTCAGGCTCTTCGGGTTAGGGTTAGACTCAGGCTCTTAGGGTGAGGGTTAGACTCAGGCTCTTAGGGTTAGGCTTAGACTCAGGCTCTTAGGGTTAGGGTTAGACTCAGGCTCTTAGGGTGAGGGTTAGACTCAGGCTCTTAGGGTGAGGGTTAGACTCAGGCTCTTAGGGTTAGGGTTAGACTCAGGCTCTTAGGGTTAGGGTTAGACTCAGGCTCTTAGGGTTAGGGTTAGACTCAGGCTCTTAGGGTTAGGGTTAAACTCAGGCTCTTAGGGTTAGGGTTAGACTCAGGCTCTTAGGGTTAGGGTTAGACTCAGGCTCTTAGGGTTAGTGTTAGAGTCAGGCTCTTAGGGTGAGGGTTAGACTCAGGCTCTTAGGGTTAGGGTTAGACTCAGGCTCTTAGGGTTAGGGTTAGACTCAGGCTCTTAGGGTGAGGGTTAGACTCAGGCTCTTAGGGTTAGGCTTAGACTCAGGCTCTTAGGGTTAGGGTTAGACTCAGGCTCTTAGGGTTAGGGTTAGAATCAGGCTCTTAGGGTGAGGGTTAGACTCAGGCTCTTAGGGTTAGGCTTAGACTCAGGCTCTTAGGGTTAGGGTTAGACTCAGGCTCTTAGGCTTAAGGTTAGACTCAGGCTCTTAGGGTGAGGGTTAGACTCAGGCTCTTCGGGTTAGGGTTAGACTCAGGCTCTTAGGGTGAGGGTTAGACTCAGGCTCTTAGGGTTAGGGTTAGAGTCAGGCTCTTAGGGTTAGGGTTAGACTCAGGCTCTTAGGGTTAGGGTTAGACTCAGGCTCTTAGGGTTAGGGTTAGACTCAGGCTCTTAGGGTTAGGGTTAGACTCAGGCTCTTAGGGTTAGGGTTAGACTCAGGCTCTTAGGGTTAGGGTTAGACTCAGGCTCTTAGGGTTAGGGTTAGACTCAGGCTCTTAGGGCGAGGGTTAGACTCAGGCTCTTAGGGTGAGGGTTAGACTCAGGCTCTTAGGGTGAGGGTTAGACTCAGGCTCTTAGGGTTAGGGTTAGACTCAGGCTCTTAGGGTTAGGGTTCGACTCAGGCTCTTAGGGTTAGGGTTAGACTCAGGCTCTTAGAGTAAGGGTTAGACTCAGGCTCTTAGGGTAAAGGTTAGACTCAGGCTCTTAGGGTTAGGGTTAGACTCAGGCTCTTAGGGTTAGACTCAGGCTCTTAGGGTTAGGGTTAGACTCAGGCTCTTAGGGTGTAGCTTAGACTCAGGCTCTTAGGGTTAGGGTTAGACTCAGGCTCTTCGGGTTAGGGTTAGACTCAGGCTCTTAGGGTTAGGGTTATACTCAGGCTCTTAGGGTTAGGGTTAGACTCAGGCTATTAGGATTAGGGTTAGACTCAGGCTCTTAGGGTTAGGGTTAGAGTCAGGTCTTAGTGTGGGGGTTAGACTCAGGCTCTTAGGGTGAGGGTTAGACTCAGGCTCTTAGGGTTAGGGTTAAACTCAGGCTCTTAGGGTTAGGGTTAGAGTCAGGCTCTTAGGGTTAGGGTTAGACTCAGGCTCTTAGGGTAAAGGTTAGACTCAGGCTCTTAGGGTTAGGGTTAGACTCAGGCTCTTAGGGTGAGGGTTAAACTCAGGCTCTTAGGGTTAGGGTTAGACTCAGGCTCTTAGGGTTAGGGTTAGACTCAGGCTCTTAGGGTTAGGGTTAGACTCAGGCTCTTAGGGTTAGGGTTAAACTCAGGCTCTTAGGGTTAGGGTTAGACTCAGGCTCTTAGGGTTAGGGTTAGACTCAGGCTCTTAGGGTAAAGGTTAGACTCCGGCTCTTAGGGTTACGGTTAGACTCAGGCTCTTAGGGTTAGGCTTAGACTCAGGCTCTTAGGGTTAGGGTTAGACTCAGGCTCTTAGGGTGAGGGTTAGACTCAGGCTCTTAGGGTGAGGGTTAGACTCAGGCTCTTAGGGTTAGGCTTAGACTCAGGCTCTTAGGGTTAGGGTTAGACTCAGGCTCTTAGGCTTAATGTTAGACTCAGGCTCTTAGGGTGAGGGTTAGACTCAGGCTCTTCGGGTTAGGGTTAGACTCAGGCTCTTAGGGTGAGGGTTAGACTCAGGCTCTTAGGGTTAGGGTTAGAGTCAGGCTCTTAGGGTTAGGGTTAGACTCAGGCTCTTAGGGTTAGGGTTAGACTCAGGCTCTTAGGGTTAGGGTTAGACTCAGGCTCTTAGGGTTAGGGTTAGACTCAGGCTCTTAGGGTTAGGGTTAGACTCAGGCTCTTAGGGTTAGGGTTAGAGTCAGGCTCTTAGGGTTAGGGTTAGACTCAGGCTCTTAGGGTGAGGGTTAGACTCAGGCTCTTAGGGTTAGGGTTAGACTCAGGCTCTTAGGGTTAGGGTTAGACTCAGGCTCTTAGGGTTAGGGTTAGACTCAGGCTCTTAGGGTTAGGGTTAGACTCAGGCTCTTAGGGTTAGGGTTAGACTCAGGCTCTTAGGGTAAAGGTTAGACTCAGGCTCTTAGGGTTAGGGTTAGACTCAGGCTCTTAGGGTTAGGGTTAGACTCAGCCTCTTAGGGTTAGGGTTAGACTCAGGCTCTTAGGGTTAGGGTTAGACTCAGGCTCTTAGGGTTAGGGTTAGACTCAGGCTCTTAGGGTGAGGGTTAGACTCAGGCTCTTAGGGTGAGGGTTAGACTCAGGCTCTTAGGGTGAGGGTTAGACTCAGGCTCTTAGGGTGAGGGTTAGACTCAGGCTCTTAGGGTGAGGGTTAGACTCAGGATCTTAGGGTGGGGGTTAGACTCAGGCTCTTAGGGTGAGGGTTAGACTCAGGCTCTTAGGGTGAGGGTTAGACTCAGGCTCTTAGGGTTAGGGTTAGACTCAGGCTCTTAGGGTTAGGGTTAGACTCAGGCTCTTAGGGTGAGGGTTAGACTCAGGCTCTTAGGGTTAGGGTTAGACTCAGGCTCTTAGGGTGAGGGTTAGACTCAGGCTCTTAGGGTGAGGGTTAGACTCAGGCTCTTAGGGATAGGGTTAGACTCAGGCTCTTAGGGTTAGGGTTAGACTCAGGCTCTTAGGGTTAGGGTTAGACTCAGGCTCTTAGGGTGAGGGTTAGACTCAGGCTCTTAGGGTGAGGGTTAGACTCAGGCTCTTAGGGTTAGGGTTAGACTCAGGCTCTTAGGGTGAGGGTTAGACTCAGGCTCTTAGGGTTAGGGTTAGACTCAGGCTCTTAGGGTTATGGTTAGACTTTAGGCTCTTAGGGTGAGGGTTAGACTCAGGCTCTTAGGGTTAGGGTTAGACTCAGGCTCTTAGGGTTAGGGTTAGACTCAGGCTCTTCGGGTTAGGGTTAGACTCAGGCTCTTAGGGTGAGGGTTAGACTCAGGCTCTTAGGGTTAGGGTTAGAGTCAGGCTCTTAGTGTTAGGGTTAGACTCAGGCTCTTAGGGTTAGGCTTAGACTCAGGCTCTTAGCGTTAGGGTTAGACTCAGGCTCTTAGGGTTAGGCTAAGACTCAGGCTCTTAGGGTTAGGCTTAGACTCAGGCTCTTAGGGTTAGGGTTAGACTCAGGCTCTTAGGGTGAGGGTTAGACTCAGGCTCTTAGGGTGAGGGTTAGACTCAGGCTCTTAGGGTTAGGGTTAGACTCAGGCTCTTAGGGTTAGGGTTAGACTCAGGCTCTTAGGGTTAGGGTTAAACTCAGGCTCTTAGGGTTAGGCTTAGACTCAGGCTCTTAGGGTTAGGCTTAGACTCAGGCTCTTAGGGTTAGGGTTAGACTCAGGCTCTTAGGGTAAGGGTTAGACTCAGGCTCTTAGGCTTAGGGTTAGACTCAGGCTCTTAGGGTTAGGGTTAGACTCAGGCTCTTAGGGTTAGGGTTAGACTCAGGCTCTTAGGGTGAGGGTTAGACTCAGGCTCTTAGGGTGAGGGTTAGACTCAGGCTCTTAGGGTTAGGGTTAGACTCAGGCTCTTTAGGGTTAGGCTTAGACTCAGGCTCTTAGGGTGAGGGTTAGACTCAGGCTCTTAGGGTGAGGGTTAGACTCAGGCTCTTAGGGTTAGGGTTAGACTCAGGCTCTTAGAGTAAGGGTTAGACTCAGGCTCTTAGGGTGAGGGTTAGACTCAGGCTCTTAGGGTTAGGGTTAGACTCAGGCTCTTAGGGTGAGGGTTAGACTCAGGCTCTTAGGGTGAGGGTTAGACTCAGGCTCTTCGGGTTAGGGTTAGACTCAGGCTCTTAGGGTGAGGGTTAGACTCAGGCTCTTAGGGTTAGGGTTAGACTCAGGCTCTTAGGGTTAGGGTTAGACTCAGGCTCTTAGGGTGAGGGTTAGACTCAGGCTCTTAGGGTGAGGGTTAGACTCAGGCTCTTAGGGTTAGGGTTAGACTCAGGCTCTTAGGGTTAGGGTTAGACTCAGGCTCTTAGGGTTAGGGTTAAACTCAGGCTCTTAGGGTTAGGGTTAGACTCAGGCTCTTAGGGTTAGGGTTAGACTCAGGCTCTTAGGGTTAGGGTTAGAGTCAGGCTCTTAGGGTGAGGGTTAGACTCAGGCTCTTAGGGTTAGGCTTAGACTCAGGCTCTTAGGGTTAGGGTTAGACTCAGGCTCTTAGGGTTACGGTTAGACTCAGGCTCTTAGGGTTAGGCTTAGACTCAGGCTCTTAGGGTTAGGGTTAGACTCAGGCTCTTAGGGTTAGGGTTAGACTCAGGCTCTTAGGGTGAGGGTTAGACTCAGGCTCTTAGGGTTAGGGTTAGACTCAGGCTCTTAGGGTTAGGGTTAGACTCAGGCTCTTAGGCTTAAGGTTAGACTCAGGCTCTTAGGGTGAGGGTTAGACTCAGGCTCTTCGGGTTAGGGTTAGACTCAGGCTCTTAGGGTGAGGGTTAGACTCAGGCTCTTAGGGTTAGGGTTAGAGCCAGGCTCTTAGGGTTAGGGTTAGACTCAGGCTCTTAGGGTTAGGGTTAGGGTCAGGCTCTTAGGGTTAGGCTTAGACTCAGGCTCTTAGGGTTAGGGTTAGACTCAGGCTCTTAGGGTTAGGGTTAGACTCAGGCTCTTAGGGTGAGGGTTAGACTCAGGCTCTTAGGGTTAGGCTTAGACTCAGGCTCTTAGGGTTAGGGTTAGACTCAGGCTCTTAGGGTGAGGGTTAGACTCAGGCTCTTAGGGTTACGGTTAGACTCAGGCTCTTAGGGTTAGGGTTAGACTCAGGCTCTTAGAGTAAGGGTTAGACTCAGGCTCTTAGGGTTAGGGTTAGACTCAGGCTCTTAGGGTGAGGGTTAGACTCAGGCTCTTAGGGTTAGGGTTAGACTCAGGCTCTTAGGGTTAGGGTTAGACTCAGGCTCTTAGGCTTAGGGTTAGACTCAGGCTCTTAGGCTTAGGGTTAGACTCAGGCTCTTAGGGTTAGGGTTAGACTCAGGCTCTTAGGGTTAGGGTTAGACTCAGGCTCTTAGGGTTAGGCTTAGACTCAGGCTCTTAGGGTTAGGGTTAGACTCAGGCTCTTAGGGTTAGTGTTAGACTCAGGCTCTTAGGGTTAGGGTTAGATTCAGGCTCTTAGGGTTAGGGTTAGACTCAGGCTCTTAGGCTTAAGGTTAGACTCAGGCTCTTAGGGTGAGGGTTAGACTCAGGCTCTTCGGGTTAGGGTTAGACTCAGGCTCTTAGGGTGAGGGTTAGACTCAGGCTCTTAGAGTTAGGGTTAGAGTCAGGCTCTTAGGGTTAGGGTTAGACTCAGGCTCTTAGGGTTAGGGTTAGACTCAGGCTCTTAGGGTTAGGGTTAGACTCAGGCTCTTAGGGTTAGGGTTAGACTCAGGCTCTTAGGGTTAGGGTTAGACTCAGGCTCTTAGGGTTAGGGTTAGACTCAGGCTCTTAGGGTGAGGGTTAGACTCAGGCTCTTAGGGTTAGGCTTAGACTCAGGCTCTTAGGGTTAGGGTTAGACTCAGGCTCTTAGGGTTAGTGTTAGACTCAGGCTCTTAGGGTTAGGGTTCGACTCAGGCTCTTAGGGTTAGGGTTAGACTCAGGCTCTTAGAGTAAGGGTTAGACTCAGGCTCTTAGGGTTAGGGTTAGACTCAGGCTCTTAGGGTGAGGGTTAGACTCAGGCTCTTAGGGTTAGGGTTAGACTCAGGCTCTTAGGGTTAGGGTTAGACTCAGGCTCTTAGGCTTAGGGTTAGACTCAGGCTCTTAGGCTTAGGGTTAGACTCAGGCTCTTAGGGTTAGGGTTAGACTCAGGCTCTTAGGGTTAGGGTTAGACTCAGGCTCTTAGGGTTAGGCTTAGACTCAGGCTCTTCGGGTTAGGGTTAGACTCAGGCTCTTAGGTTTAGTGTTAGAATCAGGCTCTTAGGGTTAGGGTTAGATTCAGGCTCTTAGGGTTAGGGTTAGGGTCAGGCTCTTAGGGTTAGGGTTAGACTCAGGCTCTTAGGGTTAGGGTTAGACTCAGGCTCTTAGGCTTAGGGTTAGACTCAGGCTCTTAGGGTTAGGGTTAGACTCAGGCTCTTAGGGTGAGGGTTAGACTCAGGCTCTTAGGGTTAGGGTTAGACTCAGGCTCTTAGGCTTAAGGTTAGACTCAGGCTCTTAGGGTGAGGGTTAGACTCAGGCTCTTAGGGTTAGGCTTAGACTCAGGCTCTTAGGGTGAGGGTTAGACTCAGGCTCTTAGGGTGAGGGTTAGACTCAGGCTCTTAGGGTTAGGGTTAGACTCAGGCTCTTAGGGTTAGGGTTAGACTCAGGCTCTTAGGGTTAGGGTTAAACTCAGGCTCTTAGGGTTAGGCTTAGACTCAGGCTCTTAGGGTTAGGGTTAGACTCAGGCTCTTAGGGTTAGGGTTAGACTCAGGCTCTTAGGCTAAGGGTTAGACTCAGGCTCTTAGGCTTAGGGTTAGACTCAGGCTCTTAGGGTTAGGGTTAGACTCAGGCTCTTAGGGTGAGGGTTAGACTCAGGCTCTTAGGGTGAGGGTTAGACTCAGGCTCTTAGGGTTAGGGTTAGACTCAGGCTCTTAGGGTTAGGCTTAGACTCAGGCTCTTAGGGTGAGGGTTAGACTCAGGCTCTTAGGGTGAGGGTTAGACTCAGGCTCTTAGGGTGAGGGTTAGACTCAGGCTCTTAGAGTAAGGGTTAGACTCAGGCTCTTAGGGTGAGGGTTAGACTCAGGCTCTTAGGGTTAGGGTTAGACTCAGGCTCTTAGGCTTAGGGTTAGACTCAGGCTCTTAGGGTGAGGGTTAGACTCAGGCTCTTCGGGTTAGGGTTAGACTCAGGCTCTTAGGGTGAGGGTTAGACTCAGGCTCTTAGGGTTAGGGTTAGACTCAGGCTCTTAGGGTTAGGGTTAGACTCAGGCTCTTAGGGTGAGGGTTAGACTCAGGCTCTTAGGGTGAGGGTTAGACTCAGGCTCTTAGGGTTAGGGTTAGACTCAGGCTCTTAGGGTTAGGGTTAGACTCAGGCTCTTAGGGTTAGGGTTAGACTCAGGCTCTTAGGGTTAGGGTTAGACTCAGGCTCTTAGGGTTAGGGTTAGACTCAGGCTCTTAGGGTTAGGGTTAGAGTCAGGCTCTTAGGGTGAGGGTTAGACTCAGGCTCTTAGGGTTAGGGTTAGACTCAGGCTCTTAGGGTTAGGGTTAGACTCAGGCTCTTAGGGTTACGGTTAGACTCAGGCTCTTAGGGTTAGGCTTAGACTCAGGCTCTTAGGGTTAGGGTTAGACTCAGGCTCTTAGGGTTAGGGTTAGACTCAGGCTCTTAGGGTGAGGGTTAGACTCAGGCTCTTAGGGTTAGGGTTAGACTCAGGCTCTTAGGGTTAGGGTTAGACTCAGGCTCTTAGGCTTAAGGTTAGACTCAGGCTCTTAGGGTGAGGGTTAGACTCAGGCTCTTAGGGTGAGGGTTAGACTCAGGCTCTTAGGGTGAGGGTTAGACTCAGGCTCTTAGGGTTAGGGTTAGAGCCAGGCTCTTAGGGTTAGGGTTAGACTCAGGCTCTTAGGGTTAGGGTTAGACTCAGGCTCTTAGGGTTAGGGTTAGACTCAGGCTCTTAGGGTTAGGGTTAGACTCAGGCTCTTAGGGTTAGGGTTAGACTCAGGCTCTTAGGGTTAGGGTTAGACTCAGGCTCTTAGGGTGAGGGTTAGACTCAGGCTCTTAGGGTTAGGCTTAGACTCAGGCTCTTAGGGTTAGGGTTAGACTCAGGCTCTTAGGGTTAGTGTTAGACTCAGGCTCTTAGGGTTAGGGTTCGACTCAGGCTCTTAGGGTTAGGGTTAGACTCAGGCTCTTAGAGTAAGGGTTAGACTCAGGCTCTTAGGGTTAGGGTTAGACTCAGGCTCTTAGGGTGAGGGTTAGACTCAGGCTCTTAGGGTTAGGGTTAGACTCAGGCTCTTAGGGTTAGGGTTAGACTCAGGCTCTTAGGGTGAGGGTTAGACTCAGGCTCTTAGGGTTAGGCTTAGACTCAGGCTCTTAGGGTTAGGGTTAGACTCAGGCTCTTAGGGTTAGTGTTAGACTCAGGCTCTTAGGGTTAGGGTTAGATTCAGGCTCTTAGGGTTAGGGTTAGACTCAGGCTCTTAGGCTTAAGGTTAGACTCAGGCTCTTAGGGTGAGGGTTAGACTCAGGCTCTTCGGGTTAGGGTTAGACTCAGGCTCTTAGGGTGAGGGTTAGACTCAGGCTCTTAGAGTTAGGGTTAGACTCAGGCTCTTAGGGTTAGGCTTAGACTCAGGCTCTTAGGGTTAGGGTTAGACTCAGGCTCTTAGGCTTAAGGTTAGACTCAGGCTCTTAGGGTGAGGGTTAGACTCAGGCTCTTCGGGTTAGGGTTAGACTCAGGCTCTTAGGGTGAGGGTTAGACTCAGGCTCTTAGGGTTAGGGTTAGAGTCAGGCTCTTAGGGTTAGGGTTAGACTCAGGCTCTTAGGGTTAGGGTTAGACTCAGGCTCTTAGGGTTAGGGTTAGACTCAGGCTCTTAGGGTTAGGGTTAGACTCAGGCTCTTAGGGTTAGGGTTAGACTCAGGCTCTTAGGGTTAGGGTTAGACTCAGGCTCTTAGGGTTAGGGTTAGACTCAGGCTCTTAGGGCGAGGGTTAGACTCAGGCTCTTAGGGTTAGGCTTAGACTCAGGCTCTTAGGGTTAGGGTTAGACTCAGGCTCTTAGGGTTAGGGTTAGACTCAGGCTCTTAGGGTTAGGGTTCGACTCAGGCTCTTAGGGTTAGGGTTAGACTCAGGCTCTTAGAGTAAGGGTTAGACTCAGGCTCTTAGGGTAAAGGTTAGACTCAGGCTCTTAGGGTTAGGGTTAGACTCAGGCTCTTAGGGTTAGACTCAGGCTCTTAGGGTTAGGGTTAGACTCAGGCTCTTAGGGTGTAGCTTAGACTCAGGCTCTTAGGGTTAGGGTTAGACTCAGGCTCTTCGGGTTAGGGTTAGACTCAGGCTCTTAGGGTTAGGGTTATACTCAGGCTCTTAGGGTTAGGGTTAGACTCAGGCTATTAGGATTAGGGTTAGACTCAGGCTCTTAGGGTTAGGGTTAGAGTCAGGTCTTAGTGTGGGGGTTAGACTCAGGCTCTTAGGGTGAGGGTTAGACTCAGGCTCTTAGGGTTAGGGTTAAACTCAGGCTCTTAGGGTTAGGGTTAGAGTCAGGCTCTTAGGGTTAGGGTTAGACTCAGGCTCTTAGGGTAAAGGTTAGACTCAGGCTCTTAGGGTTAGGGTTAGACTCAGGCTCTTAGGGTGAGGGTTAAACTCAGGCTCTTAGGGTTAGGGTTAGACTCAGGCTCTTAGGGTTAGGGTTAGACTCAGGCTCTTAGGGTTAGGGTTAGACTCAGGCTCTTAGGGTTAGGGTTAAACTCAGGCTCTTAGGGTTAGGGTTAGACTCAGGCTCTTAGGGTTAGGGTTAGACTCAGGCTCTTAGGGTAAAGGTTAGACTCCGGCTCTTAGGGTTACGGTTAGACTCAGGCTCTTAGGGTTAGGCTTAGACTCAGGCTCTTAGGGTTAGGGTTAGACTCAGGCTCTTAGGGTGAGGGTTAGACTCAGGCTCTTAGGGTGAGGGTTAGACTCAGGCTCTTAGGGTTAGGCTTAGACTCAGGCTCTTAGGGTTAGGGTTAGACTCAGGCTCTTAGGCTTAATGTTAGACTCAGGCTCTTAGGGTGAGGGTTAGACTCAGGCTCTTCGGGTTAGGGTTAGACTCAGGCTCTTAGGGTGAGGGTTAGACTCAGGCTCTTAGGGTTAGGGTTAGAGTCAGGCTCTTAGGGTTAGGGTTAGACTCAGGCTCTTAGGGTTAGGGTTAGACTCAGGCTCTTAGGGTTAGGGTTAGACTCAGGCTCTTAGGGTTAGGGTTAGACTCAGGCTCTTAGGGTTAGGGTTAGACTCAGGCTCTTAGGGTTAGGGTTAGAGTCAGGCTCTTAGGGTTAGGGTTAGACTCAGGCTCTTAGGGTGAGGGTTAGACTCAGGCTCTTAGGGTTAGGGTTAGACTCAGGCTCTTAGGGTTAGGGTTAGACTCAGGCTCTTAGGGTTAGGGTTAGACTCAGGCTCTTAGGGTTAGGGTTAGACTCAGGCTCTTAGGGTTAGGGTTAGACTCAGGCTCTTAGGGTAAAGGTTAGACTCAGGCTCTTAGGGTTAGGGTTAGACTCAGGCTCTTAGGGTTAGGGTTAGACTCAGCCTCTTAGGGTTAGGGTTATACTCAGGCTCTTAGGGTGAGGGTTAGACTCAGGCTCTTAGGGTTAGGGTTAGACTCAGGCTCTTAGGGTGAGGGTTAGACTCAGGCTCTTAGGGTGAGGGTTAGACTCAGGCTCTTAGGGTGAGGGTTAGACTCAGGCTCTTAGGGTGAGGGTTAGACTCAGGCTCTTAGGGTGAGGGTTAGACTCAGGATCTTAGGGTGGGGGTTAGACTCAGGCTCTTAGGGTGAGGGTTAGACTCAGGCTCTTAGGGTGAGGGTTAGACTCAGGCTCTTAGGGTTAGGGTTAGACTCAGGCTCTTAGGGTTAGGGTTAGACTCAGGCTCTTAGGGTGAGGGTTAGACTCAGGCTCTTAGGGTTAGGGTTAGACTCAGGCTCTTAGGGTGAGGGTTAGACTCAGGCTCTTAGGGTGAGGGTTAGACTCAGGCTCTTAGGGATAGGGTTAGACTCAGGCTCTTAGGGTTAGGGTTAGACTCAGGCTCTTAGGGTTAGGGTTAGACTCAGGCTCTTAGGGTGAGGGTTAGACTCAGGCTCTTAGGGTGAGGGTTAGACTCAGGCTCTTAGGGTTAGGGTTAGACTCAGGCTCTTAGGGTGAGGGTTAGACTCAGGCTCTTAGGGTTAGGGTTAGACTCAGGCTCTTAGGGTTATGGTTAGACTTTAGGCTCTTAGGGTGAGGGTTAGACTCAGGCTCTTAGGGTTAGGGTTAGACTCAGGCTCTTAGGGTTAGGGTTAGACTCAGGCTCTTCGGGTTAGGGTTAGACTCAGGCTCTTAGGGTGAGGGTTAGACTCAGGCTCTTAGGGTTAGGGTTAGAGTCAGGCTCTTAGTGTTAGGGTTAGACTCAGGCTCTTAGGGTTAGGCTTAGACTCAGGCTCTTAGCGTTAGGGTTAGACTCAGGCTCTTAGGGTTAGGCTAAGACTCAGGCTCTTAGGGTTAGGCTTAGACTCAGGCTCTTAGGGTTAGGGTTAGACTCAGGCTCTTAGGGTGAGGGTTAGACTCAGGCTCTTAGGGTGAGGGTTAGACTCAGGCTCTTAGGGTTAGGGTTAGACTCAGGCTCTTAGGGTTAGGGTTAGACTCAGGCTCTTAGGGTTAGGGTTAAACTCAGGCTCTTAGGGTTAGGCTTAGACTCAGGCTCTTAGGGTTAGGCTTAGACTCAGGCTCTTAGGGTTAGGGTTAGACTCAGGCTCTTAGGGTAAGGGTTAGACTCAGGCTCTTAGGCTTAGGGTTAGACTCAGGCTCTTAGGGTTAGGGTTAGACTCAGGCTCTTAGGGTTAGGGTTAGACTCAGGCTCTTAGGGTGAGGGTTAGACTCAGGCTCTTAGGGTGAGGGTTAGACTCAGGCTCTTAGGGTTAGGGTTAGACTCAGGCTCTTTAGGGTTAGGCTTAGACTCAGGCTCTTAGGGTGAGGGTTAGACTCAGGCTCTTAGGGTGAGGGTTAGACTCAGGCTCTTAGGGTTAGGGTTAGACTCAGGCTCTTAGAGTAAGGGTTAGACTCAGGCTCTTAGGGTGAGGGTTAGACTCAGGCTCTTAGGGTTAGGGTTAGACTCAGGCTCTTAGGGTGAGGGTTAGACTCAGGCTCTTAGGGTGAGGGTTAGACTCAGGCTCTTCGGGTTAGGGTTAGACTCAGGCTCTTAGGGTGAGGGTTAGACTCAGGCTCTTAGGGTTAGGGTTAGACTCAGGCTCTTAGGGTTAGGGTTAGACTCAGGCTCTTAGGGTGAGGGTTAGACTCAGGCTCTTAGGGTGAGGGTTAGACTCAGGCTCTTAGGGTTAGGGTTAGACTCAGGCTCTTAGGGTTAGGGTTAGACTCAGGCTCTTAGGGTTAGGGTTAAACTCAGGCTCTTAGGGTTAGGGTTAGACTCAGGCTCTTAGGGTTAGGGTTAGACTCAGGCTCTTAGGGTTAGGGTTAGAGTCAGGCTCTTAGGGTGAGGGTTAGACTCAGGCTCTTAGGGTTAGGCTTAGACTCAGGCTCTTAGGGTTAGGGTTAGACTCAGGCTCTTAGGGTTACGGTTAGACTCAGGCTCTTAGGGTTAGGCTTAGACTCAGGCTCTTAGGGTTAGGGTTAGACTCAGGCTCTTAGGGTTAGGGTTAGACTCAGGCTCTTAGGGTGAGGGTTAGACTCAGGCTCTTAGGGTTAGGGTTAGACTCAGGCTCTTAGGGTTAGGGTTAGACTCAGGCTCTTAGGCTTAAGGTTAGACTCAGGCTCTTAGGGTGAGGGTTAGACTCAGGCTCTTCGGGTTAGGGTTAGACTCAGGCTCTTAGGGTGAGGGTTAGACTCAGGCTCTTAGGGTTAGGGTTAGAGCCAGGCTCTTAGGGTTAGGGTTAGACTCAGGCTCTTAGGGTTAGGGTTAGGGTCAGGCTCTTAGGGTGAGGGTTAGACTCAGGCTCTTAGGGTGAGGGTTAGACTCAGGCTCTTAGGGTTAGGGTTAGACTCAGGCTCTTAGGGTTAGGGTTAGACTCAGGCTCTTAGGGTGAGGCTTAGACTCAGGCTCTTAGGGTTAGGGTTAGACTCAGGCTCTTAGGGTTAGGGTTAGACTCAGGCTCTTAGGGTAAAGGTTAGACTCAGGCTCTTAGGGTTAGGGTTAGACTCAGGCTCTTAGAGTAAGGGTTAGACTCAGGCTCTTAGGGTTAGGGTTAGACTCAGGCTCTTAGGGTGAGGGTTAGACTCAGGCTCTTAGGGTTAGGGTTAGACTCAGGCTCTTAGGGTTAGGGTTAGACTCAGGCTCTTAGGCTTAGGGTTAGACTCAGGCTCTTAGGCTTAGGGTTAGACTCAGGCTCTTAGGGTTAGGGTTAGACTCAGGCTCTTAGGGTTAGGGTTAGACTCAGGCTCTTAGGGTTAGGCTTAGACTCAGGCTCTTAGGGTTAGGGTTAGACTCAGGCTCTTAGGGTTAGTGTTAGACTCAGGCTCTTAGGGTTAGGGTTAGATTCAGGCTCTTAGGGTTAGGGTTAGACTCAGGCTCTTAGGCTTAAGGTTAGACTCAGGCTCTTAGGGTGAGGGTTAGACTCAGGCTCTTCGGGTTAGGGTTAGACTCAGGCTCTTAGGGTGAGGGTTAGACTCAGGCTCTTAGAGTTAGGGTTAGAGTCAGGCTCTTAGGGTTAGGGTTAGACTCAGGCTCTTAGGGTTAGGGTTAGACTCAGGCTCTTAGGGTTAGGGTTAGACTCAGGCTCTTAGGGTTAGGGTTAGACTCAGGCTCTTAGGGTTAGGGTTAGACTCAGGCTCTTAGGGTTAGGGTTAGACTCAGGCTCTTAGGGTGAGGGTTAGACTCAGGCTCTTAGGGTTAGGCTTAGACTCAGGCTCTTAGGGTTAGGGTTAGACTCAGGCTCTTAGGGTTAGTGTTAGACTCAGGCTCTTAGGGTTAGGGTTCGACTCAGGCTCTTAGGGTTAGGGTTAGACTCAGGCTCTTAGAGTAAGGGTTAGACTCAGGCTCTTAGGGTTAGGGTTAGACTCAGGCTCTTAGGGTGAGGGTTAGACTCAGGCTCTTAGGGTTAGGGTTAGACTCAGGCTCTTAGGGTTAGGGTTAGACTCAGGCTCTTAGGCTTAGGGTTAGACTCAGGCTCTTAGGCTTAGGGTTAGACTCAGGCTCTTAGGGTTAGGGTTAGACTCAGGCTCTTAGGGTTAGGGTTAGACTCAGGCTCTTAGGGTTAGGCTTAGACTCAGGCTCTTCGGGTTAGGGTTAGACTCAGGCTCTTAGGTTTAGTGTTAGAATCAGGCTCTTAGGGTTAGGGTTAGATTCAGGCTCTTAGGGTTAGGGTTAGGGTCAGGCTCTTAGGGTTAGGGTTAGACTCAGGCTCTTAGGGTTAGGGTTAGACTCAGGCTCTTAGGCTTAGGGTTAGACTCAGGCTCTTAGGGTTAGGGTTAGACTCAGGCTCTTAGGGTGAGGGTTAGACTCAGGCTCTTAGGGTTAGGGTTAGACTCAGGCTCTTAGGCTTAAGGTTAGACTCAGGCTCTTAGGGTGAGGGTTAGACTCAGGCTCTTAGGGTTAGGCTTAGACTCAGGCTCTTAGGGTGAGGGTTAGACTCAGGCTCTTAGGGTGAGGGTTAGACTCAGGCTCTTAGGGTTAGGGTTAGACTCAGGCTCTTAGGGTTAGGGTTAGACTCAGGCTCTTAGGGTTAGGGTTAAACTCAGGCTCTTAGGGTTAGGCTTAGACTCAGGCTCTTAGGGTTAGGGTTAGACTCAGGCTCTTAGGGTTAGGGTTAGACTCAGGCTCTTAGGCTAAGGGTTAGACTCAGGCTCTTAGGCTTAGGGTTAGACTCAGGCTCTTAGGGTTAGGGTTAGACTCAGGCTCTTAGGGTGAGGGTTAGACTCAGGCTCTTAGGGTGAGGGTTAGACTCAGGCTCTTAGGGTTAGGGTTAGACTCAGGCTCTTAGGGTTAGGCTTAGACTCAGGCTCTTAGGGTGAGGGTTAGACTCAGGCTCTTAGGGTGAGGGTTAGACTCAGGCTCTTAGGGTGAGGGTTAGACTCAGGCTCTTAGAGTAAGGGTTAGACTCAGGCTCTTAGGGTGAGGGTTAGACTCAGGCTCTTAGGGTTAGGGTTAGACTCAGGCTCTTAGGCTTAGGGTTAGACTCAGGCTCTTAGGGTGAGGGTTAGACTCAGGCTCTTCGGGTTAGGGTTAGACTCAGGCTCTTAGGGTGAGGGTTAGACTCAGGCTCTTAGGGTTAGGGTTAGACTCAGGCTCTTAGGGTTAGGGTTAGACTCAGGCTCTTAGGGTGAGGGTTAGACTCAGGCTCTTAGGGTGAGGGTTAGACTCAGGCTCTTAGGGTTAGGGTTAGACTCAGGCTCTTAGGGTTAGGGTTAGACTCAGGCTCTTAGGGTTAGGGTTAGACTCAGGCTCTTAGGGTTAGGGTTAGACTCAGGCTCTTAGGGTTAGGGTTAGACTCAGGCTCTTAGGGTTAGGGTTAGAGTCAGGCTCTTAGGGTGAGGGTTAGACTCAGGCTCTTAGGGTTAGGGTTAGACTCAGGCTCTTAGGGTTAGGGTTAGACTCAGGCTCTTAGGGTTACGGTTAGACTCAGGCTCTTAGGGTTAGGCTTAGACTCAGGCTCTTAGGGTTAGGGTTAGACTCAGGCTCTTAGGGTTAGGGTTAGACTCAGGCTCTTAGGGTGAGGGTTAGACTCAGGCTCTTAGGGTTAGGGTTAGACTCAGGCTCTTAGGGTTAGGGTTAGACTCAGGCTCTTAGGCTTAAGGTTAGACTCAGGCTCTTAGGGTGAGGGTTAGACTCAGGCTCTTAGGGTGAGGGTTAGACTCAGGCTCTTAGGGTGAGGGTTAGACTCAGGCTCTTAGGGTTAGGGTTAGAGCCAGGCTCTTAGGGTTAGGGTTAGACTCAGGCTCTTAGGGTTAGGGTTAGACTCAGGCTCTTAGGGTTAGGGTTAGACTCAGGCTCTTAGGGTTAGGGTTAGACTCAGGCTCTTAGGGTTAGGGTTAGACTCAGGCTCTTAGGGTTAGGGTTAGACTCAGGCTCTTAGGGTGAGGGTTAGACTCAGGCTCTTAGGGTTAGGCTTAGACTCAGGCTCTTAGGGTTAGGGTTAGACTCAGGCTCTTAGGGTTAGTGTTAGACTCAGGCTCTTAGGGTTAGGGTTCGACTCAGGCTCTTAGGGTTAGGGTTAGACTCAGGCTCTTAGAGTAAGGGTTAGACTCAGGCTCTTAGGGTTAGGGTTAGACTCAGGCTCTTAGGGTGAGGGTTAGACTCAGGCTCTTAGGGTTAGGGTTAGACTCAGGCTCTTAGGGTTAGGGTTAGACTCAGGCTCTTAGGGTGAGGGTTAGACTCAGGCTCTTAGGGTTAGGCTTAGACTCAGGCTCTTAGGGTTAGGGTTAGACTCAGGCTCTTAGGGTTAGTGTTAGACTCAGGCTCTTAGGGTTAGGGTTAGATTCAGGCTCTTAGGGTTAGGGTTAGACTCAGGCTCTTAGGCTTAAGGTTAGACTCAGGCTCTTAGGGTGAGGGTTAGACTCAGGCTCTTCGGGTTAGGGTTAGACTCAGGCTCTTAGGGTGAGGGTTAGACTCAGGCTCTTAGAGTTAGGGTTAGACTCAGGCTCTTAGAGTTAGGGTTAGAGTCAGGCTCTTAGGGTTAGGGTTAGACTCAGGCTCTTAGGGTTAGGGTTAGACTCAGGCTCTTAGGGTTAGGGTTAGACTCAGGCTCTTAGGGTTAGGGTTAGACTCAGGCTCTTAGGGTTAGGGTTAGACTCAGGCTCTTAGGGTGAGGGTTAGACTCAGGCTCTTAGGGTTAGGCTTAGACTCAGGCTCTTAGGGTTAGGGTTAGACTCAGGCTCTTAGGGTTAGGGTTAGACTCAGGCTCTTAGGGTTAGGGTTCGACTCAGGCTCTTAGGGTTAGGGTTAGACTCAGGCTCTTAGAGTAAGGGTTAGAGTCAGGTCTTAGTGTGGGGGTTAGACTCAGGCTCTTAGGGTTAGGGTTAGACTCAGGCTCTTAGGGTTAGGGTTAGACTCAGGCTCTTAGGCTTAGGGTTAGACTCAGGCTCTTAGGCTTAGGGTTAGACTCAGGCTCTTAGGGTTAGGGTTAGACTCAGGCTCTTAGGGTTAGGGTTAGACTCAGGCTCTTAGGGTTAGGGTTAGACTCAGGCTCTTAGGGTTAGGCTTAGACTCAGGCTCTTCGGGTTAGGGTTAGACTCAGGCTCTTAGGTTTAGTGTTAGAATCAGGCTCTTAGGGTTAGGGTTAGATTCAGGCTCTTAGGGTTAGGGTTAGGGTCAGACTCTTAGGGTTAGGGTTAGACTCAGGCTCTTAGGGTTAGGGTTAGACTCAGGCTCTTAGGGTGAGGGTTAGACTCAGGCTCTTAGGGTTAGGGTTAGACTCAGGCTCTTAGGGTGAGGGTTAGACTCAGGCTCTTAGGGTTAGGGTTAGACTCAGGCTCTTAGGGTTAGGGTTAGACTCAGGCTCTTAGGGTGAGGGTTAGACTCAGGCTCTTAGGGTTAGGCTTAGACTCAGGCTCTTAGGGTGAGGGTTAGACTCAGGCTCTTAGGGTGAGGGTTAGACTCAGGCTCTTAGGGTTAGGGTTAGACTCAGGCTCTTAGGGTTAGGGTTAGACTCAGGCTCTTAGGGTTAGGGTTAAACTCAGGCTCTTAGGGTTAGGCTTAGACTCAGGCTCTTAGGGTTAGGCTTAGACTCAGGCTCTTAGGGTTAGGGTTAGACTCAGGCTCTTAGGGTAAGGGTTAGACTCAGGCTCTTAGGCTTAGGGTTAGACTCAGGCTCTTAGGGTTAGGGTTAGACTCAGGCTCTTAGGGTTAGGGTTAGACTCAGGCTCTTAGGGTGAGGGTTAGACTCAGGCTCTTAGGGTGAGGGTTAGACTCAGGCTCTTAGGGTTAGGGTTAGACTCAGGCTCTTAGGGTTAGGCTTAGACTCAGGCTCTTAGGGTGAGGGTTAGACTCAGGCTCTTAGGGTGAGGGTTAGACTCAGGCTCTTAGGGTTAGGGTTAGACTCAGGCTCTTAGAGTAAGGGTTAGACTCAGGCTCTTAGGGTGAGGGTTAGACTCAGGCTCTTAGGGTTAGGGTTAGACTCAGGCTCTTAGGCTTAGGGTTAGACTCAGGCTCTTAGGGTGAGGGTTAGACTCAGGCTCTTCGGGTTAGGGTTAGACTCAGGCTCTTAGGGTGAGGGTTAGACTCAGGCTCTTAGGGTTAGGGTTAGACTCAGGCTCTTAGGGTTAGGGTTAGACTCAGGCTCTTAGGGTGAGGGTTAGACTCAGGCTCTTAGGGTGAGGGTTAGACTCAGGCTCTTAGGGTTAGGGTTAGACTCAGGCTCTTAGGGTTAGGGTTAGACTCAGGCTCTTAGGGTTAGGGTTAAACTCAGGCTGTTAGGGTTAGGGTTAGACTCAGGCTCTTAGGGTTAGGGTTAGACTCAGGCTCTTAGGGTTAGGGTTAGACTCAGGCTCTTAGGGTTAGGGTTAGAGTCAGGCTCTTAGGGTGAGGGTTAGACTCAGGCTCTTAGGGTTAGGGTTAGACTCAGGCTCTTAGGGTTAGGGTTAGACTCAGGCTCTTAGGGTTACGGTTAGACTCAGGCTCTTAGGGTTAGGCTTAGACTCAGGCTCTTAGGGTTAGGGTTAGACTCAGGCTCTTAGGGTTAGGGTTAGACTCAGGCTCTTAGGGTGAGGGTTAGACTCAGGCTCTTAGGGTTAGGGTTAGACTCAGGCTCTTAGGGTTAGGGTTAGACTCAGGCTCTTAGGCTTAAGGTTAGACTCAGGCTCTTAGGGTGAGGGTTAGACTCAGGCTCTTCGGGTTAGGGTTAGACTCAGGCTCTTAGGGTGAGGGTTAGACTCAGGCTCTTAGGGTTAGGGTTAGAGCCAGGCTCTTAGGGTTAGGGTTAGACTCAGGCTCTTAGGGTTAGGGTTAGACTCAGGCTCTTAGGGTGAGGGTTAGACTCAGGCTCTTAGGGTTAGGGTTAGACTCAGGCTCTTAGGGTTAGGGTTAGACTCAGGCTCTTAGGGTTAGGGTTAGACTCAGGCTCTTAGGGTGAGGGTTAGACTCAGGCTCTTAGGGTTAGGCTTAGACTCAGGCTCTTAGGGTTAGGCTTAGACTCAGGCTCTTAGGGTTAGGGTTAGACTCAGGCTCTTAGGGTTAGGGTTCGACTCAGGCTCTTAGGGTTCGGGTTAGACTCAGGCTCTTAGAGTAAGGGTTAGACTCAGGCTCTTAGGGTTAGGGTTAGACTCAGGCTCTTAGGGTGAGGGTTAGACTCAGGCTCTTAGGGTTAGGGTTAGACTCAGGCTCTTAGGGTGAGGGTTAGACTCAGGCTCTTAGGGTGAGGGTTAGACTCAGGCTCTTAGGGTTAGGGTTAGACTCAGGCTCTTAGGGTTAGGGTTAGACTCAGGCTCTTAGGGTTAGGGTTAGACTCAGGCTCTTAGGGTTAGGCTTAGACTCAGGCTCTTAGGGTTAGGGTTAGACTCAGGCTCTTAGGTTTAGTGTTAGACTCAGGCTCTTAGGGTTAGGGTTAGATTCAGGCTCTTAGGGTTAGGGTTAGACTCAGGCTCTTAGGCTTAAGGTTAGACTCAGGCTCTTAGGGTGAGGGTTAGACTCAGGCTCTTCGGGTTAGGGTTAGACTCAGGCTCTTAGGGTGAGGGTTAGACTCAGGCTCTTAGAGTTAGGGTTAGAGTCAGGCTCTTAGGGTTAGGGTTAGACTCAGGCTCTTAGGGTTAGGGTTAGACTCAGGCTCTTAGGGTTAGGGTTAGACTCAGGCTCTTAGGGTTAGGGTTAGACTCAGGCTCTTAGGGTTAGGGTTAGACTCAGGCTCTTAGGGTGAGGGTTAGACTCAGGCTCTTAGGGTTAGGCTTAGACTCAGGCTCTTAGGGTTAGGGTTAGACTCAGGCTCTTAGGGTTAGTGTTAGACTCAGGCTCTTAGGGTTAGGGTTCGACTCAGGCTCTTAGGGTTAGGGTTAGACTCAGGCTCTTAGAGTAAGGGTTAGACTCAGGCTCTTAGGGTTAGGGTTAGACTCAGGCTCTTAGGGTGAGGGTTAGACTCAGGCTCTTAGGGTTAGGGTTAGACTCAGGCTCTTAGGCTTAGGGTTAGACTCAGGCTCTTAGGCTTAGGGTTAGACTCAGGCTCTTAGGGTTAGGGTTAGACTCAGGCTCTTAGGGTTAGGGTTAGACTCAGGCTCTTAGGGTTAGGCTTAGACTCAGGCTCTTCGGGTTAGGGTTAGACTCAGGCTCTTAGGTTTAGTGTTAGAATCAGGCTCTTAGGGTTAGGGTTAGATTCAGGCTCTTAGGGTTAGGGTTAGGGTCAGGCTCTTAGGGTTAGGGTTAGACTCAGGCTCTTAGGGTTAGGGTTAGACTCAGGCTCTTAGGCTTAGGGTTAGACTCAGGCTCTTAGGGTTAGGGTTAGACTCAGGCTCTTAGGGTGAGGGTTAGACTCAGGCTCTTAGGGTTAGGGTTAGACTCAGGCTCTTAGGGTTAGGGTTAGACTCAGGCTCTTAGGGTGAGGGTTAGACTCAGGCTCTTAGGGTTAGGCTTAGACTCAGGCTCTTAGGGTGAGGGTTAGACTCAGGCTCTTAGGGTTAGACTCCGACTCAGGCTCTAAGGGTTAGGGTTAGACTCAGGCTCTTAGGGTGAGGGTTAGACTCAGGCTCTTAGGGTTAGGGTTAAACTCAGGCTCTTAGGGTTAGGGTTAGAGTCAGGCTCTTAGGGTTAGGGTTAGACTCAGGCTCTTAGGGTAAAGGTTAGACTCAGGCTCTTAGGGTTAGGGTTAGACTCAGGCTCTTAGGGTTAGGGTTAGACTCAGGCTCTTAGGGTTAGGGTTAGACTCAGGCTCTTAGGGTTAGGGTTAGACTCAGGCTCTTAGGGTGAGGGTTAGACTCAGGCTCTTAGGGTGAGGGTTAGACTCAGGCTCTTAGGGTTAGGCTTAGACTCAGGCTCTTAGGGTTACGGTTAGACTCAGGCTCTTAGGGTTAGGCTTAGACTCAGGCTCTTAGGGTTAGGGTTAGAGTCAGGCTCTTAGGGTTAGGGTTAGACTCAGGCTCTTAGGGTAAAGGTTAGACTCAGGCTCTTAGGGTTAGGGTTAGACTCAGGCTCTTAGGGTTAGGGTTAGACTCAGGCTCTTAGAGTAAGGGTTAGACTCAGGCTCTTAGGGTTAGGGTTAGACTCAGGCTCTTAGGGTTAGGGTTAGACTCAGGCTCTTAGGGTTAGGGTTAGACTCAGGCTCTTAGGGTTAGGGTTAGACTCAGGCTCTTAGGGTTAGGGTTAGACTCAGGCTCTTAGGGTGAGGCTTAGACTCAGGCTCTTAGGGTTAGGGTTAGACTCAGGCTCTTAGGGTTAGGGTTAGAGTCAGGCTCTTAGGGTGAGGGTTAGACTCAGGCTCTTAGGGTTAGGCTTAGACTCAGGCTCTTAGGGTGAGGGTTAGACTCAGGCTCTTAGGGTTAGGGTTAGACTCAGGCTCTTAGGGTTAGGGTTAGACTCAGGCTCTTAGGGTTAGGGTTAGACTCAGGCTCTTAGGGTGAGGGTTAGACTCAGGCTCTTAGGGTTAGGGTTAGACTCAGGCTCTTAGGGTTACGGTTAGACTCAGGCTCTTAGGGTTAGGCTTAGACTCAGGCTCTTAGGGTTAGGGTTAGACTCAGGCTCTTAGGGTGAGGGTTAGACTCAGGCTCTTAGGGTTAGGCTTAGACTCAGGCTCTTAGGGTTAGGGTTAGACTCAGGCTCTTAGGCTTAAGGTTAGACTCAGGCTCTTAGGGTGAGGGTTAGACTCAGGCTCTTAGGGTTAGGGTTAGACTCAGGCTCTTAGGGTGAGGGTTAGACTCAGGCTCTTAGGGTTAGGGTTAGAGTCAGGCTCTTAGGGTTAGGGTTAGACTCAGGCTCTTAGGGTTAGGGTTAGACTCAGGCTCTTAGGGTTAGGGTTAGACTCAGGCTCTTAGGGTGAGGGTTAGACTCAGGCTCTTAGGGTTAGGCTTAGACTCAGGCTCTTAGGGTTAGGGTTAGACTCAGGCTCTTAGGGTTAGTGTTAGACTCAGGCTCTTAGGGTTAGGGTTCGACTCAGGCTCTTAGGGTTAGGGTTAGACTCAGGCTCTTAGGGTGAGGGTTAGACTCAGGCTCTTAGGGTTAGGGTTAGACTCAGGCTCTTAGGGTTAGGGTTAGACTCAGGCTCTTAGGGTTAGGGTTAGACTCAGGCTCTTAGGCTTAGGGTTAGACTCAGGCTCTTAGGGTTAGGGTTAGACTCAGGCTCTTAGGGTTAGGGTTAGACTCAGGCTCTTAGGGTGAGGGTTAGACTCAGGCTCTTAGGGTTAGGCTTAGACTCAGGCTCTTAGGGTGAGGGTTAGACTCAGGCTCTTAGGGTTAGACTCCGACTCAGGCTCTAAGGGTTAGGGTTAGACTCAGGCTCTTAGGGTGAGGGTTAGACTCAGGCTCTTAGGGTTAGGGTTAAACTCAGGCTCTTAGGGTTAGGGTTAGAGTCAGGCTCTTAGGGTTAGGGTTAGACTCAGGCTCTTAGGGTAAAGGTTAGACTCAGGCTCTTAGGGTTAGGGTTAGACTCAGGCTCTTAGGGTTAGGGTTAGACTCAGGCTCTTAGGGTTAGGGTTAGACTCAGGCTCTTAGGGTTAGGGTTAGACTCAGGCTCTTAGGGTGAGGGTTAGACTCAGGCTCTTAGGGTGAGGGTTAGACTCAGGCTCTTAGGGTTAGGGTTAGAGTCAGGCTCTTAGGGTTAGGGTTAGACTCAGGCTCTTAGGGTAAAGGTTAGACTCAGGCTCTTAGGGTTAGGGTTAGACTCAGGCTCTTAGGGTTAGGGTTAGACTCAGGCTCTTAGAGTAAGGGTTAGACTCAGGCTCTTAGGGTTAGGGTTAGACTCAGGCTCTTAGGGTTAGGGTTAGACTCAGGCTCTTAGGGTTAGGGTTAGACTCAGGCTCTTAGGGTTAGGGTTAGACTCAGGCTCTTAGGGTTAGGGTTAGACTCAGGCTCTTAGGGTTAGGGTTAGACTCAGGCTCTTAGGGTGAGGCTTAGACTCAGGCTCTTAGGGTTAGGGTTAGACTCAGGCTCTTAGGGTTAGGGTTAGAGTCAGGCTCTTAGGGTGAGGGTTAGACTCAGGCTCTTAGGGTTAGGCTTAGACTCAGGCTCTTAGGGTGAGGGTTAGACTCAGGCTCTTAGGGTTAGGGTTAGACTCAGGCTCTTAGGGTTAGGGTTAGACTCAGGCTCTTAGGGTTAGGGTTAGACTCAGGCTCTTAGGGTGAGGGTTAGACTCAGGCTCTTAGGGTTAGGGTTAGACTCAGGCTCTTAGGGTTACGGTTAGACTCAGGCTCTTAGGGTTAGGCTTAGACTCAGGCTCTTAGGGTTAGGGTTAGACTCAGGCTCTTAGGGTGAGGGTTAGACTCAGGCTCTTAGGGTTAGGCTTAGACTCAGGCTCTTAGGGTTAGGGTTAGACTCAGGCTCTTAGGCTTAAGGTTAGACTCAGGCTCTTAGGGTGAGGGTTAGACTCAGGCTCTTAGGGTTAGGGTTAGACTCAGGCTCTTAGGGTTAGGGTTAGACTCAGGCTCTTAGGGTTAGGGTTAGACTCAGGCTCTTAGGCTTAGGGTTAGACTCAGGCTCTTAGGGTTAGGGTTAGACTCAGGCTCTTAGGGTTAGGGTTAGACTCAGGCTCTTAGGGTGAGGGTTAGACTCAGGCTCTTAGGGTTAGGCTTAGACTCAGGCTCTTAGGGTGAGGGTTAGACTCAGGCTCTTAGGGTTAGACTCCGACTCAGGCTCTAAGGGTTAGGGTTAGACTCAGGCTCTTAGGGTGAGGGTTAGACTCAGGCTCTTAGGGTTAGGGTTAAACTCAGGCTCTTAGGGTTAGGGTTAGAGTCAGGCTCTTAGGGTTAGGGTTAGACTCAGGCTCTTAGGGTAAAGGTTAGACTCAGGCTCTTAGGGTTAGGGTTAGACTCAGGCTCTTAGGGTTAGGGTTAGACTCAGGCTCTTAGGGTTAGGGTTAGACTCAGGCTCTTAGGGTTAGGGTTAGACTCAGGCTCTTAGGGTGAGGGTTAGACTCAGGCTCTTAGGGTGAGGGTTAGACTCAGGCTCTTAGGGTTAGGGTTAGAGTCAGGCTCTTAGGGTTAGGGTTAGACTCAGGCTCTTAGGGTAAAGGTTAGACTCAGGCTCTTAGGGTTAGGGTTAGACTCAGGCTCTTAGGGTTAGGGTTAGACTCAGGCTCTTAGAGTAAGGGTTAGACTCAGGCTCTTAGGGTTAGGGTTAGACTCAGGCTCTTAGGGTTAGGGTTAGACTCAGGCTCTTAGGGTTAGGGTTAGACTCAGGCTCTTAGGGTTAGGGTTAGACTCAGGCTCTTAGGGTTAGGGTTAGACTCAGGCTCTTAGGGTTAGGGTTAGACTCAGGCTCTTAGGGTGAGGCTTAGACTCAGGCTCTTAGGGTTAGGGTTAGACTCAGGCTCTTAGGGTTAGGGTTAGAGTCAGGCTCTTAGGGTGAGGGTTAGACTCAGGCTCTTAGGGTTAGGCTTAGACTCAGGCTCTTAGGGTGAGGGTTAGACTCAGGCTCTTAGGGTTAGGGTTAGACTCAGGCTCTTAGGGTTAGGGTTAGACTCAGGCTCTTAGGGTGAGGGTTAGACTCAGGCTCTTAGGGTTAGGGTTAGACTCAGGCTCTTAGGGTTACGGTTAGACTCAGGCTCTTAGGGTTAGGCTTAGACTCAGGCTCTTAGGGTTAGGGTTAGACTCAGGCTCTTAGGGTGAGGGTTAGACTCAGGCTCTTAGGGTTAGGCTTAGACTCAGGCTCTTAGGGTTAGGGTTAGACTCAGGCTCTTAGGCTTAAGGTTAGACTCAGGCTCTTAGGGTGAGGGTTAGACTCAGGCTCTTAGGGTTAGGGTTAGACTCAGGCTCTTAGGGTGAGGGTTAGACTCAGGCTCTTAGGGTTAGGGTTAGAGTCAGGCTCTTAGGGTTAGGGTTAGACTCAGGCTCTTAGGGTTAGGGTTAGACTCAGGCTCTTAGGGTTAGGGTTAGACTCAGGCTCTTAGGGTGAGGGTTAGACTCAGGCTCTTAGGGTTAGGCTTAGACTCAGGCTCTTAGGGTTAGGGTTAGACTCAGGCTCTTAGGGTTAGTGTTAGACTCAGGCTCTTAGGGTTAGGGTTCGACTCAGGCTCTTAGGGTTAGGGTTAGACTCAGGCTCTTAGGGTGAGGGTTAGACTCAGGCTCTTAGGGTTAGGGTTAGACTCAGGCTCTTAGGGTGAGGGTTAGACTCAGGCTCTTAGGGTTAGGGTTAGACTCAGGCTCTTAGGCTTAGGGTTAGACTCAGGCTCTTAGGGTTAGGGTTAGACTCAGGCTCTTAGGGTTAGGGTTAGACTCAGGCTCTTAGGGTGAGGGTTAGACTCAGGCTCTTAGGGTTAGGCTTAGACTCAGGCTCTTAGGGTGAGGGTTAGACTCAGGCTCTTAGGGTTAGACTCCGACTCAGGCTCTAAGGGTTAGGGTTAGACTCAGGCTCTTAGGGTGAGGGTTAGACTCAGGCTCTTAGGGTTAGGGTTAAACTCAGGCTCTTAGGGTTAGGGTTAGAGTCAGGCTCTTAGGGTTAGGGTTAGACTCAGGCTCTTAGGGTAAAGGTTAGACTCAGGCTCTTAGGGTTAGGGTTAGACTCAGGCTCTTAGGGTTAGGGTTAGACTCAGGCTCTTAGGGTTAGGGTTAGACTCAGGCTCTTAGGGTTAGGGTTAGAGTCAGGCTCTTAGGGTGAGGGTTAGACTCAGGCTCTTAGGGTGAGGGTTAGACTCAGGCTCTTAGGGTTAGGCTTAGACTCAGGCTCTTAGGGTTACGGTTAGACTCAGGCTCTTAGGGTTAGGCTTAGACTCAGGCTCTTAGGGTTAGGGTTAGAGTCAGGCTCTTAGGGTTAGGGTTAGACTCAGGCTCTTAGGGTAAAGGTTAGACTCAGGCTCTTAGGGTTAGGGTTAGACTCAGGCTCTTAGGGTTAGGGTTAGACTCAGGCTCTTAGAGTAAGGGTTAGACTCAGGCTCTTAGGGTTAGGGTTAGACTCAGGCTCTTAGGGTTAGGGTTAGACTCAGGCTCTTAGGGTTAGGGTTAGACTCAGGCTCTTAGGGTTAGGGTTAGACTCAGGCTCTTAGGGTTAGGGTTAGACTCAGGCTCTTAGGGTTAGGGTTAGACTCAGGCTCTTAGGGTGAGGCTTAGACTCAGGCTCTTAGGGTTAGGGTTAGACTCAGGCTCTTAGGGTTAGGGTTAGAGTCAGGCTCTTAGGGTGAGGGTTAGACTCAGGCTCTTAGGGTTAGGCTTAGACTCAGGCTCTTAGGGTGAGGGTTAGACTCAGGCTCTTAGGGTTAGGGTTAGACTCAGGCTCTTAGGGTTAGGGTTAGACTCAGGCTCTTAGGGTTAGGGTTAGACTCAGGCTCTTAGGGTGAGGGTTAGACTCAGGCTCTTAGGGTTAGGGTTAGACTCAGGCTCTTAGGGTTACGGTTAGACTCAGGCTCTTAGGGTTAGGCTTAGACTCAGGCTCTTAGGGTTAGGGTTAGACTCAGGCTCTTAGGGTGAGGGTTAGACTCAGGCTCTTAGGGTTAGGCTTAGACTCAGGCTCTTAGGGTTAGGGTTAGACTCAGGCTCTTAGGCTTAAGGTTAGACTCAGGCTCTTAGGGTGAGGGTTAGACTCAGGCTCTTAGGGTTAGGGTTAGACTCAGGCTCTTAGGGTGAGGGTTAGACTCAGGCTCTTAGGGTTAGGGTTAGACTCAGGCTCTTAGGGTTAGGGTTAGACTCAGGCTCTTAGGGTTAGGGTTAGACTCAGGCTCTTAGGGTTAGGGTTAGACTCAGGCTCTTAGGGTGAGGGTTAGACTCAGGCTCTTAGGGTTAGGCTTAGACTCAGGCTCTTAGGGTTAGGGTTAGACTCAGGCTCTTAGGGTTAGTGTTAGACTCAGGCTCTTAGGGTTAGGGTTCGACTCAGGCTCTTAGGGTTAGGGTTAGACTCAGGCTCTTAGGGTGAGGGTTAGACTCAGGCTCTTAGGGTTAGGGTTAGACTCAGGCTCTTAGGGTGAGGGTTAGACTCAGGCTCTTAGGGTGAGGGTTAGACTCAGGCTCTTAGGCTTAGGGTTAGACTCAGGCTCTTAGGGTTAGGGTTAGACTCAGGCTCTTAGGGTTAGGGTTAGACTCAGGCTCTTAGGGTTAGGCTTAGACTCAGGCTCTTAGGGTTAGGGTTAGACTCAGGCTCTTAGGGTTAGGGTTAGACTCAGGCTCTTAGGGTTAGGGTTAGATTCAGGCTCTTAGGGTTAGGGTTAGACTCAGGCTCTTAGGGTTAGGGTTAGACTCAGGCTCTTAGGCTTAGGGTTAGACTCAGGCTCTTAGGGTTAGGGTTAGAGTCAGGCTCTTAGGGTGAGGGTTAGACTCAGGCTCTTAGGGTTAGGGTTAGACTCAGGCTCTTAGGGTTAGGGTTAGACTCAGGCTCTTAGGGTGAGGGTTAGACTCAGGCTCTTAGGGTTAGGCTTAGACTCAGGCTCTTAGGGTGAGGGTTAGACTCAGGCTCTTAGGGTGAGGGTTAGACTCAGGCTCTTAGGGTTAGGGTTAGACTCAGGCTCTTAGAGTAAGGGTTAGACTCAGGCTCTTAGGGTGAGGGTTAGACTCAGGCTCTTAGGGTTAGGGTTAGACTCAGGCTCTTAGGCTTAGGGTTAGACTCAGGCTCTTAGGGTTAGGGTTAGACTCAGGCTCTTCGGGTTAGGGTTAGACTCAGGCTCTTAGGGTGAGGGTTAGACTCAGGCTCTTAGGGTGAGGGTTAGACTCAGGCTCTTAGGGTTAGGGTTAGACTCAGGCTCTTAGGGTGAGGGTTAGACTCAGGCTCTTAGGGTGAGGGTTAGACTCAGGCTCTTAGGGTGAGGGTTAGACTCAGGCTCTTAGGGTGAGGGTTAGACTCAGGCTCTTAGGGTTAGGGTTAGACTCAGGCTCTTAGGGTTAGGGTTAGACTCAGGCTCTTCGGGTTAGGGTTAGACTCAGGCTCTTAGGGTTAGGGTTAGACTCAGGCTCTTAGGGTTAGGGTTAGACTCAGGCTCTTAGGGTGAGGGTTAGACTCAGGCTCTTAGGGTGAGGGTTAGACTCAGGCTCTTAGGGTTAGGGTTAGACTCAGGCTCTTAGGGTTACGGTTAGACTCAGGCTCTTAGGGTTAGGCTTAGACTCAGGCTCTTAGGGTTAGGGTTAGACTCAGGCTCTTAGGGTGAGGGTTAGACTCAGGCTCTTAGGGTGAGGGTTAGACTCAGGCTCTTAGGGTTAGGCTTAGACTCAGGCTCTTAGGGTTAGGGTTAGACTCAGGCTCTTAGGCTTAAGGTTAGACTCAGGCTCTTAGGGTGAGGGTTAGACTCAGGCTCTTCGGGTTAGGGTTAGACTCAGGCTCTTAGGGTGAGGGTTAGACTCAGGCTCTTAGGGTGAGGGTTAGACTCAGGCTCTTAGGGTAAGGGTTAGACTCAGGCTCTTAGGGTTAGGGTTAGACTCAGGCTCTTAGGGTGAGGGTTAGACTCAGGCTCTTAGGGTTAGGGTTAGACTCAGGCTCTTAGGGTTAGGGTTAGACTCAGGCTCTTCGGGTTAGGGTTAGACTCAGGCTCTTAGGGTTAGGGTTAGACTCAGGCTCTTAGGGTTAGGGTTAGACTCAGGCTCTTAGGGTTAGGGTTAGACTCAGGCTCTTAGGGTTAGGCTTAGACTCAGGCTCTTAGGGTTAGGCTTAGACTCAGGCTCTTAGGGTTAGGCTTAGACTCAGGCTCTTAGGGTTAGGGTTAGACTCAGGCTCTTAGGGTTAGGGTTAGACTCAGGCTCTTAGGGTTAGGGTTAGACTCAGGCTCTTAGGGTTAGGGTTAGACTCAGGCTCTTAGGGTGAGGGTTAGACTCAGGCTCTTAGAGTGAGGGTTAGACTCAGGCTCTTAGGGTTAGGGTTAGACTCAGGCTCTTAGGGTTAGGGTTAGACTCAGGCTCTTAAGGTTAGGGTTAGACTCAGGCTCTTAGGGTGAGGGTTAAACTCAGGCTCTTAGGGTTAGGGTTAGACTCAGGCTCTTAGGGTTAGGGTTAGACTCAGGCTCTTAGGGTAAAGGTTAGACTCAGGCTCTTAGGGTTAGGGTTAGACTCAGGCTCTTAGGGTTAGGGTTAGACTCAGGCTCTTAGAGTAAGGGTTAGACTCAGGCTCTTAGGGTTAGGGTTAGACTCAGGCTCTTAGGGTGAGGGTTAGACTCAGGCTCTTAGGGTTAGGGTTAGACTCAGGCTCTTAGGGTTAGGGTTAGACTCAGGCTCTTAGGGTTAGGGTTAGACTCAGGCTCTTAGGGTGTAGCTTAGACTCAGGCTCTTAGGGTTAGGGTTAGACTCAGGCTCTTAGGGTTAGGGTTAGAGTCAGGCTCTTAGGGTGAGGGTTAGACTCAGGCTCTTAGGGTTAGGGTTAGACTCAGGCTATTAGGATTAGGGTTAGACTCAGGCTCTTAGGGTTAGGGTTAGAGTCAGGTCTTAGTTTGGGGGTTAGACTCAGGCTCTTAGGGTTAGGGTTAGACTCAGGCTCTTAGGGTTAGGGTTAAACTCAGGCTCTTAGGGTTAGGGTTAGAGTCAGGCTCTTAGGGTTAGGGTTAGACTCAGGCTCTTAGGGTGAGGGTTAAACTCAGGCTCTTAGGGTTAGGGTTAGACTCAGGCTCTTAGGGTTAGGGTTAGACTCAGGCTCTTAGGGTTAGGGTTAGACTCAGGCTCTTAGGGTGAGGGTTAGACTCAGGCTCTTAGGGTTAGGGTTAGACTCAGGCTCTTAGGGTAAAGGTTAGACTCAGGCTCTTAGGGTTACGGTTAGACTCAGGCTCTTAGGGTTAGGCTTAGACTCAGGCTCTTAGGGTTAGGGTTAGACTCAGGCTCTTAGGGTGAGGGTTAGACTCAGGCTCTTAGGGTGAGGGTTAGACTCAGGCTCTTAGGGTTAGGGTTAGACTCAGGCTCTTAGGGTTAGGGTTAGACTCAGGCTCTTAGGGTTAGGCTTAGACTCAGGCTCTTAGGGTTAGGGTTAGACTCAGGCTCTTAGGGTTAGGGTTAGACTCAGGCTCTTAGGGTTAGGCTTAGACTCAGGCTCTTAGGGTTACGGTTAGACTCAGGCTCTTAGGGTTAGGCTTAGACTCAGGCTCTTAGGGTTAGGGTTAGAGTCAGGCTCTTAGGGTTAGGGTTAGACTCAGGCTCTTAGGGTAAAGGTTAGACTCAGGCTCTTAGGGTTAGGGTTAGACTCAGGCTCTTAGGGTTAGGGTTAGACTCAGGCTCTTAGAGTAAGGGTTAGACTCAGGCTCTTAGGGTTAGGGTTAGACTCAGGCTCTTAGGGTTAGGGTTAGACTCAGGCTCTTAGGGTTAGGGTTAGACTCAGGCTCTTAGGGTTAGGGTTAGACTCAGGCTCTTAGGGTTAGGGTTAGACTCAGGCTCTTAGGGTTAGGGTTAGACTCAGGCTCTTAGGGTGAGGCTTAGACTCAGGCTCTTAGGGTTAGGGTTAGACTCAGGCTCTTAGGGTTAGGGTTAGAGTCAGGCTCTTAGGGTGAGGGTTAGACTCAGGCTCTTAGGGTTAGGCTTAGACTCAGGCTCTTAGGGTGAGGGTTAGACTCAGGCTCTTAGGGTTAGGGTTAGACTCAGGCTCTTAGGGTTAGGGTTAGACTCAGGCTCTTAGGGTTAGGGTTAGACTCAGGCTCTTAGGGTGAGGGTTAGACTCAGGCTCTTAGGGTTAGGGTTAGACTCAGGCTCTTAGGGTTACGGTTAGACTCAGGCTCTTAGGGTTAGGGTTAGACTCAGGCTCTTAGGGTTAGGGTTCGACTCAGGCTCTTAGGGTTAGGGTTAGACTCAGGCTCTTAGGGTGAGGGTTAGACTCAGGCTCTTAGGGTTAGGGTTAGACTCAGGCTCTTAGGGTGAGGGTTAGACTCAGGCTCTTAGGGTGAGGGTTAGACTCAGGCTCTTAGGCTTAGGGTTAGACTCAGGCTCTTAGGGTTAGGGTTAGACTCAGGCTCTTAGGGTTAGGGTTAGACTCAGGCTCTTAGGGTTAGGCTTAGACTCAGGCTCTTAGGGTTAGGGTTAGACTCAGGCTCTTAGGTTTAGGGTTAGACTCAGGCTCTTAGGGTTAGGGTTAGATTCAGGCTCTTAGGGTTAGGGTTAGACTCGGGCTCTTAGGGTTAGGGTTAGACTCAGGCTCTTAGGCTTAGGGTTAGACTCAGGCTCTTAGGGTTAGGGTTAGAGTCAGGCTCTTAGGGTGAGGGTTAGACTCAGGCTCTTAGGGTTAGGGTTAGACTCAGGCTCTTAGGGTTAGGGTTAGACTCAGGCTCTTAGGGTGAGGGTTAGACTCAGGCTCTTAGGGTTAGGCTTAGACTCAGGCTCTTAGGGTGAGGGTTAGACTCAGGCTCTTAGGGTGAGGGTTAGACTCAGGCTCTTAGGGTTAGGGTTAGACTCAGGCTCTTAGAGTAAGGGTTAGACTCAGGCTCTTAGGGTGAGGGTTAGACTCAGGCTCTTAGGGTTAGGGTTAGACTCAGGCTCTTAGGCTTAGGGTTAGACTCAGGCTCTTAGGGTTAGGGTTAGACTCAGGCTCTTCGGGTTAGGGTTAGACTCAGGCTCTTAGGGTGAGGGTTAGACTCAGGCTCTTAGGGTGAGGGTTAGACTCAGGCTCTTAGGGTTAGGGTTAGACTCAGGCTCTTAGGGTGAGGGTTAGACTCAGGCTCTTAGGGTGAGGGTTAGACTCAGGCTCTTAGGGTGAGGGTTAGACTCAGGCTCTTAGGGTGAGGGTTAGACTCAGGCTCTTAGGGTTAGGGTTAGACTCAGGCTCTTAGGGTTAGGGTTAGACTCAGGCTCTTAGGGTTAGGGTTAGACTCAGGCTCTTAGGGTTAGGGTTAGACTCAGGCTCTTAGGGTTAGGGTTAGACTCAGGCTCTTAGGGTGAGGGTTAGACTCAGGCTCTTAGGGTGAGGGTTAGACTCAGGCTCTTAGGGTTAGGGTTAGACTCAGGCTCTTAGGGTTACGGTTAGACTCAGGCTCTTAGGGTTAGGCTTAGACTCAGGCTCTTAGGGTTAGGGTTAGACTCAGGCTCTTAGGGTGAGGGTTAGACTCAGGCTCTTAGGGTGAGGGTTAGACTCAGGCTCTTAGGGTTAGGCTTAGACTCAGGCTCTTAGGGTTAGGGTTAGACTCAGGCTCTTAGGCTTAAGGTTAGACTCAGGCTCTTAGGGTGAGGGTTAGACTCAGGCTCTTCGGGTTAGGGTTAGACTCAGGCTCTTAGGGTGAGGGTTAGACTCAGGCTCTTAGGGTGAGGGTTAGACTCAGGCTCTTAGGGTAAGGGTTAGACTCAGGCTCTTAGGGTTAGGGTTAGACTCAGGCTCTTAGGGTGAGGGTTAGACTCAGGCTCTTAGGGTTAGGGTTAGACTCAGGCTCTTAGGGTTAGGGTTAGACTCAGGCTCTTCGGGTTAGGGTTAGACTCAGGCTCTTAGGGTTAGGGTTAGACTCAGGCTCTTAGGGTTAGGGTTAGACTCAGGCTCTTAGGGTTAGGGTTAGACTCAGGCTCTTAGGGTTAGGCTTAGACTCAGGCTCTTAGGGTTAGGCTTAGACTCAGGCTCTTAGGGTTAGGCTTAGACTCAGGCTCTTAGGGTTAGGGTTAGACTCAGGCTCTTAGGGTTAGGGTTAGACTCAGGCTCTTAGGGTTAGGGTTAGACTCAGGCTCTTAGGGTTAGGGTTAGACTCAGGCTCTTAGGGTGAGGGTTAGACTCAGGCTCTTAGAGTGAGGGTTAGACTCAGGCTCTTAGGGTTAGGGTTAGACTCAGGCTCTTAGGGTTAGGGTTAGACTCAGGCTCTTAAGGTTAGGGTTAGACTCAGGCTCTTAGGGTGAGGGTTAAACTCAGGCTCTTAGGGTTAGGGTTAGACTCAGGCTCTTAGGGTTAGGGTTAGACTCAGGCTCTTAGGGTAAAGGTTAGACTCAGGCTCTTAGGGTTAGGGTTAGACTCAGGCTCTTAGGGTTAGGGTTAGACTCAGGCTCTTAGAGTAAGGGTTAGACTCAGGCTCTTAGGGTTAGGGTTAGACTCAGGCTCTTAGGGTGAGGGTTAGACTCAGGCTCTTAGGGTTAGGGTTAGACTCAGGCTCTTAGGGTTAGGGTTAGACTCAGGCTCTTAGGGTTAGGGTTAGACTCAGGCTCTTAGGGTGTAGCTTAGACTCAGGCTCTTAGGGTTAGGGTTAGACTCAGGCTCTTAGGGTTAGGGTTAGAGTCAGGCTCTTAGGGTGAGGGTTAGACTCAGGCTCTTAGGGTTAGGGTTAGACTCAGGCTATTAGGATTAGGGTTAGACTCAGGCTCTTAGGGTTAGGGTTAGAGTCAGGTCTTAGTTTGGGGGTTAGACTCAGGCTCTTAGGGTTAGGGTTAGACTCAGGCTCTTAGGGTTAGGGTTAAACTCAGGCTCTTAGGGTTAGGGTTAGAGTCAGGCTCTTAGGGTTAGGGTTAGACTCAGGCTCTTAGGGTGAGGGTTAAACTCAGGCTCTTAGGGTTAGGGTTAGACTCAGGCTCTTAGGGTTAGGGTTAGACTCAGGCTCTTAGGGTTAGGGTTAGACTCAGGCTCTTAGGGTGAGGGTTAGACTCAGGCTCTTAGGGTTAGGGTTAGACTCAGGCTCTTAGGGTAAAGGTTAGACTCAGGCTCTTAGGGTTACGGTTAGACTCAGGCTCTTAGGGTTAGGCTTAGACTCAGGCTCTTAGGGTTAGGGTTAGACTCAGGCTCTTAGGGTGAGGGTTAGACTCAGGCTCTTAGGGTGAGGGTTAGACTCAGGCTCTTAGGGTTAGGGTTAGACTCAGGCTCTTAGGGTTAGGGTTAGACTCAGGCTCTTAGGGTTAGGCTTAGACTCAGGCTCTTAGGGTTAGGGTTAGACTCAGGCTCTTAGGGTTAGGGTTAGACTCAGGCTCTTAGGGTAAAGGTTAGACTCAGGCTCTTAGGGTTAGGGTTAGACTCAGGCTCTTAGGGTTAGGGTTAGACTCAGGCTCTTAGGGTAAGGGTTAGACTCAGGCTCTTAGGGTTAGGGTTAGACTCAGGCTCTTAGGGTTAGGGTTAGACTCAGGCTCTTAGGGTTAGGGTTAGACTCAGGCTCTTAGGGTTAGGGTTAGACTCAGGCTCTTAGGGTGAGGGTTAGACTCAGGCTCTTAGGGTTAGGGTTAGACTCAGTCTCTTAGGGTGAGGGTTAGACTCAGGCTCTTAGGGTTAGGGTTAGACTCAGGCTCTTAGGGTTAGGGTTAGAGTCAGGCTCTTAGGGTGAGGGTTAGACTCAGGCTCTTAGGGTGAGGGTTAGACTCAGGCTCTTAGGGTGAGGGTTAGACTCAGGCTCTTAGGGTTAGGGTTAGACTCAGGCTCTTAGGGTGAGGGTTAGGGTCAGGCTCTTAGGGTTAGGGTTAGACTCAGGCTCTTAGGGTTAGGGTTAGACTCAGGCTCTTAGGGTGAGGGTTAGACTCAGGCTCTTAGGGTGAGGGTTAGACTCAGGCTCTTAGGGTTAGGGTTAGACTCAGGCTCTTAGGGTTAGGCTTAGACTCAGGCTCTTAGGGTGAGGGTTAGACTCAGGCTCTTAGGGTGAGGGTTAGACTCAGGCTCTTAGGGTTAGGGTTAGACTCAGGCTCTTAGAGTAAGGGTTAGACTCAGGCTCTTAGGGTGAGGGTTAGACTCAGGCTCTTAGGGTTAGGGTTAGACTCAGGCTCTTAGGCTTAGGGTTAGACTCAGGCTCTTCGGGTTAGGGTTAGACTCAGGCTCTTCGGGTTAGGGTTAGACTCAGGCTCTTAGGGTGAGGGTTAGACTCAGGCTCTTAGGGTTAGGGTTAGACTCAGGCTCTTAGGGTTAGGGTTAGACTCAGGCTCTTAGGGTGAGGGTTAGACTCAGGCTCTTAGGGTGAGGGTTAGACTCAGGCTCTTAGGGTTAGGGTTAGACTCAGGCTCTTAGGGTTAGGGTTAGACTCAGGCTCTTAGGGTTAGGGTTAGACTCAGGCTCTTAGGGTTAGGGTTAGACTCAGGCTCTTAGGGTTAGGGTTAGACTCAGGCTCTTAGGGTTAGGGTTAGACTCAGGCTCTTAGGGTGAGGGTTAGACTCAGGCTCTTAGGGTGAGGGTTAGACTCAGGCTCTTAGGGTTAGGGTTAGACTCAGGCTCTTAGGGTTACGGTTAGACTCAGGCTCTTAGGGTTAGGCTTAGACTCAGGCTCTTAGGGTTAGGGTTAGACTCAGGCTCTTAGGGTGAGGGTTAGACTCAGGCTCTTAGGGTGAGGGTTAGACTCAGGCTCTTAGGGTTAGGCTTAGACTCAGGCTCTTAGGGTTAGGGTTAGACTCAGGCTCTTAGGCTTAAGGTTAGACTCAGGCTCTTCGGGTTAGGGTTAGACTCAGGCTCTTAGGGTGAGGGTTAGACTCAGGCTCTTAGGGTTAGGGTTAGACTCAGGCTCTTAGGGTTAGGGTTAGACTCAGGCTCTTAGGGTTAGGGTTAGACTCAGGCTCTTAGGGTTAGGGTTAGACTCAGGCTCTTAGGGTGAGGGTTAGACTCAGGCTCTTAGGGTTAGGGTTAGACTCAGGCTCTTAGTGTGAGGGTTAGACTCAGGTTCTTAGGGTTAGGCTTAGACTCAGGCTCTTAGGGTTAGGGTTAGACTCAGGCTCTTAGGGTTAGTGTTAGACTCAGGCTCTTAGGGTTAGGGTTCGACTCAGGCTCTTAGGGTTAGGGTTAGACTCAGGCTCTTAGGGTGAGGGTTAGACTCAGGCTCTTAGGGTTAGGGTTAGACTCAGGCTCTTAGGGTTAGGGTTAGACTCAGGCTCTTAGGGTTAGGGTTAGACTCAGGCTCTTAGGGTTAGGGTTAGACTCAGGCTCTTAGGGTTAGGGTTAGACTCAGGCTCTTAGGGTTAGGGTTAGACTCAGGCTCTTAGGGTGAGGGTTAGACTCAGGCTCTTAGAGTAAGGGTTAGACTCAGGCTCTTAGGGTTAGGGTTAGACTCAGGCTCTTAGGGTTAGGGTTAGACTCAGGCTCTTAGGGTGAGGGTTAGACTCAGGCTCTTAGAGTAAGGGTTAGACTCAGGCTCTTAGGGTTAGGGTTAGACTCAGGCTCTTAGGGTTAGGGTTAGACTCAGGCTCTTAGGGTTAGGGTTAGACTCAGGCTCTTAGGGTGAGGGTTAGACTCAGGCTCTTAGGGTTAGGGTTAGACTCAGGCTCTTAGGGTGAGGGTTAGACTCAGGCTCTTAGGGTTAGGGTTAGACTCAGGCTCTTAGGGTTAGGGTTAGAGTCAGGCTCTTAGGGTGAGGGTTAGACTCAGGCTCTTAGGGTGAGGGTTAGACTCAGGCTCTTAGGGTGAGGGTTAGACTCAGGCTCTTAGGGTTAGGGTTAGACTCAGGCTCTTAGGGTGAGGGTTAGGGTCAGGCTCTTAGGGTTAGGGTTAGACTCAGGCTCTTAGGGTTAGGGTTAGACTCAGGCTCTTAGGGTGAGGGTTAGACTCAGGCTCTTAGGGTGAGGGTTAGACTCAGGCTCTTAGGGTTAGGGTTAGACTCAGGCTCTTAGGGTTAGGCTTAGACTCAGGCTCTTAGGGTGAGGGTTAGACTCAGGCTCTTAGGGTGAGGGTTAGACTCAGGCTCTTAGGGTTAGGGTTAGACTCAGGCTCTTAGAGTAAGGGTTAGACTCAGGCTCTTAGGGTGAGGGTTAGACTCAGGCTCTTAGGGTTAGGGTTAGACTCAGGCTCTTAGGGTTAGGGTTAGACTCAGGCTCTTAGGGTGAGGGTTAGACTCAGGCTCTTCGGGTTAGGGTTAGACTCAGGCTCTTAGGGTGAGGGTTAGACTCAGGCTCTTAGGGTTAGGGTTAGACTCAGGCTCTTAGGGTTAGGGTTAGACTCAGGCTCTTAGGGTGAGGGTTAGACTCAGGCTCTTAGGGTTAGGGTTAGACTCAGGCTCTTAGGGTTAGGGTTAGACTCAGGCTCTTAGGGTTAGGGTTAGACTCAGGCTCTTAGGGTTAGGGTTAGACTCAGGCTCTTAGGGTTAGGGTTAGACTCAGGCTCTTAGGGTTAGGGTTAGACTCAGGCTCTTAGGGTTAGGGTTAGACTCAGGCTCTTAGGGTGAGGGTTAGACTCAGGCTCTTAGGGTGAGGGTTAGACTCAGGCTCTTAGGGTTAGGGTTAGACTCAGGCTCTTAGGGTTACGGTTAGACTCAGGCTCTTAGGGTTAGGCTTAGACTCAGGCTCTTAGGGTTAGGGTTAGACTCAGGCTCTTAGGGTGAGGGTTAGACTCAGGCTCTTAGGGTGAGGGTTAGACTCAGGCTCTTAGGGTTAGGCTTAGACTCAGGCTCTTAGGGTTAGGGTTAGAGTCAGGCTCTTAGGGTTAGGGTTAGAGTCAGGCTCTTAGGGTGAGGGTTAGACTCAGGCTCTTAGGGTGAGGGTTAGACTCAGGCTCTTAGGGTTAGGGTTAGACTCAGGCTCTTAGGGTGAGGGTTAGGGTCAGGCTCTTAGGGTTAGGGTTAGACTCAGGCTCTTAGGGTTAGGGTTAGACTCAGGCTCTTAGGGTGAGGGTTAGACTCAGGCTCTTAGGGTGAGGGTTAGACTCAGGCTCTTAGGGTTAGGGTTAGACTCAGGCTCTTAGGGTTAGGCTTAGACTCAGGCTCTTAGGGTGAGGGTTAGACTCAGGCTCTTAGGGTGAGGGTTAGACTCAGGCTCTTAGGGTTAGGGTTAGACTCAGGCTCTTAGAGTAAGGGTTAGACTCAGGCTCTTAGGGTGAGGGTTAGACTCAGGCTCTTAGGGTTAGGGTTAGACTCAGGCTCTTAGGCTTAGGGTTAGACTCAGGCTCTTCGGGTTAGGGTTAGACTCAGGCTCTTCGGGTTAGGGTTAGACTCAGGCTCTTAGGGTGAGGGTTAGACTCAGGCTCTTAGGGTTAGGGTTAGACTCAGGCTCTTAGGGTTAGGGTTAGACTCAGGCTCTTAGGGTGAGGGTTAGACTCAGGCTCTTAGGGTGAGGGTTAGACTCAGGCTCTTAGGGTTAGGGTTAGACTCAGGCTCTTAGGGTTAGGGTTAGACTCAGGCTCTTAGGGTTAGGGTTAGACTCAGGCTCTTAGGGTTAGGGTTAGGGTCAGGCTCTTAGGGTTAGGGTTAGACTCAGGCTCGTAGGGTGAGGGTTAGACTCAGGCTCTTAGGGTGAGGGTTAGACTCAGGCTCTTAGGGTGAGGGTTAGACTCAGGCTCTTAGGGTTAGGGTTAGACTCAGGCTCTTAGGGTTACGGTTAGACTCAGGCTCTTAGGGTTAGGCTTAGACTCAGGCTCTTAGGGTTAGGGTTAGACTCAGGCTCTTAGGGTGAGGGTTAGACTCAGGCTCTTAGGGTGAGGGTTAGACTCAGGCTCTTAGGGTTAGGCTTAGACTCAGGCTCTTAGGGTTAGGGTTAGACTCAGGCTCTTAGGCTTAAGGTTAGACTCAGGCTCTTAGGGTGAGGGTTAGACTCAGGCTCTTCGGGTTAGGGTTAGACTCAGGCTCTTAGGGTGAGGGTTAGACTCAGGCTCTTAGGGTTAGGGTTAGAGTCAGGCTCTTAGGGTTAGGGTTAGACTCAGGCTCTTAGGGTTAGGGTTAGACTCAGGCTCTTAGGGTTAGGGTTAGACTCAGGCTCTTAGGGTTAGGGTTAGACTCAGGCTCTTAGTGTGAGGGTTAGACTCAGGCTCTTAGGGTTAGGCTTAGACTCAGGCTCTTAGGGTTAGGGTTAGACTCAGGCTCTTAGGGTTAGTGTTAGACTCAGGCTCTTAGGGTTAGGGTTCGACTCAGGCTCTTAGGGTTAGGGTTAGACTCAGGCTCTTAGGGTGAGGGTTAGACTCAGGCTCTTAGGGTTAGGGTTAGACTCAGGCTCTTAGGGTGAGGGTTAGACTCAGGCTCTTAGGGTTAGGGTTAGACTCAGGCTCTTAGGCTTAGGGTTAGACTCAGGCTCTTAGGGTTAGGGTTAGACTCAGGCTCTTAGGGTTAGGGTTAGACTCAGGCTCTTAGGGTTAGGGTTAGGGTCAGGCTCTTAGGGTTAGGGTTAGACTCAGGCTCTTAGGTTTAGTGTTAGACTCAGGCTCTTAGGGTTAGGGTTAGATTCAGGCTCTTAGGGTTAGGGTTAGACTCAGGCTCTTAGGGTTAGGGTTAGACTCAGGCTCTTAGGCTTAGGGTTAGACTCAGGCTCTTAGGGTTAGGGTTAGAGTCAGGCTCTTAGGGTGAGGGTTAGACTCAGGCTCTTAGGGTTAGGGTTAGACTCAGGCTCTTAGGGTTAGGGTTAGACTCAGGCTCTTAGGGTGAGGGTTAGACTCAGGCTCTTAGGGTTAGGCTTAGACTCAGGCTCTTAGGGTGAGGGTTAGACTCAGGCTCTTAGGGTGAGGGTTAGACTCAGGCTCTTAGGGTTAGGGTTAGACTCAGGCTCTTAGAGTAAGGGTTAGACTCAGGCTCTTAGGGTGAGGGTTAGACTCAGGCTCTTAGGGTTAGGGTTAGACTCAGGCTCTTAGGCTTAGGGTTAGACTCAGGCTCTTCGGGTTAGGGTTAGACTCAGGCTCTTAGGGTGAGGGTTAGACTCAGGCTCTTAGGGTTAGGGTTAGACTCAGGCTCTTAGGGTGAGGGTTAGACTCAGGCTCTTAGGGTGAGGGTTAGACTCAGGCTCTTAGGGTTAGGGTTAGACTCAGGCTCTTAGGGTTAGGGTTAGACTCAGGCTCTTAGGGTTAGGGTTAGACTCAGGCTCTTAGGGTTAGGGTTAGGGTCAGGCTCTTAGGGTTAGGGTTAGACTCAGGCTCTTAGGTTTAGTGTTAGACTCAGGCTCTTAGGGTTAGGGTTAGATTCAGGCTCTTAGGGTTAGGGTTAGACTCAGGCTCTTAGGGTTAGGGTTAGACTCAGGCTCTTAGGCTTAGGGTTAGACTCAGGCTCTTAGGGTTAGGGTTAGAGTCAGGCTCTTAGGGTGAGGGTTAGACTCAGGCTCTTAGGGTTAGGGTTAGACTCAGGCTCTTAGGGTTAGGGTTAGACTCAGGCTCTTAGGGTGAGGGTTAGACTCAGGCTCTTAGGGTTAGGCTTAGACTCAGGCTCTTAGGGTGAGGGTTAGACTCAGGCTCTTAGGGTGAGGGTTAGACTCAGGCTCTTAGGGTTAGGGTTAGACTCAGGCTCTTAGAGTAAGGGTTAGACTCAGGCTCTTAGGGTGAGGGTTAGACTCAGGCTCTTAGGGTTAGGGTTAGACTCAGGCTCTTAGGCTTAGGGTTAGACTCAGGCTCTTCGGGTTAGGGTTAGACTCAGGCTCTTAGGGTTAGGGTTAGACTCAGGCTCTTAGGCTTAGGGTTAGACTCAGGCTCTTAGGGTTAGGGTTAGAGTCAGGCTCTTAGGGTGAGGGTTAGACTCAGGCTCTTAGGGTTAGGGTTAGACTCAGGCTCTTAGGGTTAGGGTTAGACTCAGGCTCTTAGGGTGAGGGTTAGACTCAGGCTCTTAGGGTTAGGCTTAGACTCAGGCTCTTAGGGTGAGGGTTAGACTCAGGCTCTTAGGGTGAGGGTTAGACTCAGGCTCTTAGGGTTAGGGTTAGACTCAGGCTCTTAGAGTAAGGGTTAGACTCAGGCTCTTAGGGTGAGGGTTAGACTCAGGCTCTTAGGGTTAGGGTTAGACTCAGGCTCTTAGGCTTAGGGTTAGACTCAGGCTCTTCGGGTTAGGGTTAGACTCAGGCTCTTCGGGTTAGGGTTAGACTCAGGCTCTTAGGGTGAGGGTTAGACTCAGGCTCTTAGGGTTAGGGTTAGACTCAGGCTCTTAGGGTTAGGGTTAGACTCAGGCTCTTAGGGTGAGGGTTAGACTCAGGCTCTTAGGGTGAGGGTTAGACTCAGGCTCTTAGGGTTAGGGTTAGACTCAGGCTCTTAGGGTTAGGGTTAGACTCAGGCTCTTAGGGTTAGGGTTAGACTCAGGCTCTTAGGGTTAGGGTTAGACTCAGGCTCTTAGAGTAAGGGTTAGACTCAGGCTCTTAGGGTTAGGGTTAGACTCAGGCTCTTAGGGTTAGGGTTAGACTCAGGCTCTTAGGGTTAGGGTTAGACTCAGGCTCTTAGGGTTAGGGTTAGACTCAGGCTCTTAGGGTTAGGGTTAGACTCAGGCTCTTAGGGTTAGGGTTAGACTCAGGCTCTTAGGGTTAGGGTTAGACTCAGGCTCTTAGGGTTAGGGTTAGACTCAGGCTCTTAGGGTGAGGGTTAGACTCAGGCTCTTAGGGTGAGGGTTAGACTCAGGCTCTTAGGGTGAGGGTTAGACTCAGGCTCTTAGGGTTAGACTCAGGCTCTTAGGGTTAGGGTTAGACTCAGGCTCTTAGGGTTAGGCTTAGACTCAGGCTCTTAGGGTTAGGGTTAGACTCAGGCTCTTAGGGTTAGGGTTAGACTCAGGCTCTTAGGGTAAAGGTTAGACTCAGGCTCTTAGGGTGAGGGTTAGACTCAGGCTCTTCGGGTTAGGGTTAGACTCAGGCTCTTAGGGTGAGGGTTAGACTCAGGCTCTTAGGGTTAGGGTTAGAGTCAGGCTCTTAGGGTTAGGGTTAGACTCAGGCTCTTAGGGTTAGGGTTAGACTCAGGCTCTTAGGGTTAGGGTTAGACTCAGGCTCTTAGGGTTAGGGTTAGACTCAGGCTCTTAGGGTTAGGGTTAGACTCAGGCTCTTAGGGTTAGGGTTAGACTCAGGCTCTTAGGGTTAGGGTTAGACTCAGGCTCTTAGGGTGAGGGTTAGACTCAGGCTCTTAGGGTGAGGGTTAGACTCAGGCTCTTAGGGTTAGGGTTAGACTCAGGCTCTTAGGGTTACGGTTAGACTCAGGCTCTTAGGGTTAGGCTTAGACTCAGGCTCTTAGGGTTAGGGTTAGACTCAGGCTCTTAGGGTGAGGGTTAGACTCAGGCTCTTAGGGTGAGGGTTAGACTCAGGCTCTTAGGGTTAGGCTTAGACTCAGGCTCTTAGGGTTAGGGTTAGACTCAGGCTCTTAGGCTTAAGGTTAGACTCAGGCTCTTAGGGTGAGGGTTAGACTCAGGCTCTTCGGGTTAGGGTTAGACTCAGGCTCTTAGGGTGAGGGTTAGACTCAGGCTCTTAGGGTTAGGGTTAGAGTCAGGCTCTTAGGGTTAGGGTTAGACTCAGGCTCTTAGGGTTAGGGTTAGACTCAGGCTCTTAGGGTTAGGGTTAGACTCAGGCTCTTAGGGTTAGGGTTAGACTCAGGCTCTTAGGGTGAGGGTTAGACTCAGGCTCTTAGGGTTAGGGTTAGACTCAGGCTCTTAGGGTTAGTGTTAGACTCAGGCTCTTAGGGTTAGGGTTCGACTCAGGCTCTTAGGGTTAGGGTTAGACTCAGGCTCTTAGGGTGAGGGTTAGACTCAGGCTCTTAGGGTTAGGGTTAGACTCAGGCTCTTAGGGTGAGGGTTAGACTCAGGCTCTTAGGGTTAGGGTTAGACTCAGGCTCTTAGGCTTAGGGTTAGACTCAGGCTCTTAGGGTTAGGGTTAGACTCAGGCTCTTAGGGTTAGGGTTAGACTCAGGCTCTTAGGGTTAGGGTTAGGGTCAGGCTCTTAGGGTTAGGGTTAGACTCAGGCTCTTAGGTTTAGTGTTAGACTCAGGCTCTTAGGGTTAGGGTTAGATTCAGGCTCTTAGGGTTAGGGTTAGACTCAGGCTCTTAGGGTTAGGGTTAGACTCAGGCTCTTAGGCTTAGGGTTAGACTCAGGCTCTTAGGGTTAGGGTTAGAGTCAGGCTCTTAGGGTGAGGGTTAGACTCAGGCTCTTAGGGTTAGGGTTAGACTCAGGCTCTTAGGGTTAGGGTTAGACTCAGGCTCTTAGGGTGAGGGTTAGACTCAGGCTCTTAGGGTTAGGCTTAGACTCAGGCTCTTAGGGTGAGGGTTAGACTCAGGCTCTTAGGGTGAGGGTTAGACTCAGGCTCTTAGGGTTAGGGTTAGACTCAGGCTCTTAGAGTAAGGGTTAGACTCAGGCTCTTAGGGTTAGGGTTAGACTCAGGCTCTTAGGGTTAGGGTTAGACTCAGGCTCTTAGGCTTAGGGTTAGACTCAGGCTCTTCGGGTTAGGGTTAGACTCAGGCTCTTCGGGTTAGGGTTAGACTCAGGCTCTTAGGGTGAGGGTTAGACTCAGGCTCTTAGGGTTAGGGTTAGACTCAGGCTCTTAGGGTTAGGGTTAGACTCAGGCTCTTAGGGTGAGGGTTAGACTCAGGCTCTTAGGGTGAGGGTTAGACTCAGGCTCTTAGGGTTAGGGTTAGACTCAGGCTCTTAGGGTTAGGGTTAGACTCAGGCTCTTAGGGTTAGGGTTAGACTCAGGCTCTTAGGGTTAGGGTCAGGCTCTTAGGGTTAGGGTTAGACTCAGGCTCTTAGGTTTAGTGTTAGACTCAGGCTCTTAGGGTTAGGGTTAGATTCAGGCTCTTAGGGTTAGGGTTAGACTCAGGCTCTTAGGGTTAGGGTTAGACTCAGGCTCTTAGGCTTAGGGTTAGACTCAGGCTCTTAGGGTTAGGGTTAGAGTCAGGCTCTTAGGGTGAGGGTTAGACTCAGGCTCTTAGGGTTAGGGTTAGACTCAGGCTCTTAGGTTTAGTGTTAGACTCAGGCTCTTAGGGTTAGGGTTAGATTCAGGCTCTTAGGGTTAGGGTTAGACTCAGGCTCTTAGGGTTAGGGTTAGACTCAGGCTCTTAGGCTTAGGGTTAGACTCAGGCTCTTAGGGTTAGGGTTAGAGTCAGGCTCTTAGGGTGAGGGTTAGACTCAGGCTCTTAGGGTTAGGGTTAGACTCAGGCTCTTAGGGTTAGGGTTAGACTCAGGCTCTTAGGGTGAGGGTTAGACTCAGGCTCTTAGGGTTAGGCTTAGACTCAGGCTCTTAGGGTGAGGGTTAGACTCAGGCTCTTAGGGTGAGGGTTAGACTCAGGCTCTTAGGGTTAGGGTTAGACTCAGGCTCTTAGAGTAAGGGTTAGACTCAGGCTCTTAGGGTGAGGGTTAGACTCAGGCTCTTAGGGTTAGGGTTAGACTCAGGCTCTTAGGCTTAGGGTTAGACTCAGGCTCTTAGGGTTAGGGTTAGACTCAGGCTCTTCGGGTTAGGGTTAGACTCAGGCTCTTAGAGTGAGGGTTAGGGTCAGGCTCTTAGGGTTAGGGTTAGACTCAGGCTCTTAGGGTTAGGGTTAGACTCAGGCTCTTAGGGTGAGGGTTAGACTCAGGCTCTTAGGGTTAGGGTTAGACTCAGGCTCTTAGGCTTAGGGTTAGACTCAGGCTCTTAGGGTTAGGGTTAGACTCAGGCTCTTAGGGTTAGGGTTAGACTCAGGCTCTTAGGGTTAGGGTTAGACTCAGGCTCTTAGGGTTAGGGTTAGACTCAGGCTCTTAGGGTTAGGGTTAGACTCAGGCTCTTAGGGTGAGGGTTAGACTCAGGCTCTTAGGGTGAGGGTTAGACTCAGGCTCTTAGGGTTAGGGTTAGACTCAGGCTCTTAGGGTTACGGTTAGACTCAGGCTCTTAGGGTGAGGGTTAGGGTCAGGCTCTTAGGGTTAGGGTTAGACTCAGGCTCTTAGGGTGAGGGTTAGACTCAGGCTCTTAGGGTTAGGGTTAGACTCAGGCTCTTAGGGTGAGGGTTAGACTCAGGCTCTTAGGGTTAGGGTTAGGGTCAGGCTCTTAGGGTTAGAGTTAGGGTCAGGCTCTTAGGGTTAGGGTTAGACTCAGGCTCTTAGTGTTAGGGTTAGACTCAGGCTCTTAGGGTTAGGGTTAGACTCAGGCTCTTAGGGTTAGGGTTAGACTCAGGCTCTTAGGGTTAGGGTTAGACTCAGGCTCTTAGGGTTAGGGTTAGACTCAGGCTCTTAGGGTGAGGGTTAGACTCAGGCTCTTAGGGTGAGGGTTAGACTCAGGCTCTTAGGGTGAGGGTTAGACTCAGGCTCTTAGGGTGAGGGTTAGACTCAGGCTCTTAGGGTTAGACTCAGGCTCTTAGGGTTAGGGTTAGACTCAGGCTCTTAGGGTGAGGGTTAGACTCAGGCTCTTAGGGTGAGGGTTAGACTCAGGCTCTTAGGGTTAGGCTTAGACTCAGGCTCTTAGGGTTAGGGTTAGACTCAGGCTCTTAGGGTTAGTGTTAGACTCAGGCTCTTAGGGTGAGGGTTAGACTCAGGCTCTTCGGGTTAGGGTTAGACTCAGGCTCTTAGGGTGAGGGTTAGACTCAGGCTCTTAGGGTTAGGGTTAGAGTCAGGCTCTTAGGGTTAGGGTTAGACTCAGGCTCTTAGGGTTAGGGTTAGACTCAGGCTCTTAGGGTTAGGGTTAGACTCAGGCTCTTAGTGTGAGGGTTAGACTCAGGCTCTTAGGGTTAGGGTTAGACTCAGGCTCTTAGGGTTAGGGTTAGACTCAGGCTCTTAGGGTTAGGGTTAGACTCAGGCTCTTAGGGTTAGGGTTAGACTCAGGCTCTTAGGGTTAGGGTTAGACTCAGGCTCTTAGGGTTAGGGTTAAACTCAGGCTCTTAGGGTTAGGGTTAGAGTCAGGCTCTTAGGGTTAGGGTTAGACTCAGGCTCTTAGGGTGAGGGTTAGACTCAGGCTCTTAGGGTTAGGGTTAGACTCAGGCTCTTAGGGTTAGGGTTAGACTCAGGCTCTTAGGGTTAGGGTTAGACTCAGGCTCTTAGGGTGAGGGTTAGACTCAGGCTCTTAGGGTTAGGGTTAGACTCAGGCTCTTAGGGTTAGGGTTAGACTCAGGCTCTTAGGGTTAGGGTTAGACTCAGGCTCTTAAGGTTAGGGTTAGACTCAGGCTCTTAGGGTTAGGGTTAAACTCAGGCTCTTAGGGTTAGGGTTAGACTCAGGCTCTTAGGGTTAGGGTTAGACTCAGGCTCTTAGGGTAAAGGTTAGACTCAGGCTCTTAGGGTGAGGGTTAGACTCAGGCTCTTAGGGTTAGGGTTAGACTCAGGCTCTTAGAGTAAGGGTTAGACTCAGGCTCTTAGGGTTAGGGTTAGACTCACGCTCTTAGGGTTAGGGTTAGACTCAGGCTCTTAGGGTTAGGGTTAGACTCAGGCTCTTAGGGTTAGGGTTAGACTCAGGCTCTTAGGGTTAGGGTTAGACTCAGGCTCTTAGGGTTAGGGTTAGACTCAGGCTCTTAGGGTTAGGGTTAGACTCAGGCTCTTAGGGTTAGGGTTAGACTCAGGCTCTTAGGGTTAGGGTTAGACTCAGGCTCTTAGGGTGAGGGTTAGACTCAGGCTCTTAGGGTGAGGGTTAGACTCAGGCTCTTAGGGTGAGGGTTAGACTCAGGCTCTTAGGGTGAGGGTTAGACTCAGGCTCTTAGGGTTAGACTCAGGCTCTTAGGGTTAGGGTTAGACTCAGGCTCTTAGGGTGAGGGTTAGACTCAGGCTCTTAGGGTTAGGCTTAGACTCAGGCTCTTAGGGTTAGGGTTAGACTCAGGCTCTTAGGCTTAAGGTTAGACTCAGGCTCTTAGGGTGAGGGTTAGACTCAGGCTCTTCGGGTTAGGGTTAGACTCAGGCTCTTAGGGTGAGGGTTAGACTCAGGCTCTTAGTGTGAGGCTTAGACTCAGGCTCTTAGGGTTAGGGTTAGACTCAGGCTCTTAGGGTTAGTGTTAGACTCAGGCTCTTAGGGTTAGGGTTCGACTCAGGCTCTTAGGGTTAGGGTTAGACTCAGGCTCTTAGGGTTAGGGTTAGACTCAGGCTCTTAGGGTTAGGGTTAGACTCAGGCTCTTAGTGTGAGGGTTAGACTCAGGCTCTTAGGGTTAGGGTTAGACTCAGGCTCTTAGGGTTAGGGTTAGACTCAGGCTCTTAGGGTTAGGGTTAGACTCAGGCTCTTAGGGTTAGGGTTAAACTCAGGCTCTTAGGGTTAGGGTTAGAGTCAGGCTCTTAGGGTGAGGGTTAGACTCAGGCTCTTAGGGTTAGGGTTAGACTCAGGCTATTAGGATTAGGGTTAGACTCAGGCTCTTAGGGTTAGGGTTAGAGTCAGGTCTTAGTGTGGGGGTTAGACTCAGGCTCTTAGGGTTAGGGTTAGACTCAGGCTCTTAGGGTTAGGGTTAAACTCAGGCTCTTAGGGTTAGGGTTAGAGTCAGGCTCTTAGGGTTAGGGTTAGACTCAGGCTCTTAGGGTAAAGGTTAGACTCAGGCTCTTAGGGTTAGGGTTAGACTCAGGCTCTTAGGGTGAGGGTTAAACTCAGGCTCTTAGGGTTAGGGTTAGACTCAGGCTCTTAGGGTTAGGGTTAGACTCAGGCTCTTAGGGTTAGGGTTAGACTCAGGCTCTTAGGGTTAGGGTTAGACTCAGGCTCTTAGGGTTAGGGTTAGACTCAGGCTCTTAGGGTTAGGGTTAGACTCAGGCTCTTAGGGTTACGGTTAGACTCAGGCTCTTAGGGTTAGGCTTAGACTCAGGCTCTTAGGGTTAGGGTTAGACTCAGGCTCTTAGGGTGAGGGTTAGACTCAGGCTCTTAGGGTGAGGGTTAGACTCAGGCTCTTAGGGTTAGGCTTAGACTCAGGCTCTTAGGGTTAGGGTTAGACTCAGGCTCTTAGGGTGAGGGTTAGACTCAGGCTCTTAGGGTTAGGGTTAGACTCAGGCTCTTCGGGTTAGGGTTAGACTCAGGCTCTTAGGGTGAGGGTTAGACTCAGGCTCTTAGGGTTAGGGTTAGAGTCAGGCTCTTAGGGTTAGGGTTAGAGTCAGGCTCTTAGGGTTAGGGTTAGACTCAGGCTCTTAGGGTTAGGGTTAGACTCAGGCTCTTAGGGTTAGGGTTAGACTCAGGCTCTTAGGGTTAGGGTTAGACTCAGGCTCTTAGGGTTAGTGTTAGACTCAGGCTCTTAGGGTTAGGGTTCGACTCAGGCTCTTAGGGTTAGGGTTAGACTCAGGCTCTTAGAGTAAGGGTTAGACTCAGGCTCTTAGGGTTAGGGTTAGACTCAGGCTCTTAGGGTGAGGGTTAGACTCAGGCTCTTAGGGTGAGGGTTAGACTCAGGCTCTTAGGGTGAGGGTTAGACTCAGGCTCTTAGGGTTAGACTCAGGCTCTTAGGGTTAGGGTTAGACTCAGGCTCTTAGGGTGAGGGTTAGACTCAGGCTCTTAGGGTGAGGGTTAGACTCAGGCTCTTAGGGTTAGGCTTAGACTCAGGCTCTTAGGGTTAGGGTTAGACTCAGGCTCTTAGGCTTAAGGTTAGACTCAGGCTCTTAGGGTGAGGGTTAGACTCAGGCTCTTCGGGTTAGGGTTAGACTCAGGCTCTTAGGGTGAGGGTTAGACTCAGGCTCTTAGGGTTAGGGTTAGAGTCAGGCTCTTAGGGTTAGGGTTAGACTCAGGCTCTTAGGGTTAGGGTTAGACTCAGGCTCTTAGTGTGAGGGTTAGACTCAGGCTCTTAGGGTTAGGGTTAGACTCAGGCTCTTAGGGTTAGGGTTAGACTCAGGCTCTTAGGGTTAGGGTTAGACTCAGGCTCTTAGGGTTAGGGTTAGACTCAGGCTCTTAGGGTTAGGGTTAAACTCAGGCTCTTAGGGTTAGGGTTAGAGTCAGGCTCTTAGGGTTAGGGTTAGACTCAGGCTCTTAGGGTGAGGGTTAGACTCAGGCTCTTAGGGTTAGGGTTAGACTCAGGCTCTTAGGGTTAGGGTTAGACTCAGGCTCTTCGGGTTAGGGTTAGACTCAGGCTCTTAGGGTGAGGGTTAGACTCAGGCTCTTAGGGTTAGGGTTAGAGTCAGGCTCTTAGGGTTAGGGTTAGACTCAGGCTCTTAGGGTTAGGGTTAGACTCAGGCTCTTAAGGTTAGGGTTAGACTCAGGCTCTTAGGGTTAGGGTTAAACTCAGGCTCTTAGGGTTAGGGTTAGACTCAGGCTCTTAGGGTTAGGGTTAGACTCAGGCTCTTAGGGTAAAGGTTAGACTCAGGCTCTTAGGGTTAGGGTTAGACTCAGGCTCTTAGGGTTAGGGTTAGACTCAGGCTCTTAGAGTAAGGGTTAGACTCAGGCTCTTAGGGTTAGGGTTAGACTCAGGCTCTTAGGGTTAGGGTTAGACTCAGGCTCTTAGGGTTAGGGTTAGACTCAGGCTCTTAGGGTTAGGGTTAGACTCAGGCTCTTAGGGTTAGGGTTAGACTCAGGCTCTTAGGGTGTAGCTTAGACTCAGGCTCTTAGGGTTAGGGTTAGACTCAGGCTCTTAGGGTTAGGGTTAGAGTCAGGCTCTTAGGGTGAGGGTTAGACTCAGGCTCTTAGGGTTAGGGTTAGACTCAGGCTATTAGGATTAGGGTTAGACTCAGGCTCTTAGGGTTAGGGTTAGAGTCAGGTCTTAGTGTGGGGGTTAGACTCAGGCTCTTAGGGTTAGGGTTAGACTCAGGCTCTTAGGGTTAGGGTTAAACTCAGGCTCTTAGGGTTAGGGTTAGAGTCAGGCTCTTAGGGTTAGGGTTAGACTCAGGCTCTTAGGGTAAAGGTTAGACTCAGGCTCTTAGGGTTAGGGTTAGACTCAGGCTCTTAGGGTGAGGGTTAAACTCAGGCTCTTAGGGTTAGGGTTAGACTCAGGCTCTTAGGGTTAGGGTTAGACTCAGGCTCTTAGGGTTAGGGTTAGACTCAGGCTCTTAGGGTTAGGGTTAGACTCAGGCTCTTAGGGTTAGGGTTAGACTCAGGCTCTTAGGGTTAGGGTTAGACTCAGGCTCTTAGGGTAAAGGTTAGACTCAGGCTCTTAGGGTTACGGTTAGACTCAGGCTCTTAGGGTTAGGCTTAGACTCAGGCTCTTAGGGTTAGGGTTAGACTCAGGCTCTTAGGGTGAGGGTTAGACTCAGGCTCTTAGGGTTAGGCTTAGACTCAGGCTCTTAGGGTTAGGGTTAGACTCAGGCTCTTAGGCTTAAGGTTAGACTCAGGCTCTTAGGGTTAGGGTTAGACTCAGGCTCTTAGGGTTAGGGTTAGACTCAGGCTCTTAGGGTGAGGGTTAGACTCAGGCTCTTAGGGTGAGGGTTAGACTCAGGCTCTTAGGGTTAGGGTTAGACTCAGGCTCTTAGGGTTAGGGTTAGACTCAGGCTCTTAGGGTTAGGGTTAGACTCAGGCTCTTAGGGTTAGGGTTAGACTCAGGCTCTTAGGGTTAGGGTTAGACTCAGGCTCTTAGGGTTAGTGTTAGACTCAGGCTCTTAGGGTTAGGGTTCGACTCAGGCTCTTAGGGTTAGGGTTAGACTCAGGCTCTTAGGGTTAGGCTTAGACTCAGGCTCTTAGGGTGAGGGTTAGACTCAGGCTCTTAGGGTGAGGGTTAGACTCAGGCTCTTAGGGTGAGGGTTAGACTCAGGCTCTTAGGGTTAGGGTTAGACTCAGGCTCTTAGGGTTAGGGTTAGACTCAGGCTCTTAGGGTTAGGCTTAGACTCAGGCTCTTAGGGTTAGGGTTAGACTCAGGCTCTTATGGTTAGGGTTAGACTCAGGCTCTTAGGGTTAGGCTTAGACTCAGGCTCTTAGGGTTAGGGTTAGACTCAGGCTCTTAGGGTTAGGGTTAGACTCAGGCTCTTAGGGTTAGGGTTATACTCAGGCTCTTAGGGTGAGGGTTAGACTCAGGCTCTTAGCCTTAGGGTTAGACTCAGGCTCTTAGGGTTAGGGTTAGACTCAGGCTCTTAGGGTGAGGGTTAGACTCAGGCTCTTAGGGTTAGGGTTAGACTCAGGCTCTTAGGGTGAGGGTTAGACTCAGGCTCTTAGGGTGAGGGTTAGACTCAGGCTCTTAGGGTGAGGGTTAGACTCAGGCTCTTAGGGTAAGGGTTAGACTCAGCATCTTAGGGTGGGGGTTAGACTCAGGCTCTTAGGGTGAGGGTTAGACTCAGGCTCTTAGGGTGAGGGTTAGACTCAGGCTCTTAGGGTTAGGGTTAGACTCAGGCTCTTAGGGTTAGGGTTAGACTCAGGCTCTTAGGGTGAGGGTTAGACTCAGGCTCTTAGGGTGAGGGTTAGACTCAGGCTCTTAGGGTTAGTGTTAGACTCAGGCTCTTAGGGTTAGGGTTCGACTCAGGCTCTTAGGGTTAGGGTTAGACTCAGGCTCTTAGAGTAAGGGTTAGACTCAGGCTCTTAGGGTGAGGGTTAGACTCAGGCTCTTAGGGTGAGGGTTAGACTCAGGCTCTTAGGGTTAGGGTTAGACTCAGGCTCTTAGGGTTAGGGTTAGACTCAGGCTCTTAGGCTTAGGGTTAGACTCAGGCTCTTAGGCTTAGGGTTAGACTCAGGCTCTTAGGGTTAGGGTTAGACTCAGGCTCTTAGGGTTAGGCTTAGACTCAGGCTCTTAGGGTTAGGCTTAGACTCAGGCTCTTCGGGTTAGGGTTAGACTCAGGCTCTTAGGTTTAGTGTTAGAATCAGGCTCTTAGGGTTAGGGTTAGATTCAGGCTCTTAGGGTTAGGGTTAGGGTCAGGCTCTTAGGCTTAGGGTTAGACTCAGGCTCTTAGGGTGAGGGTTAGACTCAGGCTCTTAGGGTGAGGGTTAGACTCAGGCTCTTAGGGTTAGGGTTAGACTCAGGCTCTTAGGGTTAGGGTTAGACTCAGGCTCTTAGGGTGAGGGTTAGACTCAGGCTCTTAGGGTTAGGCTTAGACTCAGGCTCTTAGGGTGAGGGTTAGACTCAGGCTCTTAGGGTTAGACTCCGACTCAGGCTCTTAGGGTTAGGGTTAGACTCAGGCTCTTAGGGTGAGGGTTAGACTCAGGCTCTTAGGGTTAGGGTTAAACTCAGGCTCTTAGGGTTAGGGTTAGACTCAGGCTCTTAGGGTTAGGGTTAGACTCAGGCTCTTAGGGTAAAGGTTAGACTCAGGCTCTTAGGGTTAGGGTTAGACTCAGGCTCTTAGGGTTAGGGTTAGACTCAGGCTCTTAGGGTTAGGGTTAGACTCAGGCTCTTAGGGTTAGGGTTAGACTCAGGCTCTTAGGGTGAGGGTTAGACTCAGGCTCTTAGGGTGAGGGTTAGACTCAGGCTCTTAGGGTTAGGCTTAGACTCAGGCTCTTAGGGTGAGGGTTAGACTCAGGCTCTTAGGGTTAGGCTTAGACTCAGGCTCTTAGGGTTAGGGTTAGACTCAGGCTCTTAGGGTTAGGGTTAGACTCAGGCTCTTAGGGTAAAGGTTAGACTCAGGCTCTTAGGGTTAGGGTTAGACTCAGGCTCTTAGGGTTAGGGTTAGACTCAGGCTCTTAGAGTAAGGGTTAGACTCAGGCTCTTAGGGTTAGGGTTAGACTCAGGCTCTTAGGGTTAGGGTTAGACTCAGGCTCTTAGGGTTAGGGTTAGACTCAGGCTCTTAGGGTTAGGGTTAGACTCAGGCTCTTAGGGTTAGGGTTAGACTCAGGCTCTTAGGGTTAGGGTTAGACTCAGGCTCTTAGGGTGAGGCTTAGACTCAGGCTCTTAGGGTTAGGGTTAGACTCAGGCTCTTAGGGTTAGGGTTAGAGTCAGGCTCTTAGGGTGAGGGTTAGACTCAGGCTCTTAGGGTGAGGGTTAGACTCAGGCTCTTAGGGTGAGGGTTAGACTCAGGCTCTTAGGGTTAGGGTTAGACTCAGGCTCTTAGGGTGAGGGTTAGACTCAGGCTCTTAGGGTTAGGGTTAGACTCAGGCTCTTAGGGTTAGGGTTAGACTCAGGCTCTTAGGGTGAGGGTTAGACTCAGGCTCTTAGGGTGAGGGTTAGACTCAGGCTCTTAGGGTTAGGGTTAGACTCAGGCTCTTAGGGTTAGGCTTAGACTCAGGCTCTTAGGGTGAGGGTTAGACTCAGGCTCTTAGGGTGAGGGTTAGACTCAGGCTCTTAGGGTTAGGGTTAGACTCAGGCTCTTAGAGTAAGGGTTAGACTCAGGCTCTTAGGGTGAGGGTTAGACTCAGGCTCTTAGGGTTAGGGTTAGACTCAGGCTCTTAGGGTTAGGGTTAGACTCAGGCTCTTAGGGTTAGGGTTAGACTCAGGCTCTTAGGGTTAGGGTTAGACTCAGGCTCTTAGGGTGAGGGTTAGACTCAGGCTCTTAGGGTTAGGGTTAGACTCAGGCTCTTAGGGTTAGGGTTAGATTCAGGCTCTTAGGGTTAGGGTTAGACTCAGGCTCTTAGGGTTAGGGTTAGACTCAGGCTCTTAGGCTTAGGGTTAGACTCAGGCTCTTAGGGTTAGGGTTAGAGTCAGGCTCTTAGGGTGAGGGTTAGACTCAGGCTCTTAGGGTTAGGGTTAGACTCAGGCTCTTAGGGTTAGGGTTAGACTCAGGCTCTTAGGGTGAGGGTTAGACTCAGGCTCTTAGGGTTAGGCTTAGACTCAGGCTCTTAGGGTGAGGGTTAGACTCAGGCTCTTAGGGTGAGGGTTAGACTCAGGCTCTTAGGGTTAGGGTTAGACTCAGGCTCTTAGAGTAAGGGTTAGACTCAGGCTCTTAGGGTGAGGGTTAGACTCAGGCTCTTAGGGTTAGGGTTAGACTCAGGCTCTTAGGCTTAGGGTTAGACTCAGGCTCTTAGGGTTAGGGTTAGACTCAGGCTCTTCGGGTTAGGGTTAGACTCAGGCTCTTAGGGTGAGGGTTAGACTCAGGCTCTTCGGGTTAGGCTTAGACTCAGGCTCTTAGGGTTAGGGTTAGACTCAGGCTCTTAGGGTGAGGGTTAGACTCAGGCTCTTAGGGTGAGGGTTAGACTCAGGCTCTTAGGGTTAGGGTTAGACTCAGGCTCTTAGGGTGAGGGTTAGACTCAGGCTCTTAGGGTTAGGGTTAGACCCAGGCTCTTAGGGTTAGGGTTAGACTCAGGCTCTTAGGGTTAGGGTTAGACTCAGGCTCTTAGGGTGAGGGTTAGACTCAGGCTCTTAGGGTGAGGGTTAGACTCAGGCTCTTAGGGTGAGGGTTAGACTCAGGCTCTTAGGGTTAGGGTTAGACTCAGGCTCTTAGGGTTAGGCTTAGACTCAGGCTCTTAGGGTTAGGGTTAGACTCAGGCTCTTAGGGTGAGGGTTAGACTCAGGCTCTTAGGGTGAGGGTTAGACTCAGGCTCTTAGGGTTAGGCTTAGACTCAGGCTCTTAGGGTTAGGGTTAGACTCAGGCTCTTAGGCTTAAGGTTAGACTCAGGCTCTTAGGGTGAGGGTTAGACTCAGGCTCTTCGGGTTAGGGTTAGACTCAGGCTCTTAGGGTGAGGGTTAGACTCAGGCTCTTAGGGTTAGGGTTAGAGTCAGGCTCTTAGGGTTAGGGTTAGACTCAGGCTCTTAGGGTTAGGGTTAGACTCAGGCTCTTAGAGTAAGGGTTAGACTCAGGCTCTTAGTGTGAGGGTTAGACTCAGGCTCTTAGGGTTAGGGTTAGACTCAGGCTCTTAGGGTTAGGGTTAGACTCAGGCTCTTAGGGTTAGGGTTAGACTCAGGCTCTTAGGGTTAGGGTTAGACTCAGGCTCTTAGGGTTAGGGTTAGACTCAGGCTCTTAGGGTTAGGGTTAAACTCAGGCTCTTAGGGTTAGGGTTAGAGTCAGGCTCTTAGGGTTAGGGTTAGACTCAGGCTCTTAGGGTGAGGGTTAGACTCAGGCTCTTAGGGTTAGGGTTAGACTCAGGCTCTTAGGGTTAGGGTTAGACTCAGGCTCTTAGGGTGAGGGTTAGACTCAGGCTCTTAGAGTGAGGGTTAGACTCAGGCTCTTAGGGTTAGGGTTAGACTCAGGCTCTTAGGGTTAGGGTTAGACTCAGGCTCTTAAGGTTAGGGTTAGACTCAGGCTCTTAGGGTTAGGGTTAAACTCAGGCTCTTAGGGTTAGGGTTAGACTCAGGCTCTTAGGGTTAGGGTTAGACTCAGGCTCTTAGGGTAAAGGTTAGACTCAGGCTCTTAGGGTTAGGGTTAGACTCAGGCTCTTAGGGTTAGGGTTAGACTCAGGCTCTTAGAGTAAGGGTTAGACTCAGGCTCTTAGGGTTAGGGTTAGACTCAGGCTCCTAGGGTTAGGGTTAGACTCAGGCTCTTAGGGTTAGGGTTAGACTCAGGCTCTTAGGGTTAGGATTAGACTCAGGCTCTTAGGGTTAGGCTTAGACTCAGGCTCTTAGGGTTAGGGTTAGACTCAGGCTCTTAGGGTGAGGGTTAGACTCAGGCTCTTAGGGTGAGGGTTAGACTCAGGCTCTTAGGGTTAGGGTTAGAGTCAGGCTCTTAGGGTGAGGGTTAGACTCAGGCTCTTAGGGTGAGGGTTAGACTCAGGCTCTTAGGGTTAGGGTTAGACTCAGGCTCTTAGGGTTAGGGTTAGACTCAGGCTCTTCGGGTTAGGGTTAGACTCAGGCTCTTAGGGTTAGGGTTAAACTCAGGCTCTTAGGGTTAGGGTTAGAGTCAGGCTCTTAGGGTTAGGGTTAGACTCAGGCTCTTAGGGTAAAGGTTAGACTCAGGCTCTTAGGGTTAGGGTTAGACTCAGGCTCTTAGGGTGAGGGTTAAACTCAGGCTCTTAGGGTTAGGGTTAGACTCAGGCTCTTAGGGTTAGGGTTAGACTCAGGCTCTTAGGGTTAGGGTTAGACTCAGGCTCTTAGGGTTAGGCTTAGACTCAGGCTCTTAGGGTTAGGGTTAGACTCAGGCTCTTAGGGTTACGGTTAGACTCAGGCTCTTAGGGTTAGGCTTAGACTCAGGCTCTTAGGGTTAGGGTTAGACTCAGGCTCTTAGGGTGAGGGTTAGACTCAGGCTCTTAGGGTGAGGGTTAGACTCAGGCTCTTAGGGTTAGGGTTAGACTCAGGCTCTTAGGGTTAGGGTTAGACTCAGGCTCTTAGGGTTAGGCTTAGACTCAGGCTCTTAGGGTTAGGGTTAGACTCAGGCTCTTAGGGTTAGGGTTAGACTCAGGCTCTTAGGGTTAGGGTTAGACTCAGGCTCTTAGGGTTAGGGTTAGACTCAGGCTCTTAGGGTTAGGGTTAGACTCAGGCTCTTAGAGTAAGGGTTAGACTCAGGCTCTTAGGGTTAGGGTTAGACTCAGGCTCTTAGGGTTAGGGTTAGACTCAGGCTCTTAGGGTTAGGGTTAGACTCAGGCTCTTAGGGTTAGGGTTAGACTCAGGCTCTTAGGGTGAGGGTTAGACTCAGGCTCTTAGGGTTAGGGTTAGACTCAGGCTCTTAGGGTGAGGGTTAGACTCAGGCTCTTAGGGTTAGGGTTAGACTCAGGCTCTTAGGGTTAGGGTTAGAGTCAGGCTCCTAGGGTGAGGGTTAGACTCAGGCTCTTAGGGTGAGGGTTAGACTCAGGCTCTTAGGGTGAGGGTTAGACTCAGGCTCTTAGGGTTAGGGTTAGACTCAGGCTCTTAGGGTTAGGGTTAGACTCAGGCTCTTAGGGTTAGGGTTAGACTCAGGCTCTTAGGGTGAGGGTTAGACTCAGGCTCTTAGGGTGAGGGTTAGACTCAGGCTCTTAGGGTTAGGGTTAGACTCAGGCTCTTAGGGTTAGGCTTAGACTCAGGCTCTTAGGGTGAGGGTTAGACTCAGGCTCTTAGGGTGAGGGTTAGACTCAGGCTCTTAGGGTTAGGGTTAGACTCAGGCTCTTAGAGTAAGGGTTAGACTCAGGCTCTTAGGGTGAGGGTTAGACTCAGGCTCTTAGGGTTAGGGTTAGACTCAGGCTCTTAGGCTTAGGGTTAGACTCAGGCTCTTCGGGTTAGGGTTAGACTCAGGCTCTTCGGGTTAGGGTTAGACTCAGGCTCTTAGGGTGAGGGTTAGACTCAGGCTCTTAGGGTTAGGGTTAGACTCAGGCTCTTAGGGTTAGGGTTAGACTCAGGCTCTTAGGGTGAGGGTTAGACTCAGGCTCTTAGGGTGAGGGTTAGACTCAGGCTCTTAGGGTTAGGGTTAGACTCAGGCTCTTAGGGTTAGGGTTAGACTCAGGCTCTTAGGCTTAGGGTTAGACTCAGGCTCTTAGGGTTAGGGTTAGAGTCAGGCTCTTAGGGTGAGGGTTAGACTCAGGCTCTTAGGGTTAGGGTTAGACTCAGGCTCTTAGGGTTAGGGTTAGACTCAGGCTCTTAGGGTGAGGGTTAGACTCAGGCTCTTAGGGTGAGGGTTAGACTCAGGCTCTTAGGGTTAGGGTTAGACTCAGGCTCTTAGGGTTACGGTTAGACTCAGGCTCTTAGGGTTAGGCTTAGACTCAGGCTCTTAGGGTTAGGGTTAGACTCAGGCTCTTAGGGTGAGGGTTAGACTCAGGCTCTTAGGGTGAGGGTTAGACTCAGGCTCTTAGGGTTAGGCTTAGACTCAGGCTCTTAGGGTTAGGGTTAGACTCAGGCTCTTAGGCTTAAGGTTAGACTCAGGCTCTTAGGGTGAGGGTTAGACTCAGGCTCTTCGGGTTAGGGTTAGACTCAGGCTCTTAGGGTTAGGGTTAGACTCAGGCTCTTAGTGTGAGGGTTAGACTCAGGCTCTTAGGGTTAGGGTTAGACTCAGGCTCTTAGGGTTAGGGTTAGACTCAGGCTCTTAGGGTTAGGGTTAGACTCAGGCTCTTAGGGTTAGGGTTAGACTCAGGCTCTTAGGGTTAGGGTTAGACTCAGGCTCTTAGGGTTAGGGTTAAACTCAGGCTCTTAGGGTTAGGGTTAGAGTCAGGCTCTTAGGGTTAGGGTTAGACTCAGGCTCTTAGGGTGAGGGTTAGACTCAGGCTCTTAGGGTTAGGGTTAGACTCAGGCTCTTAGGGTTAGGGTTAGACTCAGGCTCTTCGGGTTAGGGTTAGACTCAGGCTCTTAGGGTGAGGGTTAGACTCAGGCTCTTAGGGTTAGGGTTAGAGTCAGGCTCTTAGGGTTAGGGTTAGACTCAGGCTCTTAGGGTTAGGGTTAGACTCAGGCTCTTAAGGTTAGGGTTAGACTCAGGCTCTTAGGGTTAGGGTTAAACTCAGGCTCTTAGGGTTAGGGTTAGACTCAGGCTCTTAGGGTTAGGGTTAGACTCAGGCTCTTAGGGTAAAGGTTAGACTCAGGCTCTTAGGGTTAGGGTTAGACTCAGGCTCTTAGGGTTAGGGTTAGACTCAGGCTCTTAGAGTAAGGGTTAGACTCAGGCTCTTAGGGTTAGGGTTAGACTCAGGCTCTTAGGGTTAGGGTTAGACTCAGGCTCTTAGGGTTAGGGTTAGACTCAGGCTCTTAGGGTTAGGGTTAGACTCAGGCTCTTAGGGTGTAGCTTAGACTCAGGCTCTTAGGGTTAGGGTTAGACTCAGGCTCTTAGGGTTAGGCTTAGACTCAGGCTCTTAGGGTGAGGGTTAGACTCAGGCTCTTAGGGTTAGGGTTAGACTCAGGCTATTAGGATTAGGGTTAGACTCAGGCTCTTAGGGTTAGGGTTAGAGTCAGGTCTTAGTGTGGGGGTTAGACTCAGGCTCTTAGGGTTAGGGTTAGACTCAGGCTCTTAGGGTTAGGGTTAAACTCAGGCTCTTAGGGTTAGGGTTAGAGTCAGGCTCTTAGGGTTAGGGTTAGACTCAGGCTCTTAGGGTAAAGGTTAGACTCAGTCTCTTAGGGTTAGGGTTAGACTCAGGCTCTTAGGGTAAAGGTTAGACTCAGGCTCTTAGGGTTAGGGTTAGACTCAGGCTCTTAGGGTTAGGGTTAGACTCAGGCTCTTAGGGTTAGGGTTAGACTCAGGCTCTTAGGGTTAGGGTTAGACTCAGGCTCTTAGGGTGAGGGTTAGACTCAGGCTCTTAGGGTGAGGGTTAGACTCAGGCTCTTAGGGTTAGGCTTAGACTCAGGCTCTTAGGGTGAGGGTTAGACTCAGGCTCTTAGGGTTAGGCTTAGACTCAGGCTCTTAGGGTTAGGGTTAGACTCAGGCTCTTAGGGTTAGGGTTAGACTCAGGCTCTTAGGGTAAAGGTTAGACTCAGGCTCTTAGGGTTAGGGTTAGACTCAGGCTCTTAGGGTTAGGGTTAGACTCAGGCTCTTAGAGTAAGGGTTAGACTCAGGCTCTTAGGGTTAGGGTTAGACTCAGGCTCTTAGGGTTAGGGTTAGACTCAGGCTCTTAGGGTTAGGGTTAGACTCAGGCTCTTAGGGTTAGGGTTAGACTCAGGCTCTTAGGGTTAGGGTTAGACTCAGGCTCTTAGGGTTAGGGTTAGACTCAGGCTCTTAGGGTGAGGCTTAGACTCAGGCTCTTAGGGTTAGGGTTAGACTCAGGCTCTTAGGGTTAGGGTTAGAGTCAGGCTCTTAGGGTGAGGGTTAGACTCAGGCTCTTAGGGTGAGGGTTAGACTCAGGCTCTTAGGGTGAGGGTTAGACTCAGGCTCTTAGGGTTAGGGTTAGACTCAGGCTCTTAGGGTGAGGGTTAGACTCAGGCTCTTAGGGTTAGGGTTAGACTCAGGCTCTTAGGGTTAGGGTTAGACTCAGGCTCTTAGGGTGAGGGTTAGACTCAGGCTCTTAGGGTGAGGGTTAGACTCAGGCTCTTAGGGTTAGGGTTAGACTCAGGCTCTTAGGGTTAGGCTTAGACTCAGGCTCTTAGGGTGAGGGTTAGACTCAGGCTCTTAGGGTGAGGGTTAGACTCAGGCTCTTAGGGTTAGGGTTAGACTCAGGCTCTTAGAGTAAGGGTTAGACTCAGGCTCTTAGGGTGAGGGTTAGACTCAGGCTCTTAGGGTTAGGGTTAGACTCAGGCTCTTAGGCTTAGGGTTAGACTCAGGCTCTTAGGGTTAGGGTTAGACTCAGGCTCTTAGGGTTAGGGTTAGACTCAGGCTCTTAGGGTGAGGGTTAGACTCAGGCTCTTAGGGTTAGGGTTAGACTCAGGCTCTTAGGGTTAGGGTTAGATTCAGGCTCTTAGGGTTAGGGTTAGACTCAGGCACTTAGGGTTAGGGTTAGACTCAGGCTCTTAGGCTTAGGGTTAGACTCAGGCTCTTAGGGTTAGGGTTAGAGTCAGGCTCTTAGGGTGAGGGTTAGACTCAGGCTCTTAGGGTTAGGGTTAGACTCAGGCTCTTAGGGTTAGGGTTAGACTCAGGCTCTTAGGGTGAGGGTTAGACTCAGGCTCTTAGGGTTAGGCTTAGACTCAGGCTCTTAGGGTGAGGGTTAGACTCAGGCTCTTAGGGTGAGGGTTAGACTCAGGCTCTTAGGGTTAGGGTTAGACTCAGGCTCTTAGAGTAAGGGTTAGACTCAGGCTCTTAGGGTGAGGGTTAGACTCAGGCTCTTAGGGTTAGGGTTAGACTCAGGCTCTTAGGCTTAGGGTTAGACTCAGGCTCTTAGGGTTAGGGTTAGACTCAGGCTCTTCGGGTTAGGGTTAGACTCAGGCTCTTAGGGTGAGGGTTAGACTCAGGCTCTTCGGGTTAGGCTTAGACTCAGGCTCTTAGGGTTAGGGTTAGACTCAGGCTCTTAGGGTGAGGGTTAGACTCAGGCTCTTAGGGTGAGGGTTAGACTCAGGCTCTTAGGGTGAGGGTTAGACTCAGGCTCTTAGGGTTAGGGTTAGACTCAGGCTCTTAGGGTGAGGGTTAGACTCAGGCTCTTAGGGTTAGGGTTAGACTCAGGCTCTTAGGGTTAGGGTTAGACTCAGGCTCTTAGGGTTAGGGTTAGACTCAGGCTCTTAGGGTGAGGGTTAGACTCAGGCTCTTAGGGTGAGGGTTAGACTCAGGCTCTTAGGGTGAGGGTTAGACTCAGGCTCTTAGGGTTAGGGTTAGACTCAGGCTCTTAGGGTTACGGTTAGACTCAGGCTCTTAGGGTTAGGCTTAGACTCAGGCTCTTAGGGTTAGGGTTAGACTCAGGCTCTTAGGGTGAGGGTTAGACTCAGGCTCTTAGGGTGAGGGTTAGACTCAGGCTCTTAGGGTTAGGCTTAGACTCAGGCTCTTAGGGTTAGGGTTAGACTCAGGCTCTTAGGCTTAAGGTTAGACTCAGGCTCTTAGGGTGAGGGTTAGACTCAGGCTCTTCGGGTTAGGGTTAGACTCAGGCTCTTAGGGTGAGGGTTAGACTCAGGCTCTTAGGGTTAGGGTTAGAGTCAGGCTCTTAGGGTTAGGGTTAGACTCAGGCTCTTAGGGTTAGGGTTAGACTCAGGCTCTTAGGGTAAAGGTTAGACTCAGGCTCTTAGTGTGAGGGTTAGACTCAGGCTCTTAGGGTTAGGGTTAGACTCAGGCTCTTAGGGTTAGGGTTAGACTCAGGCTCTTAGGGTTAGGGTTAGACTCAGGCTCTTAGGGTTAGGGTTAGACTCAGGCTCTTAGGGTTAGGGTTAGAGTCAGGCTCTTAGGGTTAGGGTTAGACTCAGGCTCTTAGGGTGAGGGTTAGACTCAGGCTCTTAGGGTTAGGGTTAGACTCAGGCTCTTAGGGTTAGGGTTAGACTCAGGCTCTTAGGGTTAGGGTTAGACTCAGGCTCTTAGGGTGAGGGTTAGACTCAGGCTCTTAGAGTGAGGGTTAGACTCAGGCTCTTAGGGTTAGGGTTAGACTCAGGCTCTTAGGGTTAGGGTTAGACTCAGGCTCTTAAGGTTAGGGTTAGACTCAGGCTCTTAGGGTTAGGGTTAAACTCAGGCTCTTAGGGTTAGGGTTAGACTCAGGCTCTTAGGGTTAGGGTTAGACTCAGGCTCTTAGGGTAAAGGTTAGACTCAGGCTCTTAGGGTTAGGGTTAGACTCAGGCTCTTAGGGTTAGGGTTAGACTCAGGCTCTTAGAGTAAGGGTTAGACTCAGGCTCTTAGGGTTAGGGTTAGACTCAGGCTCTTAGGGTTAGGGTTAGACTCAGGCTCTTAGGGTTAGGGTTAGACTCAGGCTCTTAGGGTTAGGATTAGACTCAGGCTCTTAGGGTTAGGCTTAGACTCAGGCTCTTAGGGTTAGGCTTAGACTCAGGCTCTTAGGGTTAGGGTTAGACTCAGGCTCTTAGGGTTAGGGTTAGAGTCAGGCTCTTAGGGTGAGGGTTAGACTCAGGCTCTTAGGGTTAGGGTTAGACTCAGGCTATTAGGATTAGGGTTAGACTCAGGCTCTTAGGGTTAGGGTTAGAGTCAGGTCTTAGTGTGGGGGTTAGACTCAGGCTCTTAGGGTTAGGGTTAGACTCAGGCTCTTAGGGTTAGGGTTAAACTCAGGCTCTTAGGGTTAGGGTTAGAGTCAGGCTCTTAGGGTGAGGGTTAGACTCAGGCTCTTAGGGTAAAGGTTAGACTCAGGCTCTTAGGGTTAGGGTTAGACTCAGGCTCTTAGGGTGAGGGTTAAACTCAGGCTCTTAGGGTTAGGGTTAGACTCAGGCTCTTAGGGTTAGGGTTAGACTCAGGCTCTTAGGGTTAGGGTTAGACTCAGGCTCTTAGGGTTAGGGTTAGACTCAGGCTCTTAGGGTTAGGGTTAGACTCAGGCTCTTAGGGTAAAGGTTAGACTCAGGCTCTTAGGGTTACGGTTAGACTCAGGCTCTTAGGGTTAGGCTTAGACTCAGGCTCTTAGGGTTAGGGTTAGACTCAGGCTCTTAGGGTGAGGGTTAGACTCAGGCTCTTAGGGTGAGGGTTAGACTCAGGCTCTTAGGGTTAGGGTTAGACTCAGGCTCTTAGGGTTAGGGTTAGACTCAGGCTCTTAGGGTTAGGCTTAGACTCAGGCTCTTAGGGTTAGGGTTAGACTCAGGCTCTTAGGGTTAGGGTTAGACTCAGGCTCTTAGGGTTAGGGTTAGACTCAGGCTCTTAGGGTTAGGGTTAGACTCAGGCTCTTAGGGTTAGGGTTAGACTCAGGCTCTTAGAGTAAGGGTTAGACTCAGGCTCTTAGGGTTAGGGTTAGACTCAGGCTCTTAGGGTTAGGGTTAGACTCAGGCTCTTAGGGTTAGGGTTAGACTCAGGCTCTTAGGGTGAGGGTTAGACTCAGGCTCTTAGGGTTAGGGTTAGACTCAGGCTCTTAGGGTGAGGGTTAGACTCAGGCTCTTAGGGTTAGGGTTAGACTCAGGCTCTTAGGGTTAGGGTTAGAGTCAGGCTCTTAGGGTGAGGGTTAGACTCAGGCTCTTAGGGTGAGGGTTAGACTCAGGCTCTTAGGGTGAGGGTTAGACTCAGGCTCTTAGGGTTAGGGTTAGACTCAGGCTCTTAGGGTTAGGGTTAGACTCAGGCTCTTAGGGTTAGGGTTAGACTCAGGCTCTTAGGGTGAGGGTTAGACTCAGGCTCTTAGGGTGAGGGTTAGACTCAGGCTCTTAGGGTTAGGGTTAGACTCAGGCTCTTAGGGTTAGGCTTAGACTCAGGCTCTTAGGGTGAGGGTTAGACTCAGGCTCTTAGGGTGAGGGTTAGACTCAGGCTCTTAGGGTTAGGGTTAGACTCAGGCTCTTAGAGTAAGGGTTAGACTCAGGCTCTTAGGGTGAGGGTTAGACTCAGGCTCTTAGGGTTAGGGTTAGACTCAGGCTCTTAGGCTTAGGGTTAGACTCAGGCTCTTCGGGTTAGGGTTAGACTCAGGCTCTTCGGGTTAGGGTTAGACTCAGGCTCTTAGGGTGAGGGTTAGACTCAGGCTCTTAGGGTTAGGGTTAGACTCAGGCTCTTAGGGTTAGGGTTAGACTCAGGCTCTTAGGGTGAGGGTTAGACTCAGGCTCTTAGGGTTAGGGTTAGACTCAGGCTCTTAGGCTTAGGGTTAGACTCAGGCTCTTAGGGTTAGGGTTAGACTCAGGCTCTTAGGGTTAGGGTTAGACTCAGGCTCTTAGGGTGAGGGTTAGACTCAGGCTCTTAGGGTTAGGGTTAGACTCAGGCTCTTAGGGTTAGGGTTAGATTCAGGCTCTTAGGGTTAGGGTTAGACTCAGGCTCTTAGGGTTAGGGTTAGACTCAGGCTCTTAGGGTTAGGGTTAGACTCAGGCTCTTAGGGTTAGGGTTAGAGTCAGGCTCTTAGGGTGAGGGTTAGACTCAGGCTCTTAGGGTTAGGGTTAGACTCAGGCTCTTAGGGTTAGGGTTAGACTCAGGCTCTTAGGGTGAGGGTTAGACTCAGGCTCTTAGGGTTAGGCTTAGACTCAGGCTCTTAGGGTGAGGGTTAGACTCAGGCTCTTAGGGTGAGGGTTAGACTCAGGCTCTTAGGGTTAGGGTTAGACTCAGGCTCTTAGAGTAAGGGTTAGACTCAGGCTCTTAGGGTGAGGGTTAGACTCAGGCTCTTAGGGTTAGGGTTAGACTCAGGCTCTTAGGCTTAGGGTTAGACTCAGGCTCTTAGGGTTAGGGTTAGACTCAGGCTCTTCGGGTTAGGGTTAGACTCAGGCTCTTAGGGTGAGGGTTAGACTCAGGCTCTTCGGGTTAGGCTTAGACTCAGGCTCTTAGGGTTAGGGTTAGACTCAGGCTCTTAGGGTGAGGGTTAGACTCAGGCTCTTAGGGTGAGGGTTAGACTCAGGCTCTTAGGGTGAGGGTTAGACTCAGGCTCTTAGGGTTAGGGTTAGACTCAGGCTCTTAGGGTGAGGGTTAGACTCAGGCTCTTAGGGTTAGGGTTAGACTCAGGCTCTTAGGGTTAGGGTTAGACTCAGGCTCTTAGGGTTAGGGTTAGACTCAGGCTCTTAGGGTGAGGGTTAGACTCAGGCTCTTAGGGTGAGGGTTAGACTCAGGCTCTTAGGGTGAGGGTTAGACTCAGGCTCTTAGGGTTAGGGTTAGACTCAGGCTCTTAGGGTTACGGTTAGACTCAGGCTCTTAGGGTTAGGCTTAGACTCAGGCTCTTAGGGTTAGGGTTAGACTCAGGCTCTTAGGGTGAGGGTTAGACTCAGGCTCTTAGGGTGAGGGTTAGACTCAGGCTCTTAGGGTTAGGCTTAGACTCAGGCTCTTAGGGTTAGGGTTAGACTCAGGCTCTTAGGCTTAAGGTTAGACTCAGGCTCTTAGGGTGAGGGTTAGACTCAGGCTCTTCGGGTTAGGGTTAGACTCAGGCTCTTAGGGTGAGGGTTAGACTCAGGCTCTTAGGGTTAGGGTTAGAGTCAGGCTCTTAGGGTTAGGGTTAGACTCAGGCTCTTAGGGTTAGGGTTAGACTCAGGCTCTTAGAGTAAGGGTTAGACTCAGGCTCTTAGTGTGAGGGTTAGACTCAGGCTCTTAGAGTTAGGGTTAGACTCAGGCTCTTAGGGTTAGGGTTAGACTCAGGCTCTTAGGGTTAGGGTTAGACTCAGGCTCTTAGGGTTAGGGTTAGACTCAGGCTCTTAGGGTTAGGGTTAGACTCAGGCTCTTAGGGTTAGGGTTAAACTCAGGCTCTTAGGGTTAGGGTTAGAGTCAGGCTCTTAGGGTTAGGGTTAGACTCAGGCTCTTAGGGTGAGGGTTAGACTCAGGCTCTTAGGGTTAGGGTTAGACTCAGGCTCTTAGGGTTAGGGTTAGACTCAGGCTCTTAGGGTTAGGGTTAGACTCAGGCTCTTAGGGTGAGGGTTAGACTCAGGCTCTTAGAGTGAGGGTTAGACTCAGGCTCTTAGGGTTAGGGTTAGACTCAGGCTCTTAGGGTTAGGGTTAGACTCAGGCTCTTAAGGTTAGGGTTAGACTCAGGCTCTTAGGGTTAGGGTTAAACTCAGGCTCTTAGGGTTAGGGTTAGACTCAGGCTCTTAGGGTTAGGGTTAGACTCAGGCTCTTAGGGTAAAGGTTAGACTCAGGCTCTTAGGGTTAGGGTTAGACTCAGGCTCTTAGGGTTAGGGTTAGACTCAGGCTCTTAGAGTAAGGGTTAGACTCAGGCTCTTAGGGTTAGGGTTAGACTCAGGCTCTTAGGGTTAGGGTTAGACTCAGGCTCTTAGGGTTACGGTTAGACTCAGGCTCTTAGGGTTAGGATTAGACTCAGGCTCTTAGGGTTAGGCTTAGACTCAGGCTCTTAGGGTTAGGCTTAGACTCAGGCTCTTAGGGTTAGGGTTAGACTCAGGCTCTTAGGGTTAGGGTTAGAGTCAGGCTCTTAGGGTGAGGGTTAGACTCAGGCTCTTAGGGTTAGGGTTAGACTCAGGCTATTAGGATTAGGGTTAGACTCAGGCTCTTAGGGTTAGGGTTAGAGTCAGGTCTTAGTGTGGGGGTTAGACTCAGGCTCTTAGGGTTAGGGTTAGACTCAGGCTCTTAGGGTTAGGGTTAAACTCAGGCTCTTAGGGTTAGGGTTAGAGTCAGGCTCTTAGGGTTAGGGTTAGACTCAGGCTCTTAGGGTAAAGGTTAGACTCAGGCTCTTAGGGTTAGGGTTAGACTCAGGCTCTTAGGGTGAGGGTTAAACTCAGGCTCTTAGGGTTAGGGTTAGACTCAGGCTCTTAGGGTGAGGGTTAGACTCAGGCTCTTAGGGTTAGGGTTAGACTCAGGCTCTTAGGGTTAGGGTTAGACTCAGGCTCTTAGGGTTAGGGTTAGACTCAGGCTCTTAGGGTAAAGGTTAGACTCAGGCTCTTAGGGTTACGGTTAGACTCAGGCTCTTAGGGTTAGGCTTAGACTCAGGCTCTTAGGGTTAGGGTTAGACTCAGGCTCTTAGGGTGAGGGTTAGACTCAGGCTCTTAGGGTGAGGGTTAGACTCAGGCTCTTAGGGTTAGGGTTAGACTCAGGCTCTTAGGGTTAGGGTTAGACTCAGGCTCTTAGGGTTAGGCTTAGACTCAGGCTCTTAGGGTTAGGGTTAGACTCAGGCTCTTAGGGTTAGGGTTAGACTCAGGCTCTTAGGGTTAGGGTTAGACTCAGGCTCTTAGGGTTAGGGTTAGACTCAGGCTCTTAGGGTTAGGGTTAGACTCAGGCTCTTAGAGTAAGGGTTAGACTCAGGCTCTTAGGGTTAGGGTTAGACTCAGGCTCTTAGGGTTAGGGTTAGACTCAGGCTCTTAGGGTTAGGGTTAGACTCAGGCTCTTAGGGTGAGGGTTAGACTCAGGCTCTTAGGGTTAGGGTTAGACTCAGGCTCTTAGGGTGAGGGTTAGACTCAGGCTCTTAGGGTTAGGGTTAGACTCAGGCTCTTAGGGTTAGGGTTAGAGTCAGGCTCTTAGGGTGAGGGTTAGACTCAGGCTCTTAGGGTGAGGGTTAGACTCAGGCTCTTAGGGTGAGGGTTAGACTCAGGCTCTTAGGGTTAGGGTTAGACTCAGGCTCTTAGGGTTAGGGTTAGACTCAGGCTCTTAGGGTTAGGGTTAGACTCAGGCTCTTAGGGTGAGGGTTAGACTCAGGCTCTTAGGGTGAGGGTTAGACTCAGGCTCTTAGGGTTAGGGTTAGACTCAGGCTCTTAGGGTTAGGCTTAGACTCAGGCTCTTAGGGTGAGGGTTAGACTCAGGCTCTTAGGGTGAGGGTTAGACTCAGGCTCTTAGGGTTAGGGTTAGACTCAGGCTCTTAGAGTAAGGGTTAGACTCAGGCTCTTAGGGTGAGGGTTAGACTCAGGCTCTTAGGGTTAGGGTTAGACTCAGGCTCTTAGGCTTAGGGTTAGACTCAGGCTCTTCGGGTTAGGGTTAGACTCAGGCTCTTCGGGTTAGGGTTAGACTCAGGCTCTTAGGGTGAGGGTTAGACTCAGGCTCTTAGGGTTAGGGTTAGACTCAGGCTCTTAGGGTTAGGGTTAGACTCAGGCTCTTAGGGTGAGGGTTAGACTCAGGCTCTTAGGGTGAGGGTTAGACTCAGGCTCTTAGGGTTAGGGTTAGACTCAGGCTCTTAGGGTTAGGGTTAGACTCAGGCTCTTAGGGTTAGGGTTAGACTCAGGCTCTTAGGGTTAGGGTTAGACTCAGGCTCTTAGGGTTAGGGTTAGACTCAGGCTCTTAGGGTTAGGGTTAGACTCAGGCTCTTAGGGTTAGGGTTAGACTCAGGCTCTTAGGGTGAGGGTTAGACTCAGGCTCTTAGGGTGAGGGTTAGACTCAGGCTCTTAGGGTTAGGGTTAGACTCAGGCTCTTAGGGTTACGGTTAGACTCAGGCTCTTAGGGTTAGGCTTAGACTCAGGCTCTTAGGGTTAGGGTTAGACTCAGGCTCTTAGGGTGAGGGTTAGACTCAGGCTCTTAGGGTGAGGGTTAGACTCAGGCTCTTAGGGTTAGGCTTAGACTCAGGCTCTTAGGGTTAGGGTTAGACTCAGGCTCTTAGGCTTAAGGTTAGACTCAGGCTCTTAGGGTGAGGGTTAGACTCAGGCTCTTCGGGTTAGGGTTAGACTCAGGCTCTTAGGGTGAGGGTTAGACTCAGGCTCTTAGGGTTAGGGTTAGAGTCAGGCTCTTAGGGTTAGGGTTAGACTCAGGCTCTTAGGGTTAGGGTTAGACTCAGGCTCTTAGGGTTAGGGTTAGACTCAGGCTCTTAGGGTTAGGGTTAGACTCAGGCTCTTAGTGTGAGGGTTAGACTCAGGCTCTTAGGGTTAGGCTTAGACTCAGGCTCTTAGGGTTAGGGTTAGACTCAGGCTCTTAGGGTTAGTGTTAGACTCAGGCTCTTAGGGTTAGGGTTCGACTCAGGCTCTTAGGGTTAGGGTTAGACTCAGGCTCTTAGGGTTAGGGTTAGACTCAGGCTCTTAGGGTGAGGGTTAGACTCAGGCTCTTAGGGTGAGGGTTAGACTCAGGCTCTTAGGGTTAGGCTTAGACTCAGGCTCTTAGGGTTAGGGTTAGACTCAGGCTCTTAGGCTTAAGGTTAGACTCAGGCTCTTCGGGTTAGGGTTAGACTCAGGCTCTTAGGGTGAGGGTTAGACTCAGGCTCTTAGGGTTAGGGTTAGAGTCAGGCTCTTAGGGTTAGGGTTAGACTCAGGCTCTTAGGGTTAGGGTTAGACTCAGGCTCTTAGGGTTAGGGTTAGACTCAGGCTCTTAGGGTTAGGGTTAGACTCAGGCTCTTAGTGTGAGGGTTAGACTCAGGCTCTTAGGGTTAGGCTTAGACTCAGGCTCTTAGGGTTAGGGTTAGACTCAGGCTCTTAGGGTGAGGGTTAGACTCAGGCTCTTAGGGTTAGGGTTCGACTCAGGCTCTTAGGGTTAGGGTTAGACTCAGGCTCTTAGGGTTAGGGTTAGGGTCAGGCTCTTAGGGTTAGGGTTAGACTCAGGCTCTTAGGGTGAGGGTTAGACTCAGGCTCTTAGGGTTAGGGTTAGACTCAGGCTCTTAGGCTTAGGGTTAGACTCAGGCTCTTAGGGTTAGGGTTAGACTCAGGCTCTTAGGGTTAGGGTTAGACTCAGGCTCTTAGGGTTAGGCTTAGACTCAGGCTCTTAGGGTTAGGGTTAGACTCAGGCTCTTAGGTTTAGTGTTAGACTCAGGCTCTTAGGGTTAGGGTTAGACTCAGGCTCTTAGGGTGAGGGTTAGACTCAGGCTCTTAGGGTGAGGGTTAGACTCAGGCTCTTAGGGTGAGGGTTAGACTCAGGCTCTTAGGGTTAGGCTTAGACTCAGGCTCTTAGGGTTAGGGTTAGACTCAGGCTCTTAGGCTTAAGGTTAGACTCAGGCTCTTAGGGTGAGGGTTAGACTCAGGCTCTTCGGGTTAGGGTTAGACTCAGGCTCTTAGGGTGAGGGTTAGACTCAGGCTCTTAGGGTTAGGCTTAGACTCAGGCTCTTAGGGTTAGGGTTAGAGTCAGGCTCTTAGGGTTAGGGTTAGACTCAGGCTCTTAGGGTTAGGGTTAGACTCAGGCTCTTAGTGTGAGGGTTAGACTCAGGCTCTTAGGGTTAGGGTTAGACTCAGGCTCTTAGGGTTAGGGTTAGACTCAGGCTCTTAGGGTTAGGGTTAGACTCAGGCTCTTAGGGTTAGGGTTAGACTCAGGCTCTTAGGGTTAGGGTTAGACTCAGGCTCTTAGGGTTAGGGTTAAACTCAGGCTCTTAGGGTTAGGGTTAGAGTCAGGCTCTTAGGGTTAGGGTTAGACTCAGGCTCTTAGGGTTAGGGTTAGACTCAGGCTCTTAGGGTGAGGGTTAGACTCAGGCTCTTAGGGTGAGGGTTAGACTCAGGCTCTTAGGGTTAGGCTTAGACTCAGGCTCTTAGGGTTAGGGTTAGACTCAGGCTCTTAGGCTTAAGGTTAGACTCAGGCTCTTAGGGTGAGGGTTAGACTCAGGCTCTTCGGGTTAGGGTTAGACTCAGGCTCTTAGGGTGAGGGTTAGACTCAGGCTCTTAGGGTTAGGGTTAGAGTCAGGCTCTTAGGGTTAGGGTTAGACTCAGGCTCTTAGGGTTAGGGTTAGACTCAGGCTCTTAGGGTTAGGGTTAGACTCAGGCTCTTAGGGTTAGGGTTAGACTCAGGCTCTTAGGGTTAGGGTTAGACTCAGGCTCTTAGGGTTAGGCTTAGACTCAGGCTCTTAGGGTTAGGGTTAGACTCAGGCTCTTAGGGTTAGGGTTAGACTCAGGCTCTTAGTGTGAGGGTTAGACTCAGGCTCTTAGGGTTAGGCTTAGACTCAGGCTCTTAGGGTTAGGGTTAGACTCAGGCTCTTAGGGTGAGGGTTAGACTCAGGCTCTTAGGGTTAGGGTTCGACTCAGGCTCTTAGGGTTAGGGTTAGACTCAGGCTCTTAGGGTTAGGGTTAGGGTCAGGCTCTTAGGGTTAGGGTTAGACTCAGGCTCTTAGGGTGAGGGTTAGACTCAGGCTCTTAGGGTTAGGGTTAGACTCAGGCTCTTAGGCTTAGGGTTAGACTCAGGCTCTTAGGGTTAGGGTTAGACTCAGGCTCTTAGGGTTAGGGTTAGACTCAGGCTCTTAGGGTTAGGCTTAGACTCAGGCTCTTAGGGTTAGGGTTAGACTCAGGCTCTTAGGTTTAGTGTTAGACTCAGGCTCTTAGGGTTAGGGTTAGACTCAGGCTCTTAGGGTGAGGGTTAGACTCAGGCTCTTAGGGTGAGGGTTAGACTCAGGCTCTTAGGGTGAGGGTTAGACTCAGGCTCTTAGGGTTAGGCTTAGACTCAGGCTCTTAGGGTTAGGGTTAGACTCAGGCTCTTAGGCTTAAGGTTAGACTCAGGCTCTTAGGGTGAGGGTTAGACTCAGGCTCTTCGGGTTAGGGTTAGACTCAGGCTCTTAGGGTGAGGGTTAGACTCAGGCTCTTAGGGTTAGGGTTAGAGTCAGGCTCTTAGGGTTAGGGTTAGACTCAGGCTCTTAGGGTTAGGGTTAGACTCAGGCTCTTAGGGTTAGGGTTAGACTCAGGCTCTTAGTGTGAGGGTTAGACTCAGGCTCTTAGGGTTAGGGTTAGACTCAGGCTCTTAGGGTTAGGGTTAGACTCAGGCTCTTAGGGTTAGGGTTAGACTCAGGCTCTTAGGGTTAGGGTTAGACTCAGGCTCTTAGGGTTAGGGTTAGACTCAGGCTCTTAGGGTTAGGGTTAAACTCAGGCTCTTAGGGTTAGGGTTAGAGTCAGGCTCTTAGGGTTAGGGTTAGACTCAGGCTCTTAGGGTTAGGGTTAGACTCAGGCTCTTAGGGTGAGGGTTAGACTCAGGCTCTTAGGGTGAGGGTTAGACTCAGGCTCTTAGGGTTAGGCTTAGACTCAGGCTCTTAGGGTTAGGGTTAGACTCAGGCTCTTAGGCTTAAGGTTAGACTCAGGCTCTTAGGGTGAGGGTTAGACTCAGGCTCTTCGGGTTAGGGTTAGACTCAGGCTCTTAGGGTGAGGGTTAGACTCAGGCTCTTAGGGTTAGGGTTAGAGTCAGGCTCTTAGGGTTAGGGTTAGACTCAGGCTCTTAGGGTTAGGGTTAGACTCAGGCTCTTAGGGTTAGGGTTAGACTCAGGCTCTTAGGGTTAGGGTTAGACTCAGGCTCTTAGGGTTAGGCTTAGACTCAGGCTCTTAGGGTTAGGGTTAGACTCAGGCTCTTAGGGTTAGTGTTAGACTCAGGCTCTTAGGGTTAGGGTTCGACTCAGGCTCTTAGGGTTAGGGTTAGACTCAGGCTCTTAGGGTGAGGGTTAGACTCAGGCTCTTAGGGTGAGGGTTAGACTCAGGCTCTTAGGGTGAGGGTTAGACTCAGGCTCTTAGGGTTAGGGTTAGACTCAGGCTCTTAGGCTTAGGGTTAGACTCAGGCTCTTAGGGTTAGGGTTAGACTCAGGCTCTTAGGGTTAGGGTTAGACTCAGGCTCTTAGGGTTAGGCTTAGACTCAGGCTCTTAGGGTTAGGGTTAGACTCAGGCTCTTAGGTTTAGTGTTAGACTCAGGCTCTTAGGGTTAGGGTTAGACTCAGGCTCTTAGGGTGAGGGTTAGACTCAGGCTCTTAGGGTTAGGGTTAGACTCAGGCTCTTAGGGTGAGGGTTAGACTCAGGCTCTTAGGGTTAGGCTTAGACTCAGGCTCTTAGGGTTAGGGTTAGACTCAGGCTCTTAGGCTTAAGGTTAGACTCAGGCTCTTAGGGTGAGGGTTAGACTCAGGCTCTTCGGGTTAGGGTTAGACTCAGGCTCTTAGGGTGAGGGTTAGACTCAGGCTCTTAGGGTTAGGGTTAGAGTCAGGCTCTTAGGGTTAGGGTTAGACTCAGGCTCTTAGGGTTAGGGTTAGACTCAGGCTCTTAGGGTTAGGGTTAGACTCAGGCTCTTAGTGTGAGGGTTAGACTCAGGCTCTTAGGGTTAGGGTTAGACTCAGGCTCTTAGGGTTAGGGTTAGACTCAGGCTCTTAGGGTTAGGGTTAGACTCAGGCTCTTAAGGTTAGGGTTAGACTCAGGCTCTTAGGGTTAGGGTTAAACTCAGGCTCTTAGGGTTAGGGTTAGACTCAGGCTCTTAGGGTTAGGGTTAGACTCAGGCTCTTAGGGTAAAGGTTAGACTCAGGCTCTTAGGGTTAGGGTTAGACTCAGGCTATTAGGATTAGGGTTAGACTCAGGCTCTTAGGGTTAGGGTTAGAGTCAGGTCTTAGGGTGAGGGTTAGACTCAGGCTCTTAGGGTTAGGGTTAGACTCAGGCTCTTAGGGTTAGGGTTAAACTCAGGCTCTTAGGGTTAGGGTTAGAGTCAGGCTCTTAGGGTTAGGGTTAGACTCAGGCTCTTAGGGTAAAGGTTAGACTCAGGCTCTTAGGGTTAGGGTTAGACTCTTGCTCTTAGGGTGAGGGTTAAACTCAGGCTCTTAGGGTTAGGGTTAGACTCAGGCTCTTAGGGTTAGGGTTAGACTCAGGCTCTTAGGGTTAGGGTTAGACTCAGGCTCTTAGGGTTAGGGTTAGACTCAGGCTCTTAGGGTTAGGGTTAGACTCAGGCTCTTAGGGTAAAGGTTAGACTCAGGCTCTTAGGGTTACGGTTAGACTCAGGCTCTTAGGGTTAGGCTTAGACTCAGGCTCTTAGGGTTAGGGTTAGACTCAGGCTCTTAGGGTGAGGGTTAGACTCAGGCTCTTAGGGTGAGGGTTAGACTCAGGCTCTTAGGGTTAGGGTTAGACTCAGGCTCTTAGGGTTAGGGTTAGACTCAGGCTCTTAGGGTTAGGCTTAGACTCAGGCTCTTAGGGTTAGGGTTAGACTCAGGCTCTTAGGGTTAGGGTTAGACTCAGGCTCTTAGGGTAAAGGTTAGACTCAGGCTCTTAGGGTTAGGGTTAGACTCAGGCTCTTAGGGTTAGGGTTAGACTCAGGCTCTTAGAGTAAGGGTTAGACTCAGGCTCTTAGGGTTAGGGTTAGACTCAGGCTCTTAGGGTTAGGGTTAGACTCAGGCTCTTAGGGTTAGGGTTAGACTCAGGCTCTTAGGGTGAGGGTTAGACTCAGGCTCTTAGGGTTAGGGTTAGACTCAGGCTCTTAGGGTGAGGGTTAGACTCAGGCTCTTAGGGTTAGGGTTAGACTCAGGCTCTTAGGGTTAGGGTTAGAGTCAGGCTCTTAGGGTGAGGGTTAGACTCAGGCTCTTAGGGTGAGGGTTAGACTCAGGCTCTTAGGGTGAGGGTTAGACTCAGGCTCTTAGGGTTAGGGTTAGACTCAGGCTCTTAGGGTTAGGGTTAGACTCAGGCTCTTAGGGTTAGGGTTAGACTCAGGCTCTTAGGGTGAGGGTTAGACTCAGGCTCTTAGGGTGAGGGTTAGACTCAGGCTCTTAGGGTTAGGGTTAGACTCAGGCTCTTAGGGTTAGGCTTAGACTCAGGCTCTTAGGGTGAGGGTTAGACTCAGGCTCTTAGGGTGAGGGTTAGACTCAGGCTCTTAGGGTTAGGGTTAGACTCAGGCTCTTAGAGTAAGGGTTAGACTCAGGCTCTTAGGGTGAGGGTTAGACTCAGGCTCTTAGGGTTAGGGTTAGACTCAGGCTCTTAGGCTTAGGGTTAGACTCAGGCTCTTCGGGTTAGGGTTAGACTCAGGCTCTTCGGGTTAGGGTTAGACTCAGGCTCTTAGGGTGAGGGTTAGACTCAGGCTCTTAGGGTTAGGGTTAGACTCAGGCTCTTAGGGTTAGGGTTAGACTCAGGCTCTTAGGGTGAGGGTTAGACTCAGGCTCTTAGGGTGAGGGTTAGACTCAGGCTCTTAGGGTTAGGGTTAGACTCAGGCTCTTAGGGTTAGGGTTAGACTCAGGCTCTTAGGGTTAGGGTTAGACTCAGGCTCTTAGGGTTAGGCTTAGACTCAGGCTCTTAGGGTTAGGGTTAGACTCAGGCTCTTAGGGTTAGGGTTAGACTCAGGCTCTTAGGGTGAGGGTTAGACTCAGGCTCTTAGGGTGAGGGTTAGACTCAGGCTCTTAGGGTTAGGGTTAGACTCAGGCTCTTAGGGTTACGGTTAGACTCAGGCTCTTAGGGTTAGGCTTAGACTCAGGCTCTTAGGGTTAGGGTTAGACTCAGGCTCTTAGGGTTAGGGTTAGACTCAGGCTCTTAGGGTGAGGGTTAGACTCAGGCTCTTAGGGTTAGGCTTAGACTCAGGCTCTTAGGGTTAGGGTTAGACTCAGGCTCTTAGGCTTAAGGTTAGACTCAGGCTCTTAGGGTGAGGGTTAGACTCAGGCTCTTCGGGTTAGGGTTAGACTCAGGCTCTTAGGGTGAGGGTTAGACTCAGGCTCTTAGGGTTAGGGTTAGAGTCAGGCTCTTAGGGTTAGGGTTAGACTCAGGCTCTTAGGGTTAGGGTTAGACTCAGGCTCTTAGGGTTAGGGTTAGACTCAGGCTCTTAGGGTTAGGGTTAGACTCAGGCTCTTAGTGTGAGGGTTAGACTCAGGCTCTTAGGGTTAGGCTTAGACTCAGGCTCTTAGGGTTAGGGTTAGACTCAGGCTCTTAGGGTTAGTGTTAGACTCAGGCTCTTAGGGTTAGGGTTCGACTCAGGCTCTTAGGGTTAGGGTTAGACTCAGGCTCTTAGGGTGAGGGTTAGACTCAGGCTCTTAGGGTTAGGGTTAGACTCAGGCTCTTAGGGTGAGGGTTAGACTCAGGCTCTTAGGGTTAGGGTTAGACTCAGGCTCTTAGGCTTAGGGTTAGACTCAGGCTCTTAGGGTTAGGGTTAGACTCAGGCTCTTAGGGTTAGGGTTAGACTCAGGCTCTTAGGGTTAGGCTTAGACTCAGGCTCTTAGGGTTAGGGTTAGACTCAGGCTCTTAGGTTTAGTGTTAGACTCAGGCTCTTAGGGTTAGGGTTAGACTCAGGCTCTTAGGGTTAGGGTTAGACTCAGGCTCTTAGGGTTAGGGTTAGACTCAGGCTCTTAGGGTTAGGGTTAGAGTCAGGCTCTTAGGGTGAGGGTTAGACTCAGGCTCTTAGGGTTAGGGTTAGACTCAGGCTCTTAGGGTTAGGGTTAGACTCAGGCTCTTAGGGTGAGGGTTAGACTCAGGCTCTTAGGGTTAGGCTTAGACTCAGGCTCTTAGGGTGAGGGTTAGACTCAGGCTCTTAGGGTTAGGGTTAGACTCAGGCTCTTAGGGTTAGGGTTAGACTCAGGCTCTTAGAGTAAGGGTTAGACTCAGGCTCTTAGGGTGAGGGTTAGACTCAGGCTCTTAGGGTTAGGGTTAGACTCAGGCTCTTAGGCTTAGGGTTAGACTCAGGCTCTTAGGGTGAGGGTTAGACTCAGGCTCTTAGGCTTAAGGTTAGACTCAGGCTCTTAGGGTGAGGGTTAGACTCAGGCTCTTCGGGTTAGGGTTAGACTCAGGCTCTTAGGGTGAGGGTTAGACTCAGGCTCTTAGGGTTAGGGTTAGAGTCAGGCTCTTAGGGTTAGGGTTAGACTCAGGCTCTTAGGGTTAGGGTTAGACTCAGGCTCTTAGGGTTAGGGTTAGACTCAGGCTCTTAGGGTTAGGGTTAGACTCAGGCTCTTAGTGTGAGGGTTAGACTCAGGCTCTTAGGGTTAGGCTTAGACTCAGGCTCTTAGGGTTAGGGTTAGACTCAGGCTCTTAGGGTTAGTGTTAGACTCAGGCTCTTAGGGTTAGGGTTCGACTCAGGCTCTTAGGGTTAGGGTTAGACTCAGGCTCTTAGGGTGAGGGTTAGACTCAGGCTCTTAGGGTTAGGGTTAGACTCAGGCTCTTAGGGTTAGGGTTAGACTCAGGCTCTTAGGGTTAGGGTTAGACTCAGGCTCTTAGGGTTAGGGTTAGACTCAGGCTCTTAGGGTTAGGGTTAGACTCAGGCTCTTAGGGTTAGGGTTAGACTCAGGCTCTTAGGGTTAGGGTTAGACTCAGGCTCTTAGGGTTAGGGTTAGACTCAGGCTCTTAGGGTGAGGGTTAGACTCAGGCTCTTAGGGTGAGGGTTAGACTCAGGCTCTTAGGGTTAGGGTTAGACTCAGGCTCTTAGGGTTACGGTTAGACTCAGGCTCTTCGGGTTAGGCTTAGACTCAGGCTCCTAGGGTTAGGGTTAGACTCAGGCTCTTAGGGTGAGGGTTAGACTCAGGCTCTTAGGGTTAGGGTTAGACTCAGGCTCTTAGGGTGAGGGTTAGACTCAGGCTCTTAGGGTTAGGGTTAGGGTCAGGCTCTTAGGGTTAGACTTAGGGTCAGGCTCTTAGGGTTAGGGTTAGACTCAGGCTCTTAGTGTTAGGGTTAGACTCAGGCTCTTAGGGTTAGGGTTAGACTCAGGCTCTTAGGGTTAGGGTTAGACTCAGGCTCTTAGGGTTAGGGTTAGACTCAGGCTCTTAGGGTTAGGGTTAGACTCAGGCTCTTAGGGTGAGGGTTAGACTCAGGCTCTTAGGGTGAGGGTTAGACTCAGGCTCTTAGGGTGAGGGTTAGACTCAGGCTCTTAGGGTGAGGGTTAGACTCAGGCTCTTAGGGTTAGGGTTAGACTCAGGCTCTTAGGGTTAGGGTTAGACTCAGGCTCTTAGGGTGAGGGTTAGACTCAGGCTCTTAGGGTGAGGGTTAGACTCAGGCTCTTAGGGTTAGGCTTAGACTCAGGCTCTTAGGGTTAGGGTTAGACTCAGGCTCTTAGGCTTAAGGTTAGACTCAGGCTCTTAGGGTGAGGGTTAGACTCAGGCTCTTCGGGTTAGGGTTAGACTCAGGCTCTTAGGGTGAGGGTTAGACTCAGGCTCTTAGGGTTAGGGTTAGAGTCAGGCTCTTAGGGTTAGGGTTAGACTCAGGCTCTTAGGGTTAGGGTTAGACTCAGGCTCTTAGGGTTAGGGTTAGACTCAGGCTCTTAGTGTGAGGGTTAGACTCAGGCTCTTAGGGTTAGGGTTAGACTCAGGCTCTTAGGGTTAGGGTTAGACTCAGGCTCTTAGGGTTAGGGTTAGACTCAGGCTCTTAGGGTTAGGGTTAGACTCAGGCTCTTAGGGTTAGGGTTAGACTCAGGCTCTTAGGGTTAGGGTTAAACTCAGGCTCTTAGGGTTAGGGTTAGAGTCAGGCTCTTAGGGTTAGGGTTAGACTCAGGCTCTTAGAGTGAGGGTTAGACTCAGGCTCTTAGGGTTAGGGTTAGACTCAGGCTCTTAGGGTTAGGGTTAGACTCAGGCTCTTAGGGTTAGGGTTAGACTCAGGCTCTTAGGGTGAGGGTTAGACTCAGGCTCTTAGAGTGAGGGTTAGACTCAGGCTCTTAGGGTTAGGGTTAGACTCAGGCTCTTAGGGTTAGGGTTAGACTCAGGCTCTTAAGGTTAGGGTTAGACTCAGGCTCTTAGGGTTAGGGTTAAACTCAGGCTCTTAGGGTTAGGGTTAGACTCAGGCTCTTAGGGTTAGGGTTAGACTCAGGCTCTTAGGGTAAAGGTTAGACTCAGGCTCTTAGGGTTAGGGTTAGACTCAGGCTCTTAGGGTTAGGGTTAGACTCAGGCTCTTAGAGTAAGGGTTAGACTCAGGCTCTTAGGGTTAGGGTTAGACTCAGGCTCTTAGGGTTAGGGTTAGACTCAGGCTCTTAGGGTTAGGGTTAGACTCAGGCTCTTAGGGTTAGGGTTAGACTCAGGCTCTTAGGGTTAGGGTTAGACTCAGGCTCTTAGGGTTACGGTTAGACTCAGGCTCTTAGGGTTAGGGTTAGACTCAGGCTCTTAGGGTTAGGGTTAGAGTCAGGCTCTTAGGGTGAGGGTTAGACTCAGGCTCTTAGGGTTAGGGTTAGACTCAGGCTATTAGGATTAGGGTTAGACTCAGGCTCTTAGGGTTAGGGTTAGAGTCAGGTCTTAGTGTGGGGGTTAGACTCAGGCTCTTCGGGTGAGGGTTAGACTCAGGCTCTTAGGGTTAGGGTTAAACTCAGGCTCTTAGGGTTAGGGTTAGAGTCAGGCTCTTAGGGTTAGGGTTAGACTCAGGCTCTTAGGGTAAAGGTTAGACTCAGGCTCTTAGGGTTAGGGTTAGACTCAGGCTCTTAGGGTGAGGGTTAAACTCAGGCTCTTAGGGTTAGGGTTAGACTCAGGCTCTTAGGGTTAGGGTTAGACTCAGGCTCTTAGGGTTAGGGTTAGACTCAGGCTCTTAGGGTTAGGGTTAGACTCAGGCTCTTAGGGTTAGGGTTAGACTCAGGCTCTTAGGGTTAGGGTTAGACTCAGGCTCTTAGGGTAAAGGTTAGACTCAGGCTCTTAGGGTTACGGTTAGACTCAGGCTCTTAGGGTTAGGCTTAGACTCAGGCTCTTAGGGTTAGGGTTAGACTCAGGCTCTTAGGGTGAGGGTTAGACTCAGGCTCTTAGGGTGAGGGTTAGACTCAGGCTCTTAGGGTTAGGCTTAGACTCAGGCTCTTAGGGTTAGGGTTAGACTCAGGCTCTTAGGCTTAAGGTTAGACTCAGGCTCTTAGGGTGAGGGTTAGACTCAGGCTCTTCGGGTTAGGGTTAGACTCAGGCTCTTAGGGTGAGGGTTAGACTCAGGCTCTTAGGGTTAGGGTTAGAGTCAGGCTCTTAGGGTTAGGGTTAGACTCAGGCTCTTAGAGTAAGGGTTAGACTCAGGCTCTTAGGGTGAGGGTTAGACTCAGGCTCTTAGGGTTAGGGTTAGAGTCAGGCTCTTAGGGTTAGGGTTAGACTCAGGCTCTTAGGGTGAGGGTTAGACTCAGGCTCTTAGGGTTAGGGTTAGACTCAGGCTCTTAGGGTTAGGGTTAGACTCAGGCTCTTAGGGTTAGGGTTAGACTCAGGCTCTTAGGGTTAGTGTTAGACTCAGGCTCTTAGGGTTAGGGTTCGACTCAGGCTCTTAGGGTGAGGGTTAGACTCAGGCTCTTAGGGTTAGGGTTAGGGTCAGGCTCTTAGGGTTAGGGTTAGACTCAGGCTCTTAGGGTGAGGGTTAGACTCAGGCTCTTAGGGTTAGGGTTAGACTCAGGCTCTTAGGCTTAGGGTTAGACTCAGGCTCTTAGGGTTAGGGTTAGACTCAGGCTCTTAGGGTTAGGGTTAGACTCAGGCTCTTAGGGTTAGGCTTAGACTCAGGCTCTTAGGGTTAGGGTTAGACTCAGGCTCTTAGGTTTAGTGTTAGACTCAGGCTCTTAGGGTTAGGGTTAGACTCAGGCTCTTAGGGTGAGGGTTAGACTCAGGCTCTTAGGGTGAGGGTTAGACTCAGGCTCTTAGGGTGAGGGTTAGACTCAGGCTCTTAGGGTTAGGCTTAGACTCAGGCTCTTAGGGTTAGGGTTAGACTCAGGCTCTTAGGCTTAAGGTTAGACTCAGGCTCTTAGGGTGAGGGTTAGACTCAGGCTCTTCGGGTTAGGGTTAGACTCAGGCTCTTAGGGTGAGGGTTAGACTCAGGCTCTTAGGGTTAGGGTTAGAGTCAGGCTCTTAGGGTTAGGGTTAGACTCAGGCTCTTAGGGTTAGGGTTAGACTCAGGCTCTTAGTGTGAGGGTTAGACTCAGGCTCTTAGGGTTAGGGTTAGACTCAGGCTCTTAGGGTTAGGGTTAGACTCAGGCTCTTAGGGTTAGGGTTAGACTCAGGCTCTTAGGGTTAGGGTTAGACTCAGGCTCTTAGGGTTAGGGTTAGACTCAGGCTCTTAGGGTTAGGGTTAAACTCAGGCTCTTAGGGTTAGGGTTAGAGTCAGGCTCTTAGGGTTAGGGTTAGACTCAGGCTCTTAGGGTTAGGGTTAGACTCAGGCTCTTAGGGTGAGGGTTAGACTCAGGCTCTTAGGGTGAGGGTTAGACTCAGGCTCTTAGGGTTAGGCTTAGACTCAGGCTCTTAGGGTTAGGGTTAGACTCAGGCTCTTAGGCTTAAGGTTAGACTCAGGCTCTTAGGGTGAGGGTTAGACTCAGGCTCTTCGGGTTAGGGTTAGACTCAGGCTCTTAGGGTGAGGGTTAGACTCAGGCTCTTAGGGTTAGGGTTAGAGTCAGGCTCTTAGGGTTAGGGTTAGACTCAGGCTCTTAGGGTTAGGGTTAGACTCAGGCTCTTAGGGTTAGGGTTAGACTCAGGCTCTTAGGGTTAGGGTTAGACTCAGGCTCTTAGGGTTAGGGTTAGACTCAGGCTCTTAGGGTTAGGCTTAGACTCAGGCTCTTAGGGTTAGGGTTAGACTCAGGCTCTTAGGGTTAGGGTTAGACTCAGGCTCTTAGTGTGAGGGTTAGACTCAGGCTCTTAGGGTTAGGCTTAGACTCAGGCTCTTAGGGTTAGGGTTAGACTCAGGCTCTTAGGGTGAGGGTTAGACTCAGGCTCTTAGGGTTAGGGTTCGACTCAGGCTCTTAGGGTTAGGGTTAGACTCAGGCTCTTAGGGTTAGGGTTAGGGTCAGGCTCTTAGGGTTAGGGTTAGACTCAGGCTCTTAGGGTGAGGGTTAGACTCAGGCTCTTAGGGTTAGGGTTAGACTCAGGCTCTTAGGCTTAGGGTTAGACTCAGGCTCTTAGGGTTAGGGTTAGACTCAGGCTCTTAGGGTTAGGGTTAGACTCAGGCTCTTAGGGTTAGGCTTAGACTCAGGCTCTTAGGGTTAGGGTTAGACTCAGGCTCTTAGGTTTAGTGTTAGACTCAGGCTCTTAGGGTTAGGGTTAGACTCAGGCTCTTAGGGTGAGGGTTAGACTCAGGCTCTTAGGGTGAGGGTTAGACTCAGGCTCTTAGGGTGAGGGTTAGACTCAGGCTCTTAGGGTTAGGCTTAGACTCAGGCTCTTAGGGTTAGGGTTAGACTCAGGCTCTTAGGCTTAAGGTTAGACTCAGGCTCTTAGGGTGAGGGTTAGACTCAGGCTCTTCGGGTTAGGGTTAGACTCAGGCTCTTAGGGTGAGGGTTAGACTCAGGCTCTTAGGGTTAGGGTTAGAGTCAGGCTCTTAGGGTTAGGGTTAGACTCAGGCTCTTAGGGTTAGGGTTAGACTCAGGCTCTTAGGGTTAGGGTTAGACTCAGGCTCTTAGTGTGAGGGTTAGACTCAGGCTCTTAGGGTTAGGGTTAGACTCAGGCTCTTAGGGTTAGGGTTAGACTCAGGCTCTTAGGGTTAGGGTTAGACTCAGGCTCTTAGGGTTAGGGTTAGACTCAGGCTCTTAGGGTTAGGGTTAGACTCAGGCTCTTAGGGTTAGGGTTAAACTCAGGCTCTTAGGGTTAGGGTTAGAGTCAGGCTCTTAGGGTTAGGGTTAGACTCAGGCTCTTAGGGTTAGGGTTAGACTCAGGCTCTTAGGGTGAGGGTTAGACTCAGGCTCTTAGGGTGAGGGTTAGACTCAGGCTCTTAGGGTTAGGCTTAGACTCAGGCTCTTAGGGTTAGGGTTAGACTCAGGCTCTTAGGCTTAAGGTTAGACTCAGGCTCTTAGGGTGAGGGTTAGACTCAGGCTCTTCGGGTTAGGGTTAGACTCAGGCTCTTAGGGTGAGGGTTAGACTCAGGCTCTTAGGGTTAGGGTTAGAGTCAGGCTCTTAGGGTTAGGGTTAGACTCAGGCTCTTAGGGTTAGGGTTAGACTCAGGCTCTTAGGGTTAGGGTTAGACTCAGGCTCTTAGGGTTAGGGTTAGACTCAGGCTCTTAGGGTTAGGCTTAGACTCAGGCTCTTAGGGTTAGGGTTAGACTCAGGCTCTTAGGGTTAGTGTTAGACTCAGGCTCTTAGGGTTAGGGTTCGACTCAGGCTCTTAGGGTTAGGGTTAGACTCAGGCTCTTAGGGTGAGGGTTAGACTCAGGCTCTTAGGGTGAGGGTTAGACTCAGGCTCTTAGGGTGAGGGTTAGACTCAGGCTCTTAGGGTTAGGGTTAGACTCAGGCTCTTAGGCTTAGGGTTAGACTCAGGCTCTTAGGGTTAGGGTTAGACTCAGGCTCTTAGGGTTAGGGTTAGACTCAGGCTCTTAGGGTTAGGCTTAGACTCAGGCTCTTAGGGTTAGGGTTAGACTCAGGCTCTTAGGTTTAGTGTTAGACTCAGGCTCTTAGGGTTAGGGTTAGACTCAGGCTCTTAGGGTGAGGGTTAGACTCAGGCTCTTAGGGTTAGGGTTAGACTCAGGCTCTTAGGGTGAGGGTTAGACTCAGGCTCTTAGGGTTAGGCTTAGACTCAGGCTCTTAGGGTTAGGGTTAGACTCAGGCTCTTAGGCTTAAGGTTAGACTCAGGCTCTTAGGGTGAGGGTTAGACTCAGGCTCTTCGGGTTAGGGTTAGACTCAGGCTCTTAGGGTGAGGGTTAGACTCAGGCTCTTAGGGTTAGGGTTAGAGTCAGGCTCTTAGGGTTAGGGTTAGACTCAGGCTCTTAGGGTTAGGGTTAGACTCAGGCTCTTAGGGTTAGGGTTAGACTCAGGCTCTTAGTGTGAGGGTTAGACTCAGGCTCTTAGGGTTAGGGTTAGACTCAGGCTCTTAGGGTTAGGGTTAGACTCAGGCTCTTAGGGTTAGGGTTAGACTCAGGCTCTTAAGGTTAGGGTTAGACTCAGGCTCTTAGGGTTAGGGTTAAACTCAGGCTCTTAGGGTTAGGGTTAGACTCAGGCTCTTAGGGTTAGGGTTAGACTCAGGCTCTTAGGGTAAAGGTTAGACTCAGGCTCTTAGGGTTAGGGTTAGACTCAGGCTATTAGGATTAGGGTTAGACTCAGGCTCTTAGGGTTAGGGTTAGAGTCAGGTCTTAGGGTGAGGGTTAGACTCAGGCTCTTAGGGTTAGGGTTAGACTCAGGCTCTTAGGGTTAGGGTTAAACTCAGGCTCTTAGGGTTAGGGTTAGAGTCAGGCTCTTAGGGTTAGGGTTAGACTCAGGCTCTTAGGGTAAAGGTTAGACTCAGGCTCTTAGGGTTAGGGTTAGACTCTTGCTCTTAGGGTGAGGGTTAAACTCAGGCTCTTAGGGTTAGGGTTAGACTCAGGCTCTTAGGGTTAGGGTTAGACTCAGGCTCTTAGGGTTAGGGTTAGACTCAGGCTCTTAGGGTTAGGGTTAGACTCAGGCTCTTAGGGTTAGGGTTAGACTCAGGCTCTTAGGGTAAAGGTTAGACTCAGGCTCTTAGGGTTACGGTTAGACTCAGGCTCTTAGGGTTAGGCTTAGACTCAGGCTCTTAGGGTTAGGGTTAGACTCAGGCTCTTAGGGTGAGGGTTAGACTCAGGCTCTTAGGGTGAGGGTTAGACTCAGGCTCTTAGGGTTAGGGTTAGACTCAGGCTCTTAGGGTTAGGGTTAGACTCAGGCTCTTAGGGTTAGGCTTAGACTCAGGCTCTTAGGGTTAGGGTTAGACTCAGGCTCTTAGGGTTAGGGTTAGACTCAGGCTCTTAGGGTAAAGGTTAGACTCAGGCTCTTAGGGTTAGGGTTAGACTCAGGCTCTTAGGGTTAGGGTTAGACTCAGGCTCTTAGAGTAAGGGTTAGACTCAGGCTCTTAGGGTTAGGGTTAGACTCAGGCTCTTAGGGTTAGGGTTAGACTCAGGCTCTTAGGGTTAGGGTTAGACTCAGGCTCTTAGGGTGAGGGTTAGACTCAGGCTCTTAGGGTTAGGGTTAGACTCAGGCTCTTAGGGTGAGGGTTAGACTCAGGCTCTTAGGGTTAGGGTTAGACTCAGGCTCTTAGGGTTAGGGTTAGAGTCAGGCTCTTAGGGTGAGGGTTAGACTCAGGCTCTTAGGGTGAGGGTTAGACTCAGGCTCTTAGGGTGAGGGTTAGACTCAGGCTCTTAGGGTTAGGGTTAGACTCAGGCTCTTAGGGTTAGGGTTAGACTCAGGCTCTTAGGGTTAGGGTTAGACTCAGGCTCTTAGGGTGAGGGTTAGACTCAGGCTCTTAGGGTGAGGGTTAGACTCAGGCTCTTAGGGTTAGGGTTAGACTCAGGCTCTTAGGGTTAGGCTTAGACTCAGGCTCTTAGGGTGAGGGTTAGACTCAGGCTCTTAGGGTGAGGGTTAGACTCAGGCTCTTAGGGTTAGGGTTAGACTCAGGCTCTTAGAGTAAGGGTTAGACTCAGGCTCTTAGGGTGAGGGTTAGACTCAGGCTCTTAGGGTTAGGGTTAGACTCAGGCTCTTAGGCTTAGGGTTAGACTCAGGCTCTTCGGGTTAGGGTTAGACTCAGGCTCTTCGGGTTAGGGTTAGACTCAGGCTCTTAGGGTGAGGGTTAGACTCAGGCTCTTAGGGTTAGGGTTAGACTCAGGCTCTTAGGGTTAGGGTTAGACTCAGGCTCTTAGGGTGAGGGTTAGACTCAGGCTCTTAGGGTGAGGGTTAGACTCAGGCTCTTAGGGTTAGGGTTAGACTCAGGCTCTTAGGGTTAGGGTTAGACTCAGGCTCTTAGGGTTAGGGTTAGACTCAGGCTCTTAGGGTTAGGCTTAGACTCAGGCTCTTAGGGTTAGGGTTAGACTCAGGCTCTTAGGGTTAGGGTTAGACTCAGGCTCTTAGGGTGAGGGTTAGACTCAGGCTCTTAGGGTGAGGGTTAGACTCAGGCTCTTAGGGTTAGGGTTAGACTCAGGCTCTTAGGGTTACGGTTAGACTCAGGCTCTTAGGGTTAGGCTTAGACTCAGGCTCTTAGGGTTAGGGTTAGACTCAGGCTCTTAGGGTTAGGGTTAGACTCAGGCTCTTAGGGTGAGGGTTAGACTCAGGCTCTTAGGGTTAGGCTTAGACTCAGGCTCTTAGGGTTAGGGTTAGACTCAGGCTCTTAGGCTTAAGGTTAGACTCAGGCTCTTAGGGTGAGGGTTAGACTCAGGCTCTTCGGGTTAGGGTTAGACTCAGGCTCTTAGGGTGAGGGTTAGACTCAGGCTCTTAGGGTTAGGGTTAGAGTCAGGCTCTTAGGGTTAGGGTTAGACTCAGGCTCTTAGGGTTAGGGTTAGACTCAGGCTCTTAGGGTTAGGGTTAGACTCAGGCTCTTAGGGTTAGGGTTAGACTCAGGCTCTTAGTGTGAGGGTTAGACTCAGGCTCTTAGGGTTAGGCTTAGACTCAGGCTCTTAGGGTTAGGGTTAGACTCAGGCTCTTAGGGTTAGTGTTAGACTCAGGCTCTTAGGGTTAGGGTTCGACTCAGGCTCTTAGGGTTAGGGTTAGACTCAGGCTCTTAGGGTGAGGGTTAGACTCAGGCTCTTAGGGTTAGGGTTAGACTCAGGCTCTTAGGGTGAGGGTTAGACTCAGGCTCTTAGGGTTAGGGTTAGACTCAGGCTCTTAGGCTTAGGGTTAGACTCAGGCTCTTAGGGTTAGGGTTAGACTCAGGCTCTTAGGGTTAGGGTTAGACTCAGGCTCTTAGGGTTAGGCTTAGACTCAGGCTCTTAGGGTTAGGGTTAGACTCAGGCTCTTAGGTTTAGTGTTAGACTCAGGCTCTTAGGGTTAGGGTTAGACTCAGGCTCTTAGGGTTAGGGTTAGACTCAGGCTCTTAGGGTTAGGGTTAGACTCAGGCTCTTAGGGTTAGGGTTAGAGTCAGGCTCTTAGGGTGAGGGTTAGACTCAGGCTCTTAGGGTTAGGGTTAGACTCAGGCTCTTAGGGTTAGGGTTAGACTCAGGCTCTTAGGGTGAGGGTTAGACTCAGGCTCTTAGGGTTAGGCTTAGACTCAGGCTCTTAGGGTGAGGGTTAGACTCAGGCTCTTAGGGTTAGGGTTAGACTCAGGCTCTTAGGGTTAGGGTTAGACTCAGGCTCTTAGAGTAAGGGTTAGACTCAGGCTCTTAGGGTGAGGGTTAGACTCAGGCTCTTAGGGTTAGGGTTAGACTCAGGCTCTTAGGCTTAGGGTTAGACTCAGGCTCTTAGGGTGAGGGTTAGACTCAGGCTCTTAGGCTTAAGGTTAGACTCAGGCTCTTAGGGTGAGGGTTAGACTCAGGCTCTTCGGGTTAGGGTTAGACTCAGGCTCTTAGGGTGAGGGTTAGACTCAGGCTCTTAGGGTTAGGGTTAGAGTCAGGCTCTTAGGGTTAGGGTTAGACTCAGGCTCTTAGGGTTAGGGTTAGACTCAGGCTCTTAGGGTTAGGGTTAGACTCAGGCTCTTAGGGTTAGGGTTAGACTCAGGCTCTTAGTGTGAGGGTTAGACTCAGGCTCTTAGGGTTAGGCTTAGACTCAGGCTCTTAGGGTTAGGGTTAGACTCAGGCTCTTAGGGTTAGGGTTCGACTCAGGCTCTTAGGGTTAGGGTTAGACTCAGGCTCTTAGGGTGAGGGTTAGACTCAGGCTCTTAGGGTTAGGGTTAGACTCAGGCTCTTAGGGTTAGGGTTAGACTCAGGCTCTTAGGGTTAGGGTTAGACTCAGGCTCTTAGGGTTAGGGTTAGACTCAGGCTCTTAGGGTTAGGGTTAGACTCAGGCTCTTAGGGTTAGGGTTAGACTCAGGCTCTTAGGGTTAGGGTTAGACTCAGGCTCTTAGGGTTAGGGTTAGACTCAGGCTCTTAGGGTGAGGGTTAGACTCAGGCTCTTAGGGTGAGGGTTAGACTCAGGCTCTTAGGGTTAGGGTTAGACTCAGGCTCTTAGGGTTACGGTTAGACTCAGGCTCTTCGGGTTAGGCTTAGACTCAGGCTCCTAGGGTTAGGGTTAGACTCAGGCTCTTAGGGTGAGGGTTAGACTCAGGCTCTTAGGGTTAGGGTTAGACTCAGGCTCTTAGGGTGAGGGTTAGACTCAGGCTCTTAGGGTTAGGGTTAGGGTCAGGCTCTTAGGGTTAGACTTAGGGTCAGGCTCTTAGGGTTAGGGTTAGACTCAGGCTCTTAGTGTTAGGGTTAGACTCAGGCTCTTAGGGTTAGGGTTAGACTCAGGCTCTTAGGGTTAGGGTTAGACTCAGGCTCTTAGGGTTAGGGTTAGACTCAGGCTCTTAGGGTTAGGGTTAGACTCAGGCTCTTAGGGTGAGGGTTAGACTCAGGCTCTTAGGGTGAGGGTTAGACTCAGGCTCTTAGGGTGAGGGTTAGACTCAGGCTCTTAGGGTGAGGGTTAGACTCAGGCTCTTAGGGTTAGGGTTAGACTCAGGCTCTTAGGGTTAGGGTTAGACTCAGGCTCTTAGGGTGAGGGTTAGACTCAGGCTCTTAGGGTGAGGGTTAGACTCAGGCTCTTAGGGTTAGGCTTAGACTCAGGCTCTTAGGGTTAGGGTTAGACTCAGGCTCTTAGGCTTAAGGTTAGACTCAGGCTCTTAGGGTGAGGGTTAGACTCAGGCTCTTCGGGTTAGGGTTAGACTCAGGCTCTTAGGGTGAGGGTTAGACTCAGGCTCTTAGGGTTAGGGTTAGAGTCAGGCTCTTAGGGTTAGGGTTAGACTCAGGCTCTTAGGGTTAGGGTTAGACTCAGGCTCTTAGGGTTAGGGTTAGACTCAGGCTCTTAGTGTGAGGGTTAGACTCAGGCTCTTAGGGTTAGGGTTAGACTCAGGCTCTTAGGGTTAGGGTTAGACTCAGGCTCTTAGGGTTAGGGTTAGACTCAGGCTCTTAGGGTTAGGGTTAGACTCAGGCTCTTAGGGTTAGGGTTAGACTCAGGCTCTTAGGGTTAGGGTTAAACTCAGGCTCTTAGGGTTAGGGTTAGAGTCAGGCTCTTAGGGTTAGGGTTAGACTCAGGCTCTTAGAGTGAGGGTTAGACTCAGGCTCTTAGGGTTAGGGTTAGACTCAGGCTCTTAGGGTTAGGGTTAGACTCAGGCTCTTAGGGTTAGGGTTAGACTCAGGCTCTTAGGGTGAGGGTTAGACTCAGGCTCTTAGAGTGAGGGTTAGACTCAGGCTCTTAGGGTTAGGGTTAGACTCAGGCTCTTAGGGTTAGGGTTAGACTCAGGCTCTTAAGGTTAGGGTTAGACTCAGGCTCTTAGGGTTAGGGTTAAACTCAGGCTCTTAGGGTTAGGGTTAGACTCAGGCTCTTAGGGTTAGGGTTAGACTCAGGCTCTTAGGGTAAAGGTTAGACTCAGGCTCTTAGGGTTAGGGTTAGACTCAGGCTCTTAGGGTTAGGGTTAGACTCAGGCTCTTAGAGTAAGGGTTAGACTCAGGCTCTTAGGGTTAGGGTTAGACTCAGGCTCTTAGGGTTAGGGTTAGACTCAGGCTCTTAGGGTTAGGGTTAGACTCAGGCTCTTAGGGTTAGGGTTAGACTCAGGCTCTTAGGGTTAGGGTTAGACTCAGGCTCTTAGGGTTACGGTTAGACTCAGGCTCTTAGGGTTAGGGTTAGACTCAGGCTCTTAGGGTTAGGGTTAGAGTCAGGCTCTTAGGGTGAGGGTTAGACTCAGGCTCTTAGGGTTAGGGTTAGACTCAGGCTATTAGGATTAGGGTTAGACTCAGGCTCTTAGGGTTAGGGTTAGAGTCAGGTCTTAGTGTGGGGGTTAGACTCAGGCTCTTCGGGTGAGGGTTAGACTCAGGCTCTTAGGGTTAGGGTTAAACTCAGGCTCTTAGGGTTAGGGTTAGAGTCAGGCTCTTAGGGTTAGGGTTAGACTCAGGCTCTTAGGGTAAAGGTTAGACTCAGGCTCTTAGGGTTAGGGTTAGACTCAGGCTCTTAGGGTGAGGGTTAAACTCAGGCTCTTAGGGTTAGGGTTAGACTCAGGCTCTTAGGGTTAGGGTTAGACTCAGGCTCTTAGGGTTAGGGTTAGACTCAGGCTCTTAGGGTTAGGGTTAGACTCAGGCTCTTAGGGTTAGGGTTAGACTCAGGCTCTTAGGGTTAGGGTTAGACTCAGGCTCTTAGGGTAAAGGTTAGACTCAGGCTCTTAGGGTTACGGTTAGACTCAGGCTCTTAGGGTTAGGCTTAGACTCAGGCTCTTAGGGTTAGGGTTAGACTCAGGCTCTTAGGGTGAGGGTTAGACTCAGGCTCTTAGGGTGAGGGTTAGACTCAGGCTCTTAGGGTTAGGCTTAGACTCAGGCTCTTAGGGTTAGGGTTAGACTCAGGCTCTTAGGCTTAAGGTTAGACTCAGGCTCTTAGGGTGAGGGTTAGACTCAGGCTCTTCGGGTTAGGGTTAGACTCAGGCTCTTAGGGTGAGGGTTAGACTCAGGCTCTTAGGGTTAGGGTTAGAGTCAGGCTCTTAGGGTTAGGGTTAGACTCAGGCTCTTAGAGTAAGGGTTAGACTCAGGCTCTTAGGGTGAGGGTTAGACTCAGGCTCTTAGGGTTAGGGTTAGAGTCAGGCTCTTAGGGTTAGGGTTAGACTCAGGCTCTTAGGGTGAGGGTTAGACTCAGGCTCTTAGGGTTAGGGTTAGACTCAGGCTCTTAGGGTTAGGGTTAGACTCAGGCTCTTAGGGTTAGGGTTAGACTCAGGCTCTTAGGGTTAGTGTTAGACTCAGGCTCTTAGGGTTAGGGTTCGACTCAGGCTCTTAGGGTTAGGGTTAGACTCAGGCTCTTAGAGTAAGGGTTAGACTCAGGCTCTTAGGGTTAGGGTTAGACTCAGGCTCTTAGGGTGAGGGTTAGACTCAGGCTCTTAGGGTGAGGGTTAGACTCAGGCTCTTAGGGTTAGGGTTAGACTCAGGCTCTTAGGGTTAGGGTTAGACTCAGGCTCTTAGGGTGAGGGTTAGACTCAGGCTCTTAGGGTTAGGGTTAGACTCAGGCTCTTAGGGTTAGGGTTAGACTCAGGCTCTTAGGGTTAGGCTTAGACTCAGGCTCTTAGGGTTAGGGTTAGACTCAGGCTCTTAGGGTGAGGGTTAGACTCAGGCTCTTAGGGTGAGGGTTAGACTCAGGCTCTTAGGGTTAGGGTTAGACTCAGGCTCTTAGGGTTAGGGTTAGACTCAGGCTCTTCGGGTGAGGGTTAGACTCAGGCTCTTAGGGTGAGGGTTAGACTCAGGCTCTTAGGGTTAGGGTTAGACTCAGGCTCTTAGGGTGAGGGTTAGACTCAGGCTCTTAGGGTGAGGGTTAGACTCAGGCTCTTAGGGTAAGGGTTAGACTCAGGATCTTAGGGTGGGGGTTAGACTCAGGCTCTTAGGGTGAGGGTTAGACTCAGGCTCTTAGGGTGAGGGTTAGACTCAGGCTCTTAGGGTTAGGGTTAGACTCAGGCTCTTAGGGTTAGGGTTAGACTCAGGCTCTTAGGGTGAGGGTTAGACTCAGGCTCTTAGGGTGAGGGTTAGACTCAGGCTCTTAGGGTGAGGGTTAGACTCAGGCTCTTAGGGATAGGGTTAGACTCAGGCTCTTAGGGTTAGGGTTAGACTCAGGCTCTTAGGGTGAGGGTTAGACTCAGGCTCTTAGGGTTAGGGTTAGAGTCAGGCTCTTAGGGTTAGGGTTAGACTCAGGCTCTTAGGGTTAGGGTTAGACTCAGGCTCTTAGGGTTAGGGTTAGACTCAGGCTCTTAGGGTTAGGGTTAGACTCAGGCTCTTAGGGTTAGGGTTAGACTCAGGCTCTTAGGGTTAGTGTTAGACTCAGGCTCTTAGGGTTAGGGTTCGACTCAGGCTCTTAGGGTTAGGGTTAGACTCAGGCTCTTAGAGTAAGGGTTAGACTCAGGCTCTTAGGGTTAGGGTTAGACTCAGGCTCTTAGGGTGAGGGTTAGACTCAGGCTCTTAGGGTGAGGGTTAGACTCAGGCTCTTAGGGTTAGGGTTAGACTCAGGCTCTTAGGGTTAGGGTTAGACTCAGGCTCTTAGGGTGAGGGTTAGACTCAGGCTCTTAGGGTTAGGGTTAGACTCAGGCTCTTAGGGTTAGGGTTAGACTCAGGCTCTTAGGGTTAGGCTTAGACTCAGGCTCTTAGGGTTAGGGTTAGACTCAGGCTCTTAGGGTGAGGGTTAGACTCAGGCTCTTAGGGTGAGGGTTAGACTCAGGCTCTTAGGGTTAGGGTTAGACTCAGGCTCTTAGGGTTAGGGTTAGACTCAGGCTCTTCGGGTGAGGGTTAGACTCAGGCTCTTAGGGTGAGGGTTAGACTCAGGCTCTTAGGGTTAGGGTTAGACTCAGGCTCTTAGGGTGAGGGTTAGACTCAGGCTCTTAGGGTGAGGGTTAGACTCAGGCTCTTAGGGTAAGGGTTAGACTCAGGATCTTAGGGTGGGGGTTAGACTCAGGCTCTTAGGGTGAGGGTTAGACTCAGGCTCTTAGGGTGAGGGTTAGACTCAGGCTCTTAGGGTTAGGGTTAGACTCAGGCTCTTAGGGTTAGGGTTAGACTCAGGCTCTTAGGGTGAGGGTTAGACTCAGGCTCTTAGGGTGAGGGTTAGACTCAGGCTCTTAGGGATAGGGTTAGAGTCAGGCTCTTAGGGTTAGGGTTAGACTCAGGCTCTTAGGGTGAGGGTTAGACTCAGGCTCTTAGGGTGAGGGTTAGACTCAGGCTCTTCGGGTTAGGGTTAGACTCAGGCTCTTCGGGTTAGGGTTAGACTCAGGCTCTTCGGGTTAGGGTTAGACTCAGGCTCTTAGGGTTAGGGTTAGACTCAGGCTCTTAGGGTGAGGGTTAGACTCAGGCTCTTAGGGTTATGGTTAGACTCAGGCTCATAGGGTGAGGGTTAGACTCAGGCTCTTAGGGTTAGGGGTAGACTCAGGCTCTTAGGGTTAGGGTTAGACTCAGGCTCTTCGGGTTAGGGTTAGACTCAGGCTCTTAGGGTGAGGGTTAGACTCAGGCTCTTAGGGTTAGGGTTAGAGTCAGGCTCTTAGTGTTAGGGTTAGACTCAGGCTCTTAGGGTTAGGCTTAGACTCAGGCTCTTAGGGTTAGGCTTAGACTCAGGCTCTTCGGGTTAGGGTTAGACTCAGGCTCTTAGGGTTAGGCTAAGACTCAGGCTCTTAGGGTTAGGCTTAGACTCAGGCTCTTAGGGTTAGGGTTAGACTCAGGCTCTTAGGGTTAGGGTTAGACTCAGGCTCTTAGGGTGAGGGTTAGACTCAGGCTCTTAGGGTTAGGGTTAGACTCAGGCTCTTAGGGTTAGGGTTAGACTCAGGCTCTTAGGGTTAGGGTTAAACTCAGTCTCTTAGGGTTAGTGTTAGACTCAGGCTCTTAGGGTTAGGGTTCGACTCAGGCTCTTAGGGTTAGGGTTAGACTCAGGCTCTTAGAGTAAGGGTTAGACTCAGGCTCTTAGGGTTAGGGTTAGACTCAGGCTCTTAGGGTGAGGGTTAGACTCAGGCTCTTAGGGTGAGGGTTAGACTCAGGCTCTTAGGGTTAGGGTTAGACTCAGGCTCTTAGGGTTAGGGTTAGACTCAGGCTCTTAGGGTGAGGGTTAGACTCAGGCTCTTAGGGTTAGGGTTAGACTCAGGCTCTTAGGGTTAGGGTTAGACTCAGGCTCTTAGGGTTAGGCTTAGACTCAGGCTCTTAGGGTTAGGGTTAGACTCAGGCTCTTAGGGTGAGGGTTAGACTCAGGCTCTTAGGGTGAGGGTTAGACTCAGGCTCTTAGGGTTAGGGTTAGACTCAGGCTCTTAGGGTTAGGGTTAGACTCAGGCTCTTCGGGTGAGGGTTAGACTCAGGCTCTTAGGGTGAGGGTTAGACTCAGGCTCTTAGGGTTAGGGTTAGACTCAGGCTCTTAGGGTGAGGGTTAGACTCAGGCTCTTAGGGTGAGGGTTAGACTCAGGCTCTTAGGGTAAGGGTTAGACTCAGGATCTTAGGGTGGGGGTTAGACTCAGGCTCTTAGGGTGAGGGTTAGACTCAGGCTCTTAGGGTGAGGGTTAGACTCAGGCTCTTAGGGTTAGGGTTAGACTCAGGCTCTTAGGGTTAGGGTTAGACTCAGGCTCTTAGGGTGAGGGTTAGACTCAGGCTCTTAGGGTGAGGGTTAGACTCAGGCTCTTAGGGTGAGGGTTAGACTCAGGCTCTTAGGGATAGGGTTAGACTCAGGCTCTTAGGGTTAGGGTTAGACTCAGGCTCTTAGGGTGAGGGTTAGACTCAGGCTCTTAGGGTGAGGGTTAGACTCAGGCTCTTCGGGTTAGGGTTAGACTCAGGCTCTTCGGGTTAGGGTTAGACTCAGGCTCTTCGGGTTAGGGTTAGACTCAGGCTCTTAGGGTTAGGGTTAGACTCAGGCTCTTAGGGTGAGGGTTAGACTCAGGCTCTTAGGGTTATGGTTAGACTCAGGCTCATAGGGTGAGGGTTAGACTCAGGCTCTTAGGGTTAGGGGTAGACTCAGGCTCTTAGGGTTAGGGTTAGACTCAGGCTCTTCGGGTTAGGGTTAGACTCAGGCTCTTAGGGTGAGGGTTAGACTCAGGCTCTTAGGGTTAGGGTTAGAGTCAGGCTCTTAGTGTTAGGGTTAGACTCAGGCTCTTAGGGTTAGGCTTAGACTCAGGCTCTTAGGGTTAGGCTTAGACTCAGGCTCTTCGGGTTAGGGTTAGACTCAGGCTCTTAGGGTTAGGCTAAGACTCAGGCTCTTAGGGTTAGGCTTAGACTCAGGCTCTTAGGGTTAGGGTTAGACTCAGGCTCTTAGGGTTAGGGTTAGACTCAGGCTCTTAGGGTGAGGGTTAGACTCAGGCTCTTAGGGTTAGGGTTAGACTCAGGCTCTTAGGGTTAGGGTTAGACTCAGGCTCTTAGGGTGAGGGTTAGACTCAGGCTCTTAGAGTGAGGGTTAGACTCAGGCTCTTAGGGTTAGGGTTATACTCAGGCTCTTAGGGTGAGGGTTAGACTCAGGCTCTTAGGGTTAGGGTTAGACTCAGGCTCTTAGGGTGAGGGTTAGACTCAGGCTCTTAGGGTGAGGGTTAGACTCAGGCTCTTAGGGTGAGGGTTAGACTCAGGCTCTTAGGGTAAGGGTTAGACTCAGGATCTTAGGGTGGGGGTTAGACTCAGGCTCTTAGGGTGAGGGTTAGACTCAGGCTCTTAGGGTGAGGGTTAGACTCAGGCTCTTAGGGTTAGGGTTAGACTCAGGCTCTTAGGGTGAGGGTTAGACTCAGGCTCTTAGGGTGAGGGTTAGACTCAGGCTCTTAGGGTGAGGGTTAGACTCAGGCTCTTAGGGATAGGGTTAGACTCAGGCTCTTAGGGTTAGGGTTAGACTCAGGCTCTTAGGGTGAGGGTTAGACTCAGGCTCTTCGGGTTAGGGTTAGACTCAGGCTCTTCGGGTTAGGGTTAGACTCAGGCTCTTCGGGTTAGTGTTAGACTCAGGCTCTTAGGGTGAGGGTTAGACTCAGGCTCTTAGGGTTAGGGTTAGACTCAGGCTCTTAGGGTGAGGGTTAGACTCAGGCTCTTAGGGTTATGGTTAGACTCAGGCTCATAGGGTGAGGGTTAGACTCAGGCTCTTAGGGTTAGGGGTAGACTCAGGCTCTTAGGGTTAGGGTTAGACTCAGGCTCTTCGGGTTAGGGTTAGACTCAGGCTCTTAGGGTGAGGGTTAGACTCAGGCTCTTAGGGTTAGGGTTAGAGTCAGGCTCTTAGTGTTAGGGTTAGACTCAGGCTCTTAGGGTTAGGCTTAGACTCAGGCTCTTCGGGTTAGGGTTAGACTCAGGCTCTTAGGGTTAGGCTAAGACTCAGGCTCTTAGGGTTAGGCTTAGACTCAGGCTCTTAGGGTTAGGGTTAGACTCAGGCTCTTAGGGTTAGGGTTAGACTCAGGCTCTTAGGGTGAGGGTTAGACTCAGGCTCTTAGGGTTAGGGTTAGACTCAGGCTCTTAGGGTTAGGGTTAGACTCAGGCTCTTAGGGTTAGGGTTAAACTCAGTCTCTTCGGGTTAGGGTTAGACTCAGGCTCTTAGGGTTAGGGTTAGACTCAAGCTCTTAGGGTTAGGGTTAGACTCAGGCTCTTAGGGTTAGGGTTAGACTCAGGCTTTTAGGGTTAGGGTTAGACTCAGGCTCTTAGGGTTAGGGTTAGACTCAGGCTCTTAGGGTGAGGGTTAGACTCAGGCTCTTAGAGTGAGGGTTAGACTCAGGCTCTTAGGGTTAGGGTTAGACTCAGGCTCTTAGGGTTAGGGTTAGACTCAGGCTCTTAAGGTTAGGGTTAGACTCAGGCTCTTAGGGTTAGGGTTACACTCAGGCTCTTAGGGTTAGGGTTAGACTCAGGCTCTTAGGGTTAGGGTTAGACTCAGGCTCTTAGGGTAAAGGTTAGACTCAGGCTCTTAGGGTTAGGGTTAGACTCAGGCTCTTAGGGTTAGGGTTAGACTCAGGCTCTTAGAGTAAGGGTTAGACTCAGGCTCTTAGGGTTAGGGTTAGACTCAGGCTCTTAGGGTTAGGGTTAGACTCAGGCCCTTAGGGTTAGGGTTAGACTCAGGCTCTTAGGGTTAGGGTTAGACTCAGGCTCTTAGGGTTAGGGTTAGACTCAGGCTCTTAGGGTTAGGGTTAGACTCAGGCCCTTAGGGTTAGGGTTAGACTCAGGCTCTTAGGGTTAGGGTTAGACTCAGGCTCTTAGGGTTAGGGTTAGACTCAGGCTCTTCGGGTGTAGCTTAGACTCAGGCTCTTAGGGTTAGGGTTAGACTCAGGCTCTTAGGGTTAGGGTTAGAGTCAGGCTCTTAGGGTGAGGGTTAGACTCAGGCTCTTAGGGTGAGGGTTAGACTCAGGCTATTAGGATTAGGGTTAGACTCAGGCTCTTAGGGTTAGGGTTAGAGTCAGGTCTTAGTGTGGGGGTTAGACTCAGGCTCTTAGGGTTAGGGTTAGACTCAGGCTCTTAGGGTTAGGGTTAAACTCAGGCTCTTAGGGTTAGGGTTAGAGTCAGGCTCTTAGGGTTAGGGTTAGACTCAGGCTCTTAGGGTAAAGGTTAGACTCAGGCTCTTAGGGTTAGGGTTAGACTCAGGCTCTTAGGGTGAGGGTTAAACTCAGGCTCTTAGGGTTAGGGTTAGACTCAGGCTCTTAGGGTTAGGGTTAGACTCAGGCTCTTAGGGTTAGGGTTAGACTCAGGCTCTTAGGGTTAGGGTTAGACTCAGGCTCTTAGGGTTAGGGTTAGACTCAGGCTCTTAGGGTTAGGGTTAGACTCAGGCTCTTAGGGTAAAGGTTAGACTCAGGCTCTTAGGGTTACGGTTAGACTCAGGCTCTTAGGGTTAGGCTTAGACTCAGGCTCTTAGGGTTAGGGTTAGACTCAGGCTCTTAGGGTGAGGGTTAGACTCAGGCTCTTAGGGTGAGGGTTAGACTCAGGCTCTTAGGGTTAGGGTTAGACTCAGGCTCTTAGGGTTAGGCTTAGACTCAGGCTCTTAGGGTTAGGGTTAGACTCAGGCTCTTAGGGTTAGGGTTAGACTCAGGCTCTTAGGGTAAAGGTTAGACTCAGGCTCATAGGGTTAGGGTTAGACTCAGGCTCTTAGGGTTAGGGTTAGACTCAGGCTCTTAGAGTAAGGGTTAGACTCAGGCTCTTAGGGTAAAGGTTAGACTCAGGCTCTTAGGGTTAGGGTTAGACTCAGGCTCTTAGGGTTAGGGTTAGACTCAGGCTCTTAGAGTAAGGGTTAGACTCAGGCTCTTAGGGTTAGGGTTAGACTCAGGCTCTTAGGGTGAGGGTTAGACTCAGGCTCTTAGGGTTAGGGTTAGACTCAGGCTCTTAGGGTGAGGGTTAGACTCAGGCTCTTAGGGTGAGGGTTAGACTCAGGCTCTTAGGGTGAGGGTTAGACTCAGGCTCTTAGGGTAAGGGTTAGACTCAGGATCTTAGGGTGGGGGTTAGACTCAGGCTCTTAGGGTGAGGGTTAGACTCAGGCTCTTAGGGTGAGGGTTAGACTCAGGCTCTTAGGGTTAGGGTTAGACTCAGGCTCTTCGGGTTAGGGTTAGACTCAGGCTCTTAGGGTGAGGGTTAGACTCAGGCTCTTAGGGTTAGGGTTAGAGTCAGGCTCTTAGTGTTAGGGTTAGACTCAGGCTCTTAGGGTTAGGCTTAGACTCAGGCTCTTCGGGTTAGGGTTAGACTCAGGCTCTTAGGGTTAGGCTAAGACTCAGGCTCTTAGGGTTAGGCTTAGACTCAGGCTCTTAGGGTTAGGGTTAGACTCAGGCTCTTAGGGTTAGGGTTAGACTCAGGCTCTTAGGGTGAGGGTTAGACTCAGGCTCTTAGGGTTAGGGTTAGACTCAGGCTCTTAGGGTTAGGGTTAGACTCAGGCTCTTAGGGTTAGGGTTAAACTCAGTCTCTTCGGGTTAGGGTTAGACTCAGGCTCTTAGGGTTAGGGTTAGACTCAAGCTCTTAGGGTTAGGGTTAGACTCAGGCTCTTAGGGTTAGGGTTAGACTCAGGCTCTTAGGGTTAGGGTTAGACTCAGGCTTTTAGGGTTAGGGTTAGACTCAGGCTCTTAGGGTTAGGGTTAGACTCAGGCTCTTAGGGTTAGGGTTAGACTCAGGCTCTTAGGGTGAGGGTTAGACTCAGGCTCTTAGAGTGAGGGTTAGACTCAGGCTCTTAGGGTTAGGGTTAGACTCAGGCTCTTAGGGTTAGGGTTAGACTCAGGCTCTTAAGGTTAGGGTTAGACTCAGGCTCTTAGGGTTAGGGTTAAACTCAGGCTCTTAGGGTTAGGGTTAGACTCAGGCTCTTAGGGTTAGGGTTAGACTCAGGCTCTTAGGGTAAAGGTTAGACTCAGGCTCTTAGGGTTAGGGTTAGACTCAGGCTCTTAGGGTTAGGGTTAGACTCAGGCTCTTAGAGTAAGGGTTAGACTCAGGCTCTTAGGGTTAGGGTTAGACTCAGGCTCTTAGGGTTAGGGTTAGACTCAGGCTCTTAGGGTTAGGGTTAGACTCAGGCTCTTAGGGTTAGGGTTAGACTCAGGCTCTTAGGGTTAGGGTTAGACTCAGGCTCTTAGGGTGTAGCTTAGACTCAGGCTCTTAGGGTTAGGGTTAGACTCAGGCTCTTAGGGTTAGGGTTAGAGTCAGGCTCTTAGGGTGAGGGTTAGACTCAGGCTCTTAGGGTTAGGGTTAGACTCAGGCTATTAGGATTAGGGTTAGACTCAGGCTCTTAGGGTTAGGGTTAGAGTCAGGTCTTAGTGTGGGGGTTAGACTCAGGCTCTTAGGGTTAGGGTTAGACTCAGGCTCTTAGGGTTAGGGTTAAACTCAGGCTCTTAGGGTTAGGGTTAGAGTCAGGCTCTTAGGGTTAGGGTTAGACTCAGGCTCTTAGGGTTAGGGTTAGACTCAGGCTCTTAGGGTTAGGGTTAGACTCAGGCTCTTAGGGTGAGGGTTAAACTCAGGCTCTTAGGGTTAGGGTTAGACTCAGGCTCTTAGGGTTAGGGTTAGACTCAGGCTCTTAGGGTTAGGGTTAGACTCAGGCTCTTAGGGTTAGGGTTAGACTCAGGCTCTTAGGGTTAGGGTTAGACTCAGGCTCTTAGGGTTAGGGTTAGACTCAGGCTCTTAGGGTAAAGGTTAGACTCAGGCTCTTAGGGTTACGGTTAGACTCAGGCTCTTAGGGTTAGGCTTAGACTCAGGCTCTTAGGGTTAGGGTTAGACTCAGGCTCGTAGGGTGAGGGTTAGACTCAGGCTCTTAGGGTGAGGGTTAGACTCAGGCTCTTAGGGTTAGGGTTAGACTCAGGCTCTTAGGGTTAGGCTTAGACTCAGGCTCTTAGGGTTAGGGTTAGACTCAGGCTCTTAGGGTTAGGGTTAGACTCAGGCTCTTAGGGTAAAGGTTAGACTCAGGCTCTTAGGGTTAGGGTTAGACTCAGGCTCTTAGGGTTAGGGTTAGACTCAGGCTCTTAGAGTAAGGGTTAGACTCAGGCTCTTAGGGTTAGGGTTAAACTCAGGCTCTTAGGGTTAGGGTTAGACTCAGGCTCTTAGGGTTAGGGTTAGACTCAGGCTCTTAGGGTAAAGGTTAGACTCAGGCTCTTAGGGTTAGGGTTAGACTCAGGCTCTTAGGGTTAGGGTTAGACTCAGGCTCTTAGAGTAAGGGTTAGACTCAGGCTCTTAGGGTTAGGGTTAGACTCAGGCTCTTAGGGTTAGGGTTAGACTCAGGCTCTTAGGGTTAGGGTTAGACTCAGGCTCTTAGGGTTAGGGTTAGACTCAGGCTCTTAGGGTTAGGGTTAGACTCAGGCTCTTAGGGTGTAGCTTAGACTCAGGCTCTTAGGGTTAGGGTTAGACTCAGGCTCTTAGGGTTAGGGTTAGAGTCAGGCTCTTAGGGTGAGGGTTAGACTCAGGCTCTTAGGGTTAGGGTTAGACTCAGGCTATTAGGATTAGGGTTAGACTCAGGCTCTTAGGGTTAGGGTTAGAGTCAGGTCTTAGTGTGGGGGTTAGACTCAGGCTCTTAGGGTTAGGGTTAGACTCAGGCTCTTAGGGTTAGGGTTAAACTCAGGCTCTTAGGGTTAGGGTTAGAGTCAGGCTCTTAGGGTTAGGGTTAGACTCAGGCTCTTAGGGTAAAGGTTAGACTCAGGCTCTTAGGGTTAGGGTTAGACTCAGGCTCTTAGGGTGAGGGTTAAACTCAGGCTCTTAGGGTTAGGGTTAGACTCAGGCTCTTAGGGTTAGGGTTAGACTCAGGCTCTTAGGGTTAGGGTTAGACTCAGGCTCTTAGGGTTAGGGTTAGACTCAGGCTCTTAGGGTTAGGGTTAGACTCAGGCTCTTAGGGTAAAGGTTAGACTCAGGCTCTTAGGGTTACGGTTAGACTCAGGCTCTTAGGGTTAGGCTTAGACTCAGGCTCTTAGGGTTAGGGTTAGACTCAGGCTCTTAGGGTGAGGGTTAGACTCAGGCTCTTAGGGTGAGGGTTAGACTCAGGCTCTTAGGGTTAGGCTTAGACTCAGGCTCTTAGGGTTAGGGTTAGACTCAGGCTCTTAGGCTTAAGGTTAGACTCAGGCTCTTAGGGTGAGGGTTAGACTCAGGCTCTTCGGGTTAGGGTTAGACTCAGGCTCTTAGGGTGAGGGTTAGACTCAGGCTCTTAGGGTTAGGGTTAGAGTCAGGCTCTTAGGGTTAGGGTTAGACTCAGGCTCTTAGGGTTAGGGTTAGACTCAGGCTCTTAGGGTTAGGGTTAGACTCAGGCTCTTAGGGTTAGGGTTAGACTCAGGCTCTTAGGGTTAGTGTTAGACTCAGGCTCTTAGGGTTAGGGTTCGACTCAGGCTCTTAGGGTTAGGGTTAGACTCAGGCTCTTAGAGTAAGGGTTAGACTCAGGCTCTTAGGGTTAGGGTTAGACTCAGGCTCTTAGGGTGAGGGTTAGACTCAGGCTCTTAGGGTGAGGGTTAGACTCAGGCTCTTAGGGTTAGGGTTAGACTCAGGCTCTTAGGGTTAGGGTTAGACTCAGGCTCTTAGGGTGAGGGTTAGACTCAGGCTCTTAGGGTTAGGGTTAGACTCAGGCTCTTAGGGTTAGGGTTAGACTCAGGCTCTTAGGGTGAGGGTTAGACTCAGGCTCTTAGGGTTAGGGTTAGACTCAGGCTCTTAGGGTTAGGGTTAGACTCAGGCTCTTAGGGTGAGGGTTAGACTCAGGCTCTTAGCCTTAGGGTTAGACTCAGGCTCTTAGGGTTAGGGTTATACTCAGGCTCTTAGGGTGAGGGTTAGACTCAGGCTCTTAGGGTTAGGGTTAGACTCAGGCTCTTAGGGTGAGGGTTAGACTCAGGCTCTTAGGGTGAGGGTTAGACTCAGGCTCTTAGGGTGAGGGTTAGACTCAGGCTCTTAGGGTAAGGGTTAGACTCAGGATCTTAGGGTGGGGGTTAGACTCAGGCTCTTAGGGTGAGGGTTAGACTCAGGCTCTTAGGGTGAGGGTTAGACTCAGGCTCTTAGGGTGAGGGTTAGACTCAGGCTCTTAGGGTTAGGGTTAGACTCAGGCTCTTAGGGTGAGGGTTAGACTCAGGCTCTTAGGGTGAGGGTTAGACTCAGGCTCTTAGGGTGAGGGTTAGACTCAGGCTCTTAGGGTGAGGGTTAGACTCAGGCTCTTAGGGTTAGGGTTAGACTCAGGCTCTTAGGGTGAGGGTTAGACTCAGGCTCTTAGGGTTAGGGTTAGACTCAGGCTCTTCGGGTTTGGGGTTAGACTCAGGCTCTTCGGGTTAGGGTTAGACTCAGGCTCTTAGGGTGAGGGTTAGACTCAGGCTCTTAGGGTTAGGGTTAGACTCAGGCTCTTAGGGTGAGGGTTAGACTCAGGCTCTTAGGGTTATGGTTAGACTCAGGCTCTTAGGGTGAGGGTTAGACTCAGGCTCTTAGGGTTAGGGGTAGACTCAGGCTCTTAGGGTTAGGGTTAGACTCAGGCTCTTCGGGTTAGGGTTAGACTCAGGCTCTTAGGGTGAGGGTTAGACTCAGGCTCTTAGGGTGAGGGTTAGACTCAGGCTCTTCGGGTGAGGGTTAGACTCAGGCTCTTAGGGTTAGGGTTAGACTCAGGCTCTTCGGGTTAGGGTTAGACTCAGGCTCTTAGGGTTAGGCTAAGACTCAGGCTCTTAGGGTTAGGCTTAGACTCAGGCTCTTAGGGTTAGGGTTAGACTCAGGCTCTTAGGGTTAGGGTTAGACTCAGGCTCTTAGGGTGAGGGTTAGACTCAGGCTCTTAGGGTTAGGGTTAGACTCAGGCTCTTAGGGTTAGGGTTAGACTCAGGCTCTTAGGGTTAGGGTTAAACTCAGTCTCTTCGGGTTAGGGTTAGACTCAGGCTCTTAGGGTTAGGGTTAGACTCAAGCTCTTAGGGTTAGGGTTAGACTCAGGCTCTTAGGGTTAGGGTTAGACTCAGGCTCTTAGGGTGTAGCTTAGACTCAGGCTTTTAGGGTTAGGGTTAGACTCAGGCTCTTAGGGTTAGGGTTAGACTCAGGCTCTTAGGGTTAGGGTTAGACTCAGGCTCTTAGGGTGAGGGTTAGACTCAGGCTCTTAGAGTGAGGGTTAGACTCAGGCTCTTAGGGTTAGGGTTAGACTCAGGCTCTTAGGGTTAGGGTTAGACTCAGGCTCTTAAGGTTAGGGTTAGACTCAGGCTCTTAGGGTTAGGGTTAAACTCAGGCTCTTAGGGTTAGGGTTAGACTCAGGCTCTTAGGGTTAGGGTTAGACTCAGGCTCTTAGGGTAAAGGTTAGACTCAGGCTCTTAGGGTTAGGGTTAGACTCAGGCTCTTAGGGTTAGGGTTAGACTCAGGCTCTTAGAGTAAGGGTTAGACTCAGGCTCTTAGGGTTAGGGTTAGACTCAGGCTCTTAGGGTTAGGGTTAGACTCAGGCTCTTAGGGTTAGGGTTAGACTCAGGCTCTTAGGGTTAGGGTTAGACTCAGGCTCTTAGGGTTAGGGTTAGACTCAGGCTCTTAGGGTGTAGCTTAGACTCAGGCTCTTAGGGTTAGGGTTAGACTCAGGCTCTTAGGGTTAGGGTTAGAGTCAGGCTCTTAGGGTGAGGGTTAGACTCAGGCTCTTAGGGTTAGGGTTAGACTCAGGCTATTAGGATTAGGGTTAGACTCAGGCTCTTAGGGTGAGGGTTAGACTCAGGCTCTTAGGGTGAGGGTTAGACTCAGGCTCTTAGGGTGAGGGTTAGACTCAGGCTCTTAGGGTAAGGGTTAGACTCAGGATCTTAGGGTGGGGGTTAGACTCAGGCTCTTAGGGTGAGGGTTAGACTCAGGCTCTTAGGGTGAGGGTTAGACTCAGGCTCTTAGGGTTAGGGTTAGACTCAGGCTCTTAGGGTTAGGGTTAGACTCAGGCTCTTAGGGTGAGGGTTAGACTCAGGCTCTTAGGGTGAGGGTTAGACTCAGGCTCTTAGGGTTAGTGTTAGACTCAGGCTCTTAGGGTTAGGGTTCGACTCAGGCTCTTAGGGTTAGGGTTAGACTCAGGCTCTTAGAGTAAGGGTTAGACTCAGGCTCTTAGGGTGAGGGTTAGACTCAGGCTCTTAGGGTGAGGGTTAGACTCAGGCTCTTAGGGTTAGGGTTAGACTCAGGCTCTTAGGGTGAGGGTTAGACTCAGGCTCTTAGGGTGAGGGTTAGACTCAGGCTCTTAGGGTTAGGGTTAGACTCAGGCTCTTAGGGTTAGGCTTAGACTCAGGCTCTTAGGGTTAGGGTTAGACTCAGGCTCTTAGGGTTAGGGTTAGACTCAGGCTCTTAGGGTAAAGGTTAGACTCAGGCTCTTAGGGTTAGGGTTAGACTCAGGCTCTTAGGGTTAGGGTTAGACTCAGGCTCTTAGAGTAAGGGTTAGACTCAGGCTCTTAGGGTTAGGGTTAAACTCAGGCTCTTAGGGTTAGGGTTAGACTCAGGCTCTTAGGGTTAGGGTTAGACTCAGGCTCTTAGGGTAAAGGTTAGACTCAGGCTCTTAGGGTTAGGGTTAGACTCAGGCTCTTAGGGTTAGGGTTAGACTCAGGCTCTTAGAGTAAGGGTTAGACTCAGGCTCTTAGGGTTAGGGTTAGACTCAGGCTCTTAGGGTTAGGGTTAGACTCAGGCTCTTAGGGTTAGGGTTAGACTCAGGCTCTTAGGGTTAGGGTTAGACTCAGGCTCTTAGGGTTAGGGTTAGACTCAGGCTCTTAGGGTGTAGCTTAGACTCAGGCTCTTAGGGTTAGGGTTAGACTCAGGCCCTTAGGGTTAGGGTTAGAGTCAGGCTCTTAGGGTGAGGGTTAGACTCAGGCTCTTAGGGTTAGGGTTAGACTCAGGCTATTAGGATTAGGGTTAGACTCAGGCTCTTAGGGTTAGGGTTAGAGTCAGGTCTTAGTGTGGGGGTTAGACTCAGGCTCTTAGGGTTAGGGTTAGACTCAGGCTCTTAGGGTTAGGGTTAAACTCAGGCTCTTAGGGTTAGGGTTAGAGTCAGGCTCTTAGGGTTAGGGTTAGACTCAGGCTCTTAGGGTAAAGGTTAGACTCAGGCTCTTAGGGTTAGGGTTAGACTCAGGCTCTTAGGGTGAGGGTTAAACTCAGGCTCTTAGGGTTAGGGTTAGACTCAGGCTCTTAGGGTTAGGGTTAGACTCAGGCTCTTAGGGTTAGGGTTAGACTCAGGCTCTTAGGGTTACGGTTAGACTCAGGCTCTTAGGGTTACGGTTAGACTCAGGCTCTTAGGGTTAGGCTTAGACTCAGGCTCTTAGGGTTAGGGTTAGACTCAGGCTCTTAGGGTGAGGGTTAGACTCAGGCTCTTAGGGTGAGGGTTAGACTCAGGCTCTTAGGGTGAGGGTTAGACTCAGGCTCTTAGGGTTAGGGTTAGACTCAGGCTCTTAGGCTTAAGGTTAGACTCAGGCTCTTAGGGTGAGGGTTAGACTCAGGCTCTTCGGGTTAGGGTTAGACTCAGGCTCTTAGGGTGAGGGTTAGACTCAGGCTCTTAGGGTTAGGGTTAGAGTCAGGCTCTTAGGGTTAGGGTTAGACTCAGGCTCTTAGGGTTAGGGTTAGACTCAGGCTCTTAGGGTTAGGGTTAGACTCAGGCTCTTAGGGTTAGGGTTAGACTCAGGCTCTTAGGGTTAGGGTTAGACTCAGGCTCTTAGGGTTAGTGTTAGACTCAGGCTCTTAGGGTTAGGGTTCGACTCAGGCTCTTAGGGTTAGGGTTAGACTCAGGCTCTTAGAGTAAGGGTTAGACTCAGGCTCTTAGGGTTAGGGTTAGAGTCAGGCTCTTAGGGTGAGGGTTAGACTCAGGCTCTTAGGGTGAGGGTTAGACTCAGGCTCTTAGGGTTAGGGTTAGACTCAGGCTCTTAGGGTTAGGGTTAGACTCAGGCTCTTAGGGTGAGGGTTAGACTCAGGCTCTTAGGGTTAGGGTTAGACTCAGGCTCTTAGGGTTAGGGTTAGACTCAGGCTCTTAGGGTTAGGCTTAGACTCAGGCTCTTAGGGTGAGGGTTAGACTCAGGCTCTTAGGGTTAGGGTTAGACTCAGGCTCTTAGGGTTAGGGTTAGACTCAGGCTCTTAGGGTGAGGGTTAGACTCAGGCTCTTAGCCTTAGGGTTAGACTCAGGCTCTTAGGGTTAGGGTTATACTCAGGCTCTTAGGGTGAGGGTTAGACTCAGGCTCTTAGGGTTAGGGTTAGACTCAGGCTCTTAGGGTGAGGGTTAGACTCAGGCTCTTAGGGTGAGGGTTAGACTCAGGCTCTTAGGGTGAGGGTTAGACTCAGGCTCTTAGGGTAAGGGTTAGACTCAGGATCTTAGGGTGGGGGTTAGACTCAGGCTCTTAGGGTGAGGGTTAGACTCAGGCTCTTAGGGTGAGGGTTAGACTCAGGCTCTTAGGGTTAGGGTTAGACTCAGGCTCTTAGGGTTAGGGTTAGACTCAGGCTCTTAGGGTGAGGGTTAGACTCAGGCTCTTAGGGTGAGGGTTAGACTCAGGCTCTTAGGGATAGGGTTAGACTCAGGCTCTTAGGGTTAGGGTTAGACTCAGGCTCTTAGGGTGAGGGTTAGACTCAGGCTCTTCGGGTTAGGGTTAGAATCAGGCTCTTCGGGTTTGGGGTTAGACTCAGGCTCTTCGGGTTAGGGTTAGACTCAGGCTCTTAGGGTGAGGGTTAGACTCAGGCTCTTAGGGTTAGGGTTAGACTCAGGCTCTTAGGGTGAGGGTTAGACTCAGGCTCTTAGGGTTATGGTTAGACTCAGGCTCTTAGGGTGAGGGTTAGACTCAGGCTCTTAGGGTTAGGGGTAGACTCAGGCTCTTAGGGTTAGGGTTAGACTCAGGCTCTTCGGGTTAGGGTTAGACTCAGGCTCTTAGGGTGAGGGTTAGACTCAGGCTCTTAGGGTTAGGGTTAGAGTCAGGCTCTTAGTGTTAGGGTTAGACTCAGGCTCTTAGGGTTAGGCTTAGACTCAGGCTCTTCGGGTTAGGGTTAGACTCAGGCTCTTAGGGTTAGGCTAAGACTCAGGCTCTTAGGGTTAGGCTTAGACTCAGGCTCTTAGGGTTAGGGTTAGACTCAGGCTCTTAGGGTTAGGGTTAGACTCAGGCTCTTAGGGTGAGGGTTAGACTCAGGCTCTTAGGGTTAGGGTTAGACTCAGGCTCTTAGGGTTAGGGTTAGACTCAGGCTCTTAGGGTTAGGGTTAAACTCAGTCTCTTCGGGTTAGGGTTAGACTCAGGCTCTTAGGGTTAGGGTTAGACTCAAGCTCTTAGGGTTAGGGTTAGACTCAGGCTCTTAGGGTTAGGGTTAGACTCAGGCTCTTAGGGTTAGGGTTAGACTCAGGCTCTTAGGGTTAGGGTTAGACTCAGGCTCTTAGGGTTAGGGTTAGACTCAGGCTCTTAGGGTTAGGGTTAGACTCAGGCTCTTAGGGTGAGGGTTAGACTCAGGCTCTTAGAGTGAGGGTTAGACTCAGGCTCTTAGGGTTAGGGTTATACTCAGGCTCTTAGGGTGAGGGTTAGACTCAGGCTCTTAGGGTTAGGGTTAGACTCAGGCTCTTAGGGTGAGGGTTAGACTCAGGCTCTTAGGGTGAGGGTTAGACTCAGGCTCTTAGGGTGAGGGTTAGACTCAGGCTCTTAGGGTAAGGGTTAGACTCAGGATCTTAGGGTGGGGGTTAGACTCAGGCTCTTAGGGTGAGGGTTAGACTCAGGCTCTTAGGGTGAGGGTTAGACTCAGGCTCTTAGGGTTAGGGTTAGACTCAGGCTCTTAGGGTTAGGGTTAGACTCAGGCTCTTAGGGTGAGGGTTAGACTCAGGCTCTTAGGGTGAGGGTTAGACTCAGGCTCTTAGGGTGAGGGTTAGACTCAGGCTCTTAGGGATAGGGTTAGACTCAGGCTCTTAGGGTTAGGGTTAGACTCAGGCTCTTAGGGTGAGGGTTAGACTCAGGCTCTTCGGGTTAGGGTTAGACTCAGGCTCTTCGGGTTAGGGTTAGACTCAGGCTCTTCGGGTTAGGGTTAGACTCAGGCTCTTAGGGTGAGGGTTAGACTCAGGCTCTTAGGGTTAGGGTTAGACTCAGGCTCTTAGGGTGAGGGTTAGACTCAGGCTCTTAGGGTTATGGTTAGACTCAGGCTCATAGGGTGAGGGTTAGACTCAGGCTCTTAGGGTTAGGGGTAGACTCAGGCTCTTAGGGTTAGGGTTAGACTCAGGCTCTTCGGGTTAGGGTTAGACTCAGGCTCTTAGGGTGAGGGTTAGACTCAGGCTCTTAGGGTTAGGGTTAGAGTCAGGCTCTTAGTGTTAGGGTTAGACTCAGGCTCTTAGGGTTAGGCTTAGACTCAGGCTCTTCGGGTTAGGGTTAGACTCAGGCTCTTAGGGTTAGGCTAAGACTCAGGCTCTTAGGGTTAGGCTTAGACTCAGGCTCTTAGGGTTAGGGTTAGACTCAGGCTCTTAGGGTTAGGGTTAGACTCAGGCTCTTAGGGTGAGGGTTAGACTCAGGCTCTTAGGGTTAGGGTTAGACTCAGGCTCTTAGGGTTAGGGTTAGACTCAGGCTCTTAGGGTTAGGGTTAAACTCAGTCTCTTCGGGTTAGGGTTAGACTCAGGCTCTTAGGGTTAGGGTTAGACTCAAGCTCTTAGGGTTAGGGTTAGACTCAGGCTCTTAGGGTTAGGGTTAGACTCAGGCTCTTAGGGTTAGGGTTAGACTCAGGCTTTTAGGGTTAGGGTTAGACTCAGGCTCTTAGGGTTAGGGTTAGACTCAGGCTCTTAGGGTTAGGGTTAGACTCAGGCTCTTAGGGTGAGGGTTAGACTCAGGCTCTTAGAGTGAGGGTTAGACTCAGGCTCTTAGGGTTAGGGTTAGACTCAGGCTCTTAGGGTTAGGGTTAGACTCAGGCTCTTAAGGTTAGGGTTAGACTCAGGCTCTTAGGGTTAGGGTTAAACTCAGGCTCTTAGGGTTAGGGTTAGACTCAGGCTCTTAGGGTTAGGGTTAGACTCAGGCTCTTAGGGTAAAGGTTAGACTCAGGCTCTTAGGGTTAGGGTTAGACTCAGGCTCTTAGGGTTAGGGTTAGACTCAGGCTCTTAGAGTAAGGGTTAGACTCAGGCTCTTAGGGTTAGGGTTAGACTCAGGCTCTTAGGGTTAGGGTTAGACTCAGGCCCTTAGGGTTAGGGTTAGACTCAGGCTCTTAGGGTTAGGGTTAGACTCAGGCTCTTAGGGTTAGGGTTAGACTCAGGCTCTTAGGGTGTAGCTTAGACTCAGGCTCTTAGGGTTAGGGTTAGACTCAGGCTCTTAGGGTTAGGGTTAGACTCAGGCTCTTAGGGTGAGGGTTAGACTCAGGCTCTTAGGGTTAGGGTTAGACTCAGGCTATTAGGATTAGGGTTAGACTCAGGCTCTTAGGGTTAGGGTTAGAGTCAGGTCTTAGTGTGGGGGTTAGACTCAGGCTCTTAGGGTTAGGGTTAGACTCAGGCTCTTAGGGTTAGGGTTAAACTCAGGCTCTTAGGGTTAGGGTTAGAGTCAGGCTCTTAGGGTGAGGGTTAGACTCAGGCTCTTAGGGTAAAGGTTAGACTCAGGCTCTTAGGGTTAGGGTTAGACTCAGGCTCTTAGGGTGAGGGTTAAACTCAGGCTCTTAGGGTTAGGGTTAGACTCAGGCTCTTAGGGTTAGGGTTAGACTCAGGCTCTTAGGGTTAGGGTTAGACTCAGGCTCTTAGGGTTAGGGTTAGACTCAGGCTCTTAGGGTAAAGGTTAGACTCAGGCTCTTAGGGTTACGGTTAGACTCAGGCTCTTAGGGTGAGGGTTAGACTCAGGCTCTTAGGGTTAGGGTTAGACTCAGGCTCTTAGGGTGAGGGTTAGACTCAGGCTCTTAGGGTGAGGGTTAGACTCAGGCTCTTAGGGTGAGGGTTAGACTCAGGCTCTTAGGGTTAGGCTTAGACTCAGGCTCTTAGGGTTAGGGTTAGACTCAGGCTCTTAGGGTTAGGGTTAGACTCAGGCTCTTAGGGTAAAGGTTAGACTCAGGCTCTTAGGGTTAGGGTTAGACTCAGGCTCTTAGGGTTAGGGTTAGACTCAGGCTCTTAGAGTAAGGGTTAGACTCAGGCTCTTAGGGTAAAGGTTAGACTCAGGCTCTTAGGGTTAGGGTTAGACTCAGGCTCTTAGGGTTAGGGTTAGACTCAGGCTCTTAGAGTAAGGGTTAGACTCAGGCTCTTAGGGTTAGGGTTATACTCAGGCTCTTAGGGTGAGGGTTAGACTCAGGCTCTTAGGGTTAGGGTTAGACTCAGGCTCTTAGGGTGAGGGTTAGACTCAGGCTCTTAGGGTGAGGGTTAGACTCAGGCTCTTAGGGTGAGGGTTAGACTCAGGCTCTTAGGGTAAGGGTTAGACTCAGGATCTTAGGGTGGGGGTTAGACTCAGGCTCTTAGGGTGAGGGTTAGACTCAGGCTCTTAGGGTGAGGGTTAGACTCAGGCTCTTAGGGTTAGGGTTAGACTCAGGCTCTTAGGGTGAGGGTTAGACTCAGGCTCTTAGGGTGAGGGTTAGACTCAGGCTCTTAGGGTGAGGGTTAGACTCAGGCTCTTAGGGATAGGGTTAGACTCAGGCTCTTAGGGTTAGGGTTAGACTCAGGCTCTTAGGGTGAGGGTTAGACTCAGGCTCTTAGGGTTAGGGTTAGACTCAGGCTCTTCGGGTTAGGGTTAGACTCAGGCTCTTCGGGTTAGGGTTAGACTCAGGCTCTTAGGGTGAGGGTTAGACTCAGGCTCTTAGGGTTAGGGTTAGACTCAGGCTCTTAGGGTGAGGGTTAGACTCAGGCTCTTAGGGTTATGGTTAGACTCAGGCTCATAGGGTGAGGGTTAGACTCAGGCTCTTAGGGTTAGGGGTAGACTCAGGCTCTTAGGGTTAGGGTTAGACTCAGGCTCTTCGGGTTAGGGTTAGACTCAGGCTCTTAGGGTGAGGGTTAGACTCAGGCTCTTAGGGTTAGGGTTAGAGTCAGGCTCTTAGTGTTAGGGTTAGACTCAGGCTCTTAGGGTTAGGCTTAGACTCAGGCTCTTCGGGTTAGGGTTAGACTCAGGCTCTTAGGGTTAGGCTAAGACTCAGGCTCTTAGGGTTAGGCTTAGACTCAGGCTCTTAGGGTTAGGGTTAGACTCAGGCTCTTAGGGTTAGGGTTAGAGTCAGGCTCTTAGGGTGAGGGTTAGACTCAGGCTCTTAGGGTTAGGGTTAGACTCAGGCTCTTAGGGTTAGGGTTAGACTCAGGCTCTTAGGGTTAGGGTTAAACTCAGTCTCTTCGGGTTAGGGTTAGACTCAGGCTCTTAGGGTTAGGGTTAGACTCAAGCTCTTAGGGTTAGGGTTAGACTCAGGCTCTTAGGGTTAGGGTTAGACTCAGGCTCTTAGGGTTAGGGTTAGACTCAGGCTTTTAGGGTTAGGGTTAGACTCAGGCTCTTAGGGTTAGGGTTAGACTCAGGCTCTTAGGGTTAGGGTTAGACTCAGGCTCTTAGGGTGAGGGTTAGACTCAGGCTCTTAGAGTGAGGGTTAGACTCAGGCTCTTAGGGTTAGGGTTAGACTCAGGCTCTTAGGGTTAGGGTTAGACTCAGGCTCTTAAGGTTAGGGTTAGACTCAGGCTCTTAGGGTTAGGGTTAAACTCAGGCTCTTAGGGTTAGGCTTAGACTCAGGCTCTTAGGGTTAGGGTTAGACTCAGGCTCTTAGGGTAAAGGTTAGACTCAGGCTCTTAGGGTTAGGGTTAGACTCAGGCTCTTAGGGTTAGGGTTAGACTCAGGCTCTTAGAGTAAGGGTTAGACTCAGGCTCTTAGGGTTAGGGTTAGACTCAGGCTCTTAGGGTTAGGGTTAGACTCAGGCTCTTAGGGTTAGGGTTAGACTCAGGCTCTTAGGGTTAGGGTTAGACTCAGGCTCTTAGGGTTAGGCTTAGACTCAGGCTCTTAGGGTTAGGGTTAGACTCAGGCTCTTAGGGTTAGGGTTAGAGTCAGGCTCTTAGGGTTAGGGTTAGACTCAGGCTCTTAGGGTGAGGGTTAGACTCAGGCTCTTAGGGTGAGGGTTAGACTCAGGCTCTTAGGGTTAGGGTTAGAGTCAGGCTCTTAGGGTGAGGGTTAGACTCAGGCTCTTAGGGTTAGGGTTAGACTCAGGCTCTTAGGGTGAGGGTTAGACTCAGGCTCTTAGGGTGAGGGTTAGACTCAGGCTCTTAGGGTGAGGGTTAGACTCAGGCTCTTAGGGTGAGGGTTAGACTCAGGCTCTTCGGGTTAGGGTTAGACTCAGGCTCTTCGGGTTAGGGTTAGACTCAGGCTCTTCGGGTTAGGGTTAGACTCAGGCTCTTAGGGTGAGGGTTAGACTCAGGCTCTTAGGGTTAGGGTTAGACTCAGGCTCTTAGGGTGAGGGTTAGACTCAGGCTCTTAGGGTTATGGTTAGACTCAGGCTCATAGGGTGAGGGTTAGACTCAGGCTCTTAGGGTTAGGGGTAGACTCAGGCTCTTAGGGTTAGGGTTAGACTCAGGCTCTTCGGGTTAGGGTTAGACTCAGGCTCTTAGGGTGAGGGTTAGACTCAGGCTCTTAGGGTTAGGGTTAGAGTCAGGCTCTTAGTGTTAGGGTTAGACTCAGGCTCTTAGGGTTAGGCTTAGACTCAGGCTCTTCGGGTTAGGGTTAGACTCAGGCTCTTAGGGTTAGGCTAAGACTCAGGCTCTTAGGGTTAGGGTTAGACTCAGGCTCTTAGGGTTAGGGTCAGACTCAGGCTCTTAGGGTGAGGGTTAGACTCAGGCTCTTAGGGTTAGGGTTAGACTCAGGCTCTTAGGGTTAGGGTTAGACTCAGGCTCTTAGGGTGAGGGTTAGACTCAGGCTCTTAGGGTTAGGGTTAGACTCAGGCTCTTAGGGTTAGGGTTAGACTCAGGCTCGTAGGGTTAGGGTTAAACTCAGTCTCTTCGGGTTAGGGTTAGACTCAGGCTCTTAGGGTTAGGGTTAGACTCAAGCTCTTAGGGTTAGGGTTAGACTCAGGCTCTTAGGGTTAGGGTTAGACTCAGGCTCTTAGGGTTAGGGTTAGACTCAGGCTTTTAGGGTTAGGGTTAGACTCAGGCTCTTAGGGTTAGGGTTAGACTCAGGCTCTTAGGGTTAGGGTTAGACTCAGGCTCTTAGGGTGAGGGTTAGACTCAGGCTCTTAGAGTGAGGGTTAGACTCAGGCTCTTAGGGTTAGGGTTAGACTCAGGCTCTTAGGGTTAGGGTTAGACTCAGGCTCTTAAGGTTAGGGTTAGACTCAGGCTCTTAGGGTTAGGGTTAAACTCAGGCTCTTAGGGTTAGGGTTAGACTCAGGCTCTTAGGGTTAGGGTTAGACTCAGGCTCTTAGGGTAAAGGTTAGACTCAGGCTCTTAGGGTTAGGGTTAGACTCAGGCTCTTAGGGTTAGGGTTAGACTCAGGCTCTTAGAGTAAGGGTTAGACTCAGGCTCTTAGGGTTAGGGTTAGACTCAGGCTCTTAGGGTTAGGGTTAGACTCAGGCCCTTAGGGTTAGGGTTAGACTCAGGCTCTTAGGGTTAGGGTTAGACTCAGGCTCTTAGGGTGAGGGTTAGACTCAGGCTCTTAGGGTGAGGGTTAGACTCAGGCTCTTAGGGTTAGGCTTAGACTCAGGCTCTTAGGGTTAGGGTTAGACTCAGGCTCTTAGGGTTAGGGTTAGACTCAGGCTCTTAGGGTAAAGGTTAGACTCAGGCTCTTAGGGTTAGGGTTAGACTCAGGCTCTTAGGGTTAGGGTTAGACTCAGGCTCTTAGAGTAAGGGTTAGACTCAGGCTCTTAGGGTAAAGGTTAGACTCAGGCTCTTAGGGTTAGGGTTAGACTCAGGCTCTTAGGGTTAGGGTTAGACTCAGGCTCTTAGAGTAAGGGTTAGACTCAGGCTCTTAGGGTTAGGGTTATACTCAGGCTCTTAGGGTGAGGGTTAGACTCAGGCTCTTAGGGTTAGGGTTAGACTCAGGCTCTTAGGGTGAGGGTTAGACTCAGGCTCTTAGGGTGAGGGTTAGACTCAGGCTCTTAGGGTGAGGGTTAGACTCAGGCTCTTAGGGTAAGGGTTAGACTCAGGATCTTAGGGTGGGGGTTAGACTCAGGCTCTTAGGGTGAGGGTTAGACTCAGGCTCTTAGGGTGAGGGTTAGACTCAGGCTCTTAGGGTTAGGGTTAGACTCAGGCTCTTAGGGTGAGGGTTAGACTCAGGCTCTTAGGGTGAGGGTTAGACTCAGGCTCTTAGGGTGAGGGTTAGACTCAGGCTCTTAGGGATAGGGTTAGACTCAGGCTCTTAGGGTTAGGGTTAGACTCAGGCTCTTAGGGTGAGGGTTAGACTCAGGCTCTTAGGGTTAGGGTTAGACTCAGGCTCTTCGGGTTAGGGTTAGACTCAGGCTCTTCGGGTTAGGGTTAGACTCAGGCTCTTAGGGTGAGGGTTAGACTCAGGCTCTTAGGGTTAGGGTTAGACTCAGGCTCTTAGGGTGAGGGTTAGACTCAGGCTCTTAGGGTTATGGTTAGACTCAGGCTCATAGGGTGAGGGTTAGACTCAGGCTCTTAGGGTTAGGGGTAGACTCAGGCTCTTAGGGTTAGGGTTAGACTCAGGCTCTTCGGGTTAGGGTTAGACTCAGGCTCTTAGGGTGAGGGTTAGACTCAGGCTCTTAGGGTTAGGGTTAGAGTCAGGCTCTTAGTGTTAGGGTTAGACTCAGGCTCTTAGGGTTAGGCTTAGACTCAGGCTCTTCGGGTTAGGGTTAGACTCAGGCTCTTAGGGTTAGGCTAAGACTCAGGCTCTTAGGGTTAGGCTTAGACTCAGGCTCTTAGGGTTAGGGTTAGACTCAGGCTCTTAGGGTTAGGGTTAGACTCAGGCTCTTAGGGTGAGGGTTAGACTCAGGCTCTTAGGGTTAGGGTTAGACTCAGGCTCTTAGGGTTAGGGTTAGACTCAGGCTCTTAGGGTTAGGGTTAAACTCAGTCTCTTCGGGTTAGGGTTAGACTCAGGCTCTTAGGGTTAGGGTTAGACTCAGGCTCTTAGGGTTAGGGTTAGACTCAGGCTCTTAGGGTTAGGGTTAGACTCAGGCTTTTAGGGTTAGGGTTAGACTCAGGCTCTTAAGGTTAGGGTTAGACTCAGGCTCTTAGGGTTAGGGTTAGACTCAGGCTCTTAGGGTGAGGGTTAGACTCAGGCTCTTAGAGTGAGGGTTAGACTCAGGCTCTTAGGGTTAGGGTTAGACTCAGGCTCTTAGGGTTAGGGTTAGACTCAGGCTCTTAAGGTTAGGGTTAGACTCAGGCTCTTAGGGTTAGGGTTAAACTCAGGCTCTTAGGGTTAGGGTTAGACTCAGGCTCTTAGGGTTAGGGTTAGACTCAGGCTCTTAGGGTAAAGGTTAGACTCAGGCTCTTAGGGTTAGGGTTAGACTCAGGCTCTTAGGGTTAGGGTTAGACTCAGGCTCTTAGAGTAAGGGTTAGACTCAGGCTCTTAGGGTTAGGGTTAGACTCAGGCTCTTAGGGTTAGGGTTAGACTCAGGCTCTTAGGGTTAGGGTTAGACTCAGGCTCTTAGGGTTAGGCTTAGACTCAGGCTCTTAGGGTTAGGGTTAGACTCAGGCTCTTAGGGTTAGGGTTAGAGTCAGGCTCTTAGGGTTAGGGTTAGACTCAGGCTCTTAGGGTGAGGGTTAGACTCAGGCTCTTAGGGTGAGGGTTAGACTCAGGCTCTTAGGGTTAGGGTTAGAGTCAGGCTCTTAGGGTGAGGGTTAGACTCAGGCTCTTAGGGTTAGGGTTAGACTCAGGCTCTTAGGGTGAGGGTTAGACTCAGGCTCTTAGGGTGAGGGTTAGACTCAGGCTCTTAGGGTGAGGGTTAGACTCAGGCTCTTAGGGTGAGGGTTAGACTCAGGCTCTTCGGGTTAGGGTTAGACTCAGGCTCTTCGGGTTAGGGTTAGACTCAGGCTCTTCGGGTTAGGGTTAGACTCAGGCTCTTAGGGTGAGGGTTAGACTCAGGCTCTTAGGGTTAGGGTTAGACTCAGGCTCTTAGGGTGAGGGTTAGACTCAGGCTCTTAGGGTTATGGTTAGACTCAGGCTCATAGGGTGAGGGTTAGACTCAGGCTCTTAGGGTTAGGGGTAGACTCAGGCTCTTAGGGTTAGGGTTAGACTCAGGCTCTTCGGGTTAGGGTTAGACTCAGGCTCTTAGGGTGAGGGTTAGACTCAGGCTCTTAGGGTTAGGGTTAGAGTCAGGCTCTTAGTGTTAGGGTTAGACTCAGGCTCTTAGGGTTAGGCTTAGACTCAGGCTCTTCGGGTTAGGGTTAGACTCAGGCTCTTAGGGTTAGGCTAAGACTCAGGCTCTTAGGGTTAGGCTTAGACTCAGGCTCTTAGGGTTAGGATTAGACTCAGGCTCTTAGGGTTAGGGTTAGACTCAGGCTCTTAGGGTGAGGGTTAGACTCAGGCTCTTAGGGTTAGGGTTAGACTCAGGCTCTTAGGGTTAGGGTTAGACTCAGGCTCTTAGGGTTAGGGTTAGACTCAGGCTCTTAGGGTTAGGGTTAGACTCAGGCTCTTAGGGTTAGGGTTAGACTCAAGCTCTTAGGGTTAGGGTTAGACTCAGGCTCTTAGGGTTAGGGTTAGACTCAGGCTCTTAGGGTTAGGGTTAGACTCAGGCTTTTAGGGTTAGGGTTAGACTCAGGCTCTTAGGGTTAGGGTTAGACTCAGGCTCTTAGGGTTAGGGTTAGACTCAGGCTCTTAGGGTGAGGGTTAGACTCAGGCTCTTAGAGTGAGGGTTAGACTCAGGCTCTTAGGGTTAGGGTTAGACTCAGGCTCTTAGGGTTAGGGTTAGACTCAGGCTCTTAAGGTTAGGGTTAGACTCAGGCTCTTAGGGTTAGGGTTAAACTCAGGCTCTTAGGGTTAGGGTTAGACTCAGGCTCTTAGGGTTAGGGTTAGACTCAGGCTCTTAGGGTAAAGGTTAGGCTCAGGCTCTTAGGGTTAGGGTTAGACTCAGGCTCTTAGGGTTAGGGTTAGACTCAGGCTCTTAGAGTAAGGGTTAGACTCAGGCTCTTAGGGTTAGGGTTAGACTCAGGCTCTTAGGGTTAGGGTTAGACTCAGGCCCTTAGGGTTAGGGTTAGACTCAGGCTCTTAGGGTTAGGGTTAGACTCAGGCTCTTAGGGTGTAGCTTAGACTCAGGCTCTTAGGGTTAGGGTTAGACTCAGGCTCTTAGGGTTAGGGTTAGACTCAGGCTCTTAGGGTGAGGGTTAGACTCAGGCTCTTAGGGTTAGGGTTAGACTCAGGCTATTAGGATTAGGGTTAGACTCAGGCTCTTAGGGTTAGGGTTAGAGTCAGGTCTTAGTGTGGGGGTTAGACTCAGGCTCTTAGGGTTAGGGTTACACTCAGGCTCTTAGGGTTAGGGTTAAACTCAGGCTCTTAGGGTTAGGGTTAGAGTCAGGCTCTTAGGGTTAGGGTTAGACTCAGGCTCTTAGGGTAAAGGTTAGACTCAGGCTCTTAGGGTTAGGGTTAGACTCAGGCTCTTAGGGTGAGGGTTAAACTCAGGCTCTTAGGGTTAGGGTTAGACTCAGGCTCTTAGGGTTAGGGTTAGACTCAGGCTCTTAGGGTTAGGGTTAGACTCAGGCTCTTAGGGTTAGGGTTAGACTCAGGCTCTTAGGGTAAAGGTTAGACTCAGGCTCTTAGGGTTACGGTTAGACTCAGGCTCTTAGGGTGAGGGTTAGACTCAGGCTCTTAGGGTTAGGGTTAGACTCAGGCTCTTAGGGTGAGGGTTAGACTCAGGCTCTTAGGGTTAGGGTTAGACTCAGGCTCTTAGGCTTAAGGTTAGACTCAGGCTCTTAGGGTTAGGCTTAGACTCAGGCTCTTAGGGTTAGGGTTAGACTCAGGCTCTTAGGGTTAGGGTTAGACTCAGGCTCTTAGGGTAAAGGTTAGACTCAGGCTCTTAGGGTTAGGGTTAGACTCAGGCTCTTAGGGTTAGGGTTAGACTCAGGCTCTTAGAGTAAGGGTTAGACTCAGGCTCTTAGGGTAAAGGTTAGACTCAGGCTCTTAGGGTTAGGGTTAGACTCAGGCTCTTAGGGTTAGGGTTAGACTCAGGCTCTTAGAGTAAGGGTTAGACTCAGGCTCTTAGGGTTAGGGTTATACTCAGGCTCTTAGGGTGAGGGTTAGACTCAGGCTCTTAGGGTTAGGGTTAGACTCAGGCTCTTAGGGTGAGGGTTAGACTCAGGCTCTTAGGGTGAGGGTTAGACTCAGGCTCTTAGGGTGAGGGTTAGACTCAGGCTCTTAGGGTAAGGGTTAGACTCAGGATCTTAGGGTGGGGGTTAGACTCAGGCTCTTAGGGTGAGGGTTAGACTCAGGCTCTTAGGGTGAGGGTTAGACTCAGGCTCTTAGGGTTAGGGTTAGACTCAGGCTCTTAGGGTGAGGGTTAGACTCAGGCTCTTAGGGTGAGGGTTAGACTCAGGCTCTTAGGGTGAGGGTTAGACTCAGGCTCTTAGGGATAGGGTTAGACTCAGGCTCTTAGGGTTAGGGTTAGACTCAGGCTCTTAGGGTGAGGGTTAGACTCAGGCTCTTAGGGTTAGGGTTAGACTCAGGCTCTTCGGGTTAGGGTTAGACTCAGGCTCTTCGGGTTAGGGTTAGACTCAGGCTCTTAGGGTGAGGGTTAGACTCAGGCTCTTAGGGTTAGGGTTAGACTCAGGCTCTTAGGGTGAGGGTTAGACTCAGGCTCTTAGGGTTATGGTTAGACTCAGGCTCATAGGGTGAGGGTTAGACTCAGGCTCTTAGGGTTAGGGGTAGACTCAGGCTCTTAGGGTTAGGGTTAGACTCAGGCTCTTCGGGTTAGGGTTAGACTCAGGCTCTTAGGGTGAGGGTTAGACTCAGGCTCTTAGGGTTAGGGTTAGAGTCAGGCTCTTAGTGTTAGGGTTAGACTCAGGCTCTTAGGGTTAGGCTTAGACTCAGGCTCTTCGGGTTAGGGTTAGACTCAGGCTCTTAGGGTTAGGCTAAGACTCAGGCTCTTAGGGTTAGGCTTAGACTCAGGCTCTTAGGGTTAGGGTTAGACTCAGGCTCTTAGGGTTAGGGTTAGAGTCAGGCTCTTAGGGTGAGGGTTAGACTCAGGCTCTTAGGGTTAGGGTTAGACTCAGGCTCTTAGGGTTAGGGTTAGACTCAGGCTCTTAGGGTTAGGGTTAAACTCAGTCTCTTCGGGTTAGGGTTAGACTCAGGCTCTTAGGGTTAGGGTTAGACTCAAGCTCTTAGGGTTAGGGTTAGACTCAGGCTCTTAGGGTTAGGGTTAGACTCAGGCTCTTAGGGTTAGGGTTAGACTCAGGCTTTTAGGGTTAGGGTTAGACTCAGGCTCTTAGGGTTAGGGTTAGACTCAGGCTCTTAGGGTGAGGGTTAGACTCAGGCTCTTAGAGTGAGGGTTAGACTCAGGCTCTTAGGGTTAGGGTTAGACTCAGGCTCTTAGGGTTAGGGTTAGACTCAGGCTCTTAAGGTTAGGGTTAGACTCAGGCTCTTAGGGTTAGGGTTAAACTCAGGCTCTTAGGGTTAGGGTTAGACTCAGGCTCTTAGGGTTAGGGTTAGACTCAGGCTCTTAGGGTAAAGGTTAGACTCAGGCTCTTAGGGTTAGGGTTAGACTCAGGCTCTTAGGGTTAGGGTTAGACTCAGGCTCTTAGAGTAAGGGTTAGACTCAGGCTCTTAGGGTTAGGGTTAGACTCAGGCTCTTAGGGTTAGGGTTAGACTCAGGCTCTTAGGGTTAGGGTTAGACTCAGGCTCTTAGGGTTAGGCTTAGACTCAGGCTCTTAGGGTTAGGGTTAGACTCAGGCTCTTAGGGTTAGGGTTAGAGTCAGGCTCTTAGGGTTAGGGTTAGACTCAGGCTCTTAGGGTGAGGGTTAGACTCAGGCTCTTAGGGTGAGGGTTAGACTCAGGCTCTTAGGGTTAGGGTTAGAGTCAGGCTCTTAGGGTGAGGGTTAGACTCAGGCTCTTAGGGTTAGGGTTAGACTCAGGCTATTAGGATTAGGGTTAGACTCAGGCTCTTAGGGTTAGGGTTAGAGTCAGGTCTTAGTGTGGGGGTTAGACTCAGGCTCTTAGGGTTAGGGTTAGACTCAGGCTCTTAGGGTTAGGGTTAAACTCAGGCTCTTAGGGTTAGGCTTAGACTCAGGCTCTTAGGGTTAGGGTTAGACTCAGGCTCTTAGGGTAAAGGTTAGACTCAGGCTCTTAGGGTTACGGTTAGACTCAGGCTCTTAGGGTGAGGGTTAAACTCAGGCTCTTAGGGTTAGGGTTAGACTCAGGCTCTTAGGGTGAGGGTTAGACTCAGGCTCTTAGGGTTAGGGTTAGACTCAGGCTCTTAGGGTTAGGGTTAGACTCAGGCTCTTAGGGTTAGGGTTAGACTCAGGCTCTTAGGGTTAGGGTTAGGGTCAGGCTCTTAGGGTTAGAGTTAGGGTCAGGCTCTTAGGGTTACGGTTAGACTCAGGCTCTTAGGGTTAGGCTTAGACTCAGGCTCTTAGGGTTAGGGTTAGACTCAGGCTCTTAGGGTGAGGGTTAGACTCAGGCTCTTAGGGTGAGGGTTAGACTCAGGCTCTTAGGGTTAGGCTTAGACTCAGGCTCTTAGGGTTAGGGTTAGACTCAGGCTCTTAGGGTTAGGCTTAGACTCAGGCTCTTAGGGTTAGGGTTAGACTCAGGCTCTTAGGGTTAGGGTTAGACTCAGGCTCTTAGGGTAAAGGTTAGACTCAGGCTCTTAGGGTTAGGGTTAGACTCAGGCTCTTAGGGTTAGGGTTAGACTCAGGCTCTTAGAGTAAGGGTTAGACTCAGGCTCTTAGGGTTAGGGTTAGACTCAGGCTCTTAGGGTTAGGGTTAGACTCAGGCTCTTAGGGTTAGGGTTAGACTCAGGCTCTTAGGGTGAGGGTTAGACTCAGGCTCTTAGGGTTAGGGTTAGACTCAGGCTCTTAGGGTTAGGGTTAGACTCAGGCTCTTAGGGTGAGGCTTAGACTCAGGCTCTTAGGGTTAGGGTTAGACTCAGACTCTTAGGGTTAGGGTTAGAGTCAGGCTCTTAGGGTGAGGGTTAGACTCAGGCTCTTAGGGTGAGGGTTAGACTCAGGCTCTTAGGGTGAGGGTTAGACTCAGGCTCTTAGGGTTAGGGTTAGACTCAGGCTCTTAGGGTTAGGGTTAGACTCAGGCTCTTAGGGTTAGGGTTAGATTCAGGCTCTTAGGGTTAGGGTTAGACTCAGGCTCTTAGGGTGAGGGTTAGACTCAGGCTCTTAGGGTGAGGGTTAGACTCAGGCTCTTAGGGTTAGGGTTAGACTCAGGCTCTTAGGGTTAGGCTTAGACTCAGGCTCTTAGGGTGAGGGTTAGACTCAGGCTCTTAGGGTGAGGGTTAGACTCAGGCTCTTAGGGTTAGGGTTAGACTCAGGCTCTTAGAGTAAGGGTTAGACTCAGGCTCTTAGGGTGAGGGTTAGACTCAGGCTCTTAGGGTGAGGGTTAGACTCAGGCTCTTAGGCTTAGGGTTAGACTCAGGCTCTTCGGGTTAGGGTTAGACTCAGGCTCTTCGGGTTAGGGTTAGACTCAGGCTCTTAGGGTGAGGGTTAGACTCAGGCTCTTAGGGTTAGGGTTAGACTCAGGCTCTTAGGGTTAGGGTTAGACTCAGGCTCTTAGGGTGAGGGTTAGACTCAGGCTCTTAGGGTGAGGGTTAGACTCAGGCTCTTAGGGTTAGGGTTAGACTCAGGCTCTTAGGGTTAGGGTTAGACTCAGGCTCTTAGGGTTAGGGTTAGACTCAGGCTCTTAGGGTTAGGGTTAGACTCAGGCTCTTAGGGTTAGGGTTAGACTCAGGCTCTTAGGGTTAGGGTTAGACTCAGGCTCTTAGGGTTAGGGTTAGACTCAGGCTCTTAGGGTTAGGGTTAGACTCAGGCTCTTAGGGTGAGGGTTAGACTCAGGCTCTTAGGGTTAGGGTTAGACTCAGGCTCTTAGGGTTACGGTTAGACTCAGGCTCTTAGGGTTAGGCTTAGACTCAGGCTCTTAGGGTTAGGGTTAGACTCAGGCTCTTAGGGTGAGGGTTAGACTCAGGCTCTTAGGGTGAGGGTTAGACTCAGGCTCTTAGGGTTAGGCTTAGACTCAGGCTCTTAGGGTTAGGGTTAGACTCAGGCTCTTAGGCTTAAGGTTAGACTCAGGCTCTTAGGGTGAGGGTTAGACTCAGGCTCTTAGGGTTAGGGTTAGACTCAGGCCCTTAGGGTTAGGGTTAGACTCAGGCTCTTAGGGTTAGGGTTAGACTCAGGCTCTTAGGGTGTAGCTTAGACTAAGGCTCTTAGGGTTAGGGTTAGACTCAGGCTCTTAGGGTTAGGGTTAGAGTCAGGCTCTTAGGGTGAGGGTTAGACTCAGGCTCTTAGGGTTAGGGTTAGACTCAGGCTATTAGGATTAGGGTTAGACTCAGGCTCTTAGGGTTAGGGTTAGAGTCAGGTCTTAGTGTGGGGGTTAGACTCAGGCTCTTAGGGTTAGGGTTAGACTCAGGCTCTTAGGGTTAGGGTTAAACTCAGGCTCTTAGGGTTAGGGTTAGAGTCAGGCTCTTAGGGTTAGGGTTAGACTCAGGCTCTTAGGGTAAAGGTTAGACTCAGGCTCTTAGGGTTAGGGTTAGACTCAGGCTCTTAGGGTGAGGGTTAAACTCAGGCTCTTAGGGTTAGGGTTAGACTCAGGCTCTTAGGGTTAGGGTTAGACTCAGGCTCTTAGGGTTAGGGTTAGACTCAGGCTCTTAGGGTTAGGGTTAGACTCAGGCTCTTAGGGTTAGGGTTAGACTCAGGCTCTTAGGGTAAAGGTTAGACTCAGGCTCTTAGGGTTAGGGTTAGACTCAGGCTCTTAGGGTGAGGGTTAGACTCAGGCTCTTAGGGTGAGGGTTAGACTCAGGCTCTTAGGGTTAGGGTTAGACTCAGGCTCTTAGGGTTAGGCTTAGACTCAGGCTCTTAGGGTTAGGGTTAGACTCAGGCTCTTAGGGTTAGGGTTAGACTCAGGCTCTTAGGGTAAAGGTTAGACTCAGGCTCTTAGGGTTAGGGTTAGACTCAGGCTCTTAGGGTTAGGGTTAGACTCAGGCTCTTAGAGTAAGGGTTAGACTCAGGCTCTTAGGGTAAAGGTTAGACTCAGGCTCTTAGGGTTAGGGTTAGACTCAGGCTCTTAGGGTTAGGGTTAGACTCAGGCTCTTAGAGTAAGGGTTAGACTCAGGCTCTTAGGGTTAGGGTTATACTCAGGCTCTTAGGGTGAGGGTTAGACTCAGGCTCTTAGGGTTAGGGTTAGACTCAGGCTCTTAGGGTGAGGGTTAGACTCAGGCTCTTAGGGTGAGGGTTAGACTCAGGCTCTTAGGGTGAGGGTTAGACTCAGGCTCTTAGGGTAAGGGTTAGACTCAGGATCTTAGGGTGGGGGTTAGACTCAGGCTCTTAGGGTGAGGCTTAGACTCAGGCTCTTAGGGTTAAACTTAGACTCAGGCTCTTAGGGTTAGGCTTAGACTCAGGCTCTTAGGGTGAGGGTTAGACTCAGGCTCTTAGGGTGAGGGTTAGACTCAGGCTCTTAGGGTGAGGGTTAGACTCAGGCTCTTAGGGATAGGGTTAGACTCAGGATCTTAGGGTGGGGGTTAGACTCAGGCTCTTAGGGTGAGGGTTAGACTCAGGCTCTTAGGGTGAGGGTTAGACTCAGGCTCTTAGGGTTAGGGTTAGACTCAGGCTCTTAGGGTGAGGGTTAGACTCAGGCTCTTAGGGTGAGGGTTAGACTCAGGCTCTTAGGGTGAGGGTTAGACTCAGGCTCTTAGGGATAGGGTTAGACTCAGGCTCTTAGGGTTAGGGTTAGACTCAGGCTCTTAGGGTGAGGGTTAGACTCAGGCTCTTAGGGTTAGGGTTAGACTCAGGCTCTTCGGGTTAGGGTTAGACTCAGGCTCTTAGGGTGAGGGTTAGACTCAGGCTCTTAGGGTTAGGGTTAGACTCAGGCTCTTAGGGTGAGGGTTAGACTCAGGCTCTTAGGGTGAGGGTTAGACTCAGGCTCATAGGGTGAGGGTTAGACTCAGGCTCTTAGGGTTAGGGGTAGACTCAGGCTCTTAGGGTTAGGGTTAGACTCAGGCTCTTCGGGTTAGGGTTAGAGTCAGGCTCTTAGGGTGAGGGTTAGACTCAGGCTCTTAGGGTTAGGGTTAGAGTCAGGCTCTTAGTGTTAGGGTTAGACTCAGGCTCTTAGGGTTAGGCTTAGACTCAGGCTCTTCGGGTTAGGGTTAGACTCAGGCTCTTAGGGTTAGGCTAAGACTCAGGCTCTTAGGGTTAGGCTTAGACTCAGGCTCTTAGGGTTAGGGTTAGACTCAGGCTCTTAGGGTTAGGGTTAGACTCAGGCTCTTAGGGTGAGGGTTAGACTCAGGCTCTTAGGGTTAGGGTTAGACTCAGGCTCTTAGGGTTAGGGTTAGACTCAGGCTCTTAGGGTTAGGGTTAAACTCAGTCTCTTCGGGTTAGGGTTAGACTCAGGCTCTTAGGGTTAGGGTTAGACTCAAGCTCTTAGGGTTAGGGTTAGACTCAGGCTCTTAGGGTTAGGGTTAGACTCAGGCTCTTAGGGTTAGGGTTAGACTCAGGCTTTTAGGGTTAGGGTTAGACTCAGGCTCTTAGGGTTAGGGTTAGACTCAGGCTCTTAGGGTTAGGGTTAGACTCAGGCTCTTAGGGTGAGGGTTAGACTCAGGCTCTTAGAGTGAGGGTTAGACTCAGGCTCTTAGGGTTAGGGTTAGACTCAGGCTCTTAGGGTTAGGGTTAGACTCAGGCTCTTAAGGTTAGGGTTAGACTCAGGCTCTTAGGGTTAGGGTTAAACTCAGGCTCTTAGGGTTAGGGTTAGACTCAGGCTCTTAGGGTTAGGGTTAGACTCAGGCTCTTAGGGTAAAGGTTAGACTCAGGCTCTTAGGGTTAGGGTTAGACTCAGGCTCTTAGGGTTAGGGTTAGACTCAGGCTCTTAGAGTAAGGGTTAGACTCAGGCTCTTAGGGTTAGGGTTAGACTCAGGCTCTTAGGGTTAGGGTTAGACTCAGGCTCTTAGGGTTAGGGTTAGACTCAGGCTCTTAGGGTTAGGGTTAGACTCAGGCTCTTAGGGTTAGGGTTAGACTCAGGCTCTTAGGGTTAGGCTTAGACTCAGGCTCTTAGGGTGAGGGTTAGACTCAGGCTCTTAGGGTTAGGGTTAGAGTCAGGCTCTTAGGGTTAGGGTTAGACTCAGGCTCTTAGAGTAAGGGTTAGACTCAGGCTCTTAGGGTGAGGGTTAGACTCAGGCTCTTAGGGTTAGGGTTAGAGTCAGGCTCTTAGGGTTAGGGTTAGACTCAGGCTCTTAGGGTTAGGGTTAGACTCAGGCTATTAGGATTAGGGTTAGACTCAGGCTCTTAGGGTTAGGGTTAGACTCAGGCTCTTAGGGTGAGGGTTAGACTCAGGCTCTTAGGGTTAGGGTTAGACTCAGGCTCTTAGGGTTAGGGTTAAACTCAGGCTCTTAGGGTTAGGGTTAGAGTCAGGCTCTTAGGGTTAGGGTTAGACTCAGGCTCTTAGGGTAAAGGTTAGACTCAGGCTCTTAGGGTTAGGGTTAGACTCAGGCTCTTAGGGTGAGGGTTAAACTCAGGCTCTTAGGGTTAGGGTTAGACTCAGGCTCTTAGGGTTAGGGTTAGACTCAGGCTCTTAGGGTTAGGGTTAGACTCAGGCTCTTAGGGTTAGGGTTAGACTCAGGCTCTTAGGGTTAGGGTTAGACTCAGGCTCTTAGGGTTAGGGTTAGACTCAGGCTCTTAGGGTAAAGGTTAGACTCAGGCTCTTAGGGTTACGGTTAGACTCAGGCTCTTAGGGTTAGGCTTAGACTCAGGCTCTTAGGGTTAGGGTTAGACTCAGGCTCTTAGGGTGAGGGTTAGACTCAGGCTCTTAGGGTGAGGGTTAGACTCAGGCTCTTAGGGTTAGGCTTAGACTCAGGCTCTTAGGGTTAGGGTTAGACTAAGGCTCTTAGGGTTAGGCTTAGACTCAGGCTCTTAGGGTTAGGGTTAGACTCAGGCTCTTAGGGTAAAGGTTAGACTCAGGCTCTTAGGGTTAGGGTTAGACTCAGGCTCTTAGGGTTAGGGTTAGACTCAGGCTCTTAGAGTAAGGGTTAGACTCAGGCTCTTAGGGTTAGGGTTAGACTCAGGCTCTTAGGGTTAGGGTTAGACTCAGGCTCTTAGGGTTAGGGTTAGACTCAGGCTCTTAGGGTGAGGGTTAGACTCAGGCTCTTAGGGTTAGGGTTAGACTCAGGCTCTTAGGGTTAGGGTTAGACTCAGGCTCTTAGGGTGAGGCTTAGACTCAGGCTCTTAGGGTTAAGGTTAGACTCAGGCTCTTAGGGTTAGGGTTAGAGTCAGGCTCTTAGGGTGAGGGTTAGACTCAGGCTCTTAGGGTGAGGGTTAGACTCAGGCTCTTAGGGTGAGGGTTAGACTCAGGCTCTTAGGGTTAGGGTTAGACTCAGGCTCTTAGGGTTAGGGTTAGACTCAGGCTCTTAGGGTTAGGGTTAGATTCAGGCTCTTAGGGTTAGGGTTAGACTCAGGCTCTTAGGGTGAGGGTTAGACTCAGGCTCTTAGGGTGAGGGTTAGACTCAGGCTCTTAGGGTTAGGGTTAGACTCAGGCTCTTAGGGTTAGGCTTAGACTCAGGCTCTTAGGGTGAGGGTTCGACTCAGGCTCTTAGGGTTCGGGTTAGACTCAGGCTCTTAGGGTTAGGGTTAGACTCAGGCTCTTAGAGTAAGGGTTAGACTCAGGCTCTTAGGGTGAGGGTTAGACTCAGGCTCTTAGGGTTAGGGTTAGACTCAGGCTCTTAGGCTTAGGGTTAGACTCAGGCTCTTCGGGTTAGGGTTAGACTCAGGCTCTTCGGGTTAGGGTTAGACTCAGGCTCTTAGGGTGAGGGTTAGACTCAGGCTCTTAGGGTTAGGGTTAGACTCAGGCTCTTAGGGTTAGGGTTAGACTCAGGCTCTTAGGGTGAGGGTTAGACTCAGGCTCTTAGGGTGAGGGTTAGACTCAGGCTCTTAGGGTTAGGGTTAGACTCAGGCTCTTAGGGTTAGGGTTAGACTCAGGCTCTTAGGGTTAGGGTTAGACTCAGGCTCTTAGGGTTAGGGTTAGACTCAGGCTCTTAGGGTTAGGGTTAGACTCAGGCTCTTAGGGTTAGGGTTAGACTCAGGCTCTTAGGGTTAGGGTTAGACTCAGGCTCTTAGGGTTAGGGTTAGACTCAGGCTCTTAGGGTTAGGGTTAGACTCAGGCTCTTAGGGTTAGGGTTAGACTCAGGCTCTTAGGGTTACGGTTAGACTCAGGCTCTTAGGGTTAGGCTTAGACTCAGGCTCTTAGGGTTAGGGTTAGACTCAGGCTCTTAGGGTGAGGGTTAGACTCAGGCTCTTAGGGTGAGGGTTAGACTCAGGCTCTTAGGGTTAGGCTTAGACTCAGGCTCTTAGGGTTAGGGTTAGACTCAGGCTCTTAGGCTTAAGGTTAGACTCAGGCTCTTAGGGTGAGGGTTAGACTCAGGCTCTTCGGGTTAGGGTTAGACTCAGGCTCTTAGGGTGAGGGTTAGACTCAGGCTCTTAGGGTTAGGGTTAGAGTCAGGCTCTTAGGGTTAGGGTTAGACTCAGGCTCTTAGGGTTAGGGTTAGACTCAGGCTCTTAGGGTTAGGGTTAGACTCAGGCTCTTAGTGTGAGGGTTAGACTCAGGTTCTTAGGGTTAGGCTTAGACTCAGGCTCTTAGGGTTAGGGTTAGACTCAGGCTCTTAGGGTTAGTGTTAGACTCAGGCTCTTAGGGTTAGGGTTCGACTCAGGCTCTTAGGGTTAGGGTTAGACTCAGGCTCTTAGGGTGAGGGTTAGACTCAGGCTCTTAGGGTTAGGGTTAGACTCAGGCTCTTAGGGTGAGGGTTAGACTCAGGCTCTTAGGGTTAGGGTTAGACTCAGGCTCTTAGGCTTAGGGTTAGACTCAGGCTCTTAGGGTGAGGGTTAGACTCAGGCTCTTAGGGTTAGGGTTAGACTCAGGCTCTTAGGGTTAGGGTTAGACTCAAGCTCTTAGGGTTAGGGTTAGACTCAGGCTCTTAGGGTTAGGGTTAGACTCAGGCTCTTAGGGTTAGGGTTAGACTCAGGCTTTTAGGGTTAGGGTTAGACTCAGGCTCTTAGGGTTAGGGTTAGACTCAGGCTCTTAGGGTTAGGGTTAGACTCAGGCTCTTAGGGTGAGGGTTAGACTCAGGCTCTTAGAGTGAGGGTTAGACTCAGGCTCTTAGGGTTAGGGTTAGACTCAGGCTCTTAGGGTTAGGGTTAGACTCAGGCTCTTAAGGTTAGGGTTAGACTCAGGCTCTTGGGGTTAGGGTTAAACTCAGGCTCTTAGGGTTAGGGTTAGACTCAGGCTCTTAGGGTTAGGGTTAGACTCAGGCTCTTAGGGTAAAGGTTAGACTCAGGCTCTTAGGGTTAGGGTTAGACTCAGGCTCTTAGGGTTAGGGTTAGACTCAGGCTCTTAGAGTAAGGGTTAGACTCAGGCTCTTAGGGTTAGGGTTAGACTCAGGCTCTTAGGGTTAGGGTTAGACTCAGGCCCTTAGGGTTAGGGTTAGACTCAGGCTCTTAGGGTTAGGGTTAGACTCAGGCTCTTAGGGTTAGGGTTAGACTCAGGCTCTTAGGGTGTAGCTTAGACTCAGGCTCTTAGGGTTAGGGTTAGACTCAGGCTCTTAGGGTTAGGGTTAGAGTCAGGCTCTTAGGGTGAGGGTTAGACTCAGGCTCTTAGGGTTAGGGTTAGACTCAGGCTATTAGGATTAGGGTTAGACTCAGGCTCTTAGGGTTAGGGTTAGAGTCAGGTCTTAGTGTGGGGGTTAGACTCAGGCTCTTAGGGTTAGGGTTAGACTCAGGCTCTTAGGGTTAGGGTTAAACTCAGGCTCTTAGGGTTAGGGTTAGAGTCAGGCTCTTAGGGTTAGGGTTAGACTCAGGCTCTTAGGGTAAAGGTTAGACTCAGGCTCTTAGGGTTAGGGTTAGACTCAGGCTCTTAGGGTGAGGGTTAAACTCAGGCTCTTAGGGTTAGGGTTAGACTCAGGCTCTTAGGGTTAGGGTTAGACTCAGGCTCTTAGGGTTAGGGTTAGACTCAGGCTCTTAGGGTTAGGGTTAGACTCAGGCTCTTAGGGTTAGGGTTAGACTCAGGCTCTTAGGGTTAGGGTTAGACTCAGGCTCTTAGGGTAAAGGTTAGACTCAGGCTCTTAGGGTTACGGTTAGACTCAGGCTCTTAGGGTTAGGCTTAGACTCAGGCTCTTAGGGTTAGGGTTAGACTCAGGCTCTTAGGGTGAGGGTTAGACTCAGGCTCTTAGGGTGAGGGTTAGACTCAGGCTCTTAGGGTTAGGGTTAGACTCAGGCTCTTAGGGTTAGGCTTAGACTCAGGCTCTTAGGGTTAGGGTTAGACTCAGGCTCTTAGGGTTAGGGTTAGACTCAGGCTCTTAGGGTAAAGGTTAGACTCAGGCTCTTAGGGTTAGGGTTAGACTCAGGCTCTTAGGGTTAGGGTTAGACTCAGGCTCTTAGAGTAAGGGTTAGACTCAGGCTCTTAGGGTAAAGGTTAGACTCAGGCTCTTAGGGTTAGGGTTAGACTCAGGCTCTTAGGGTTAGGGTTAGACTCAGGCTCTTAGAGTAAGGGTTAGACTCAGGCTCTTAGGGTTAGGGTTATACTCAGGCTCTTAGGGTGAGGGTTAGACTCAGGCTCTTAGGGTGAGGGTTAGACTCAGGCTCTTAGGGTGAGGGTTAGACTCAGGCTCTTAGGGTGAGGGTTAGACTCAGGCTCTTAGGGTAAGGGTTAGACTCAGGCTCTTAGGGTGGGGGTTAGACTCAGGCTCTTAGGGTGAGGGTTAGACTCAGGCTCTTAGGGTGAGGGTTAGACTCAGGCTCTTAGGGTGAGGGTTAGACTTAGGCTCTTAGGGTGAGGGTTAGACTCAGGCTCTTAGGGTGAGGGTTAGACTCAGGCTCTTAGGGTTAGGGTTAGACTCAGGCTCTTAGGGTGAGGGTTAGACTCAGGCTCTTAGGGTTAGGGTTAGACTCAGGCTCTTCGGGTTAGGGTTAGACTCAGGCTCTTCGGGTTAGGGTTAGACTCAGGCTCTTAGGGTGAGGGTTAGACTCAGGCTCTTAGGGTTAGGGTTAGACTCAGGCTCTTAGGGTGAGGGTTAGACTCAGGCTCTTAGGGTTATGGTTAGACTCAGGCTCATAGGGTGAGGGTTAGACTCAGGCTCTTAGGGTTAGGGGTAGACTCAGGCTCTTAGGGTTAGGGTTAGACTCAGGCTCTTCGGGTTAGGGTTAGACTCAGGCTCTTAGGGTGAGGGTTAGACTCAGGCTCTTAGGGTTAGGGTTAGAGTCAGGCTCTTAGTGTTAGGGTTAGACTCAGGCTCTTAGGGTTAGGCTTAGACTCAGGCTCTTCGGGTTAGGGTTAGACTCAGGCTCTTAGGGTTAGGCTAAGACTCAGGCTCTTAGGGTTAGGCTTAGACTCAGGCTCTTAGGGTTAGGGTTAGACTCAGGCTCTTAGGGTTAGGGTTAGACTCAGGCTCTTAGGGTGAGGGTTAGACTCAGGCTCTTAGGGTTAGGGTTAGACTCAGGCTCTTAGGGTTAGGGTTAGACTCAGGCTCTTAGGGTTAGGGTTAAACTCAGTCTCTTCGGGTTAGGGTTAGACTCAGGCTCTTAGGGTTAGGGTTAGACTCAAGCTCTTAGGGTTAGGGTTAGACTCAGGCTCTTAGGGTTAGGGTTAGACTCAGGCTCTTAGGGTTAGGGTTAGACTCAGGCTTTTAGGGTTAGGGTTAGACTCAGGCTCTTAGGGTTAGGGTTAGACTCAGGCTCTTAGGGTTAGGGTTAGACTCAGGCTCTTAGGGTGAGGGTTAGACTCAGGCTCTTAGAGTGAGGGTTAGACTCAGGCTCTTAGGGTTAGGGTTAGACTCAGGCTCTTAGGGTTAGGGTTAGACTCAGGCTCTTAAGGTTAGGGTTAGACTCAGGCTCTTAGGGTTAGGGTTAAACTCAGGCTCTTAGGGTTAGGGTTAGACTCAGGCTCTTAGGGTTAGGGTTAGACTCAGGCTCTTAGGGTAAAGGTTAGACTCAGGCTCTTAGGGTTAGGGTTAGACTCAGGCTCTTAGGGTTAGGGTTAGACTCAGGCTCTTAGAGTAAGGGTTAGACTCAGGCTCTTAGGGTTAGGGTTAGACTCAGGCTCTTAGGGTTAGGGTTAGACTCAGGCTCTTAGGGTTAGGGTTAGACTCAGGCTCTTAGGGTTAGGGTTAGACTCAGGCTCTTAGGGTTAGGGTTAGACTCAGGCTCTTAGGGTTAGGCTTAGACTCAGGCTCTTAGGGTTAGGCTTAGACTCAGGCTCTTAGGGTTAGGGTTAGAGTCAGGCTCTTAGGGTTAGGGTTAGAGTCAGGCTCTTAGGGTGAGGGTTAGACTCAGGCTCTTAGGGTGAGGGTTAGACTCAGGCTCTTAGGGTGAGGGTTAGACTCAGGCTCTTAGGGATAGGGTTAGACTCAGGCTCTTAGGGTTAGGGTTAGAGTCAGGCTCTTAGGGTGAGGGTTAGACTCAGGCTCTTAGGGTTAGGGTTAGACTCAGGCTATTAGGATTAGGGTTAGACTCAGGCTCTTAGGGTTAGGGTTAGAGTCAGGTCTTAGTGCGGGGGTTAGACTCAGCTCTTAGGGTTAGGGTTAGACTCAGGCTCTTAGGGTTAGGGTTAAACTCAGGCTCTTAGGGTTAGGGTTAGAGTCAGGCTCTTAGGGTTAGGGTTAGACTCAGGCTCTTAGGGTAAAGGTTAGACTCAGGCTCTTAGGGTTAGGGTTAGACTCAGGCTCTTAGGGTGAGGGTTAAACTCAGGCTCTTAGGGTTAGGGTTAGACTCAGGCTCTTAGGGTTAGGGTTAGACTCAGGCTCTTAGGGTTAGGGTTAGACTCAGGCTCTTAGGGTTAGGGTTAGACTCAAGCTCTTAGGGTTAGGGTTAGACTCAGGCTCTTAGGGTTAGGGTTAGACTCAGGCTCTTAGGGTAAAGGTTAGACTCAGGCTCTTAGGGTTACGGTTAGACTCAGGCTCTTAGGGTTAGGCTTAGACTCAGGCTCTTAGGGTTAGGGTTAGACTCAGGCTCTTAGGGTGAGGGTTAGACTCAGGCTCTTAGGGTGAGGGTTAGACTCAGGCTCTTAGGGTTAGGCTTAGACTCAGGCTCTTAGGGTTAGGGTTAGACTCAGGCTCTTAGGGTTAGGCTTAGACTCAGGCTCTTAGGGTTAGGGTTAGACTCAGGCTCTTAGGGTTAGGGTTAGACTCAGGCTCTTAGGGTAAAGGTTAGACTCAGGCTCTTAGGGTTAGGGTTAGACTCAGGCTCTTAGGGTTAGGGTTAGACTCAGGCTCTTAGAGTAAGGGTTAGACTCAGGCTCTTAGGGTTAGGGTTAGACTCAGGCTCTTAGGGTTAGGGTTAGACTCAGGCTCTTAGGGTTAGGGTTAGACTCAGGCTCTTAGGGTGAGGGTTAGACTCAGGCTCTTAGGGTTAGGGTTAGACTCAGGCTCTTAGGGTTAGGGTTAGACTCAGGCTCTTAGGGTGAGGCTTAGACTCAGGCTCTTAGGGTTAGGGTTAGACTCAGGCTCTTAGGGTTAGGGTTAGAGTCAGGCTCTTAGGGTGAGGGTTAGACTCAGGCTCTTAGGGTGAGGGTTAGACTCAGGCTCTTAGGGTGAGGGTTAGACTCAGGCTCTTAGGGTTAGGGTTAGACTCAGGCTCTTAGGGTTAGGGTTAGACTCAGGCTCTTAGGGTTAGGGTTAGATTCAGGCTCTTAGGGTTAGGGTTAGACTCAGGCTCTTAGGGTGAGGGTTAGACTCAGGCTCTTAGGGTGAGGGTTAGACTCAGGCTCTTAGGGTTAGGGTTAGACTCAGGCTCTTAGGGTTAGGCTTAGACTCAGGCTCTTAGGGTGAGGGTTAGACTCAGGCTCTTAGGGTGAGGGTTAGACTCAGGCTCTTAGGGTTAGGGTTAGACTCAGGCTCTTAGAGTAAGGGTTAGACTCAGGCTCTTAGGGTGAGGGTTAGACTCAGGCTCTTAGGGTTAGGGTTAGACTCAGGCTCTTAGGCTTAGGGTTAGACTCAGGCTCTTCGGGTTAGGGTTAGACTCAGGCTCTTCGGGTTAGGGTTAGACTCAGGCTCTTAGGGTGAGGGTTAGACTCAGGCTCTTAGGGTTAGGGTTAGACTCAGGCTCTTAGGGTTAGGGTTAGACTCAGGCTCTTAGGGTTAGGGTTAGACTCAGGCTCTTAGGGTGAGGGTTAGACTCAGGCTCTTAGGGTTAGGGTTAGACTCAGGCTCTTAGGGTTAGGCTTAGACTCAGGCTCTTAGGGTTAGGGTTAGACTCAGGCTCTTAGGGTTAGGGTTAGAGTCAGGCTCTTAGGGTTAGGGTTAGACTCAGGCTCTTAGAGTAAGGGTTAGACTCAGGCTCTTAGGGTGAGGGTTAGACTCAGGCTCTTAGGGTTAGGGTTAGAGTCAGGCTCTTAGGGTGAGGGTTAGACTCAGGCTCTTAGGGTTAGGGTTAGACTCAGGCTATTAGGATTAGGGTTAGACTCAGGCTCTTAGGGTTAGGGTTAGAGTCAGGTCTTAGTGTGGGGGTTAGACTCAGGCTCTTAGGGTTAGGGTTAGACTCAGGCTCTTAGGGTTAGGGTTAAACTCAGGCTCTTAGGGTTAGGGTTAGAGTCAGGCTCTTAGGGTTAGGGTTAGACTCAGGCTCTTAGGGTAAAGGTTAGACTCAGGCTCTTAGGGTTAGGGTTAGACTCAGGCTCTTAGGGTGAGGGTTAAACTCAGGCTCTTAGGGTTAGGGTTAGACTCAGGCTCTTAGGGTTAGGGTTAGACTCAGGCTCTTAGGGTTAGGGTTAGACTCAGGCTCTTAGGGTTAGGGTTAGACTCAGGCTCTTAGGGTTAGGGTTAGACTCAGGCTCTTAGGGTTAGGGTTAGACTCAGGCTCTTAGGGTAAAGGTTAGACTCAGGCTCTTAGGGTTACGGTTAGACTCAGGCTCTTAGGGTTAGGCTTAGACTCAGGCTCTTAGGGTTAGGGTTAGACTCAGGCTCTTAGGGTTAGGGTTAGACTCAGGCTCTTAGGGTTAGGGTTAGACTCAGGCTCTTAGGGTTAGGGTTAGACTCAGGCTCTTAGGGTTAGGGTTAGACTCAGGCTCTTAGGGTAAAGGTTAGACTCAGGCTCTTAGGGTTACGGTTAGACTCAGGCTCTTAGGGTTAGGCTTAGACTCAGGCTCTTAGGGTTAGGGTTAGACTCAGGCTCTTAGGGTGAGGGTTAGACTCAGGCTCTTAGGGTGAGGGTTAGACTCAGGCTCTTAGGGTTAGGCTTAGACTCAGGCTCTTAGGGTTAGGCTTAGACTCAGGCTCTTAGGGTTAGGCTTAGACTCAGGCTCTTAGGGTTAGGGTTAGACTCAGGCTCTTAGGGTTAGGGTTAGACTCAGGCTCTTAGGGTAAAGGTTAGACTCAGGCTCTTAGGGTTAGGGTTAGACTCAGGCTCTTAGGGTTAGGGTTAGACTCAGGCTCTTAGAGTAAGGGTTAGACTCAGGCTCTTAGGGTTAGGGTTAGACTCAGGCTCTTAGGGTTAGGGTTAGACTCAGGCTCTTAGGGTTAGGGTTAGACTCAGGCTCTTAGGGTGAGGGTTAGACTCAGGCTCTTAGGGTTAGGGTTAGACTCAGGCTCTTAGGGTTAGGGTTAGACTCAGGCTCTTAGGGTGAGGCTTAGACTCAGGCTCTTAGGGTTAGGGTTAGACTCAGGCTCTTAGGGTTAGGGTTAGAGTCAGGCTCTTAGGGTGAGGGTTAGACTCAGGCTCTTAGGGTGAGGGTTAGACTCAGGCTCTTAGGGTGAGGGTTAGACTCAGGCTCTTAGGGTTAGGGTTAGACTCAGGCTCTTAGGGTTAGGGTTAGACTCAGGCTCTTAGGGTTAGGGTTAGATTCAGGCTCTTAGGGTTAGGGTTAGACTCAGGCTCTTAGGGTGAGGGTTAGACTCAGGCTCTTAGGGTGAGGGTTAGACTCAGGCTCTTCGGGTTAGGGTTAGACTCAGGCTCTTCGGGTTAGGGTTAGACTCAGGCTCTTAGGGTGAGGGTTAGACTCAGGCTCTTAGGGTTAGGGTTAGACTCAGGCTCTTAGGGTTAGGGTTAGACTCAGGCTCTTAGGGTTAGGGTTAGACTCAGGCTCTTAGGGTGAGGGTTAGACTCAGGCTCTTAGGGTTAGGGTTAGACTCAGGCTCTTAGGGTTAGGCTTAGACTCAGGCTCTTAGGGTTAGGGTTAGACTCAGGCTCTTAGGGTTAGGGTTAGAGTCAGGCTCTTAGGGTTAGGGTTAGACTCAGGCTCTTAGAGTAAGGGTTAGACTCAGGCTCTTAGGGTGAGGGTTAGACTCAGGCTCTTAGGGTTAGGGTTAGAGTCAGGCTCTTAGGGTGAGGGTTAGACTCAGGCTCTTAGGGTTAGGGTTAGACTCAGGCTATTAGGATTAGGGTTAGACTCAGGCTCTTAGGGTTAGGGTTAGAGTCAGGTCTTAGTGTGGGGGTTAGACTCAGGCTCTTAGGGTTAGGGTTAGACTCAGGCTCTTAGGGTTAGGGTTAAACTCAGGCTCTTAGGGTTAGGGTTAGAGTCAGGCTCTTAGGGTTAGGGTTAGACTCAGGCTCTTAGGGTAAAGGTTAGACTCAGGCTCTTAGGGTTAGGGTTAGACTCAGGCTCTTAGGGTGAGGGTTAAACTCAGGCTCTTAGGGTTAGGGTTAGACTCAGGCTCTTAGGGTTAGGGTTAGACTCAGGCTCTTAGGGTTAGGGTTAGACTCAGGCTCTTAGGGTTAGGGTTAGACTCAGGCTCTTAGGGTTAGGGTTAGACTCAGGCTCTTAGGGTTAGGGTTAGACTCAGGCTCTTAGGGTAAAGGTTAGACTCAGGCTCTTAGGGTTACGGTTAGACTCAGGCTCTTAGGGTTAGGCTTAGACTCAGGCTCTTAGGGTTAGGGTTAGACTCAGGCTCTTAGGGTTAGGGTTAGACTCAGGCTCTTAGGGTTAGGGTTAGACTCAGGCTCTTAGGGTTAGGGTTAGACTCAGGCTCTTAGGGTTAGGGTTAGACTCAGGCTCTTAGGGTAAAGGTTAGACTCAGGCTCTTAGGGTTACGGTTAGACTCAGGCTCTTAGGGTTAGGCTTAGACTCAGGCTCTTAGGGTTAGGGTTAGACTCAGGCTCTTAGGGTGAGGGTTAGACTCAGGCTCTTAGGGTGAGGGTTAGACTCAGGCTCTTAGGGTTAGGCTTAGACTCAGGCTCTTAGGGTTAGGCTTAGACTCAGGCTCTTAGGGTTAGGCTTAGACTCAGGCTCTTAGGGTTAGGGTTAGACTCAGGCTCTTAGGGTTAGGGTTAGACTCAGGCTCTTAGGGTAAAGGTTAGACTCAGGCTCTTAGGGTTAGGGTTAGACTCAGGCTCTTAGGGTTAGGGTTAGACTCAGGCTCTTAGAGTAAGGGTTAGACTCAGGCTCTTAGGGTTAGGGTTAGACTCAGGCTCTTAGGGTTAGGGTTAGACTCAGGCTCTTAGGGTTAGGGTTAGACTCAGGCTCTTAGGGTGAGGGTTAGACTCAGGCTCTTAGGGTTAGGGTTAGACTCAGGCTCTTAGGGTTAGGGTTAGACTCAGGCTCTTAGGGTGAGGCTTAGACTCAGGCTCTTAGGGTTAGGGTTAGACTCAGGCTCTTAGGGTTAGGGTTAGAGTCAGGCTCTTAGGGTGAGGGTTAGACTCAGGCTCTTAGGGTGAGGGTTAGACTCAGGCTCTTAGGGTTAGGGTTAGACTCAGGCTCTTAGGGTTAGGGTTAGACTCAGGCTCTTAGGGTTAGGGTTAGATTCAGGCTCTTAGGGTTAGGGTTAGACTCAGGCTCTTAGGGTGAGGGTTAGACTCAGGCTCTTAGGGTGAGGGTTAGACTCAGGCTCTTAGGGTTAGGGTTAGACTCAGGCTCTTAGGGTTAGGCTTAGACTCAGGCTCTTAGGGTGAGGGTTAGACTCAGGCTCTTAGGGTGAGGGTTAGACTCAGGCTCTTAGGGTTAGGGTTAGACTCAGGCTCTTAGAGTAAGGGTTAGACTCAGGCTCTTAGGGTGAGGGTTAGACTCAGGCTCTTAGGGTTAGGGTTAGACTCAGGCTCTTAGGCTTAGGGTTAGACTCAGGCTCTTCGGGTTAGGGTTAGACTCAGGCTCTTAGGGTGAGGGTTAGACTCAGGCTCTTAGGGTTAGGGTTAGACTCAGGCTCTTAGGGTTAGGGTTAGACTCAGGCTCTTAGGGTGAGGGTTAGACTCAGGCTCTTAGGGTTAGGGTTAGACTCAGGCTCTTAGGGTTAGGCTTAGACTCAGGCTCTTAGGGTTAGGGTTAGACTCAGGCTCTTAGGGTTAGGGTTAGAGTCAGGCTCTTAGGGTTAGGGTTAGACTCAGGCTCTTAGAGTAAGGGTTAGACTCAGGCTCTTAGGGTGAGGGTTAGACTCAGGCTCTTAGGGTTAGGGTTAGAGTCAGGCTCTTAGGGTGAGGGTTAGACTCAGGCTCTTAGGGTTAGGGTTAGACTCAGGCTATTAGGATTAGGGTTAGACTCAGGCTCTTAGGGTTAGGGTTAGAGTCAGGTCTTAGTGTGGGGGTTAGACTCAGGCTCTTAGGGTTAGGGTTAGACTCAGGCTCTTAGGGTTAGGGTTAAACTCAGGCTCTTAGGGTTAGGGTTAGAGTCAGGCTCTTAGGGTTAGGGTTAGACTCAGGCTCTTAGGGTAAAGGTTAGACTCAGGCTCTTAGGGTTAGGGTTAGACTCAGGCTCTTAGGGTGAGGGTTAAACTCAGGCTCTTAGGGTTAGGGTTAGACTCAGGCTCTTAGGGTTAGGGTTAGACTCAGGCTCTTAGGGTTAGGGTTAGACTCAGGCTCTTAGGGTTAGGGTTAGACTCAGGCTCTTAGGGTTAGGGTTAGACTCAGGCTCTTAGGGTAAAGGTTAGACTCAGGCTCTTAGGGTTACGGTTAGACTCAGGCTCTTAGGGTTAGGCTTAGACTCAGGCTCTTAGGGTTAGGGTTAGACTCAGGCTCTTAGGGTGAGGGTTAGACTCAGGCTCTTAGGGTGAGGGTTAGACTCAGGCTCTTAGGGTTAGGCTTAGACTCAGGCTCTTAGGGTTAGGGTTAGACTCAGGCTCTTAGGGTTAGGCTTAGACTCAGGCTCTTAGGGTTAGGGTTAGACTCAGGCTCTTAGGGTTAGGGTTAGACTCAGGCTCTTAGGGTAAAGGTTAGACTCAGGCTCTTAGGGTTAGGGTTAGACTCAGGCTCTTAGGGTTAGGGTTAGACTCAGGCTCTTAGAGTAAGGGTTAGACTCAGGCTCTTAGGGTTAGGGTTAGACTCAGGCTCTTAGGGTTAGGGTTAGACTCAGGCTCTTAGGGTGAGGGTTAGACTCAGGCTCTTAGGGTTAGGGTTAGACTCAGGCTCTTAGGGTTAGGGTTAGACTCAGGCTCTTAGGGTGAGGCTTAGACTCAGGCTCTTAGGGTTAGGGTTAGACTCAGGCTCTTAGGGTTAGGGTTAGAGTCAGGCTCTTAGGGTGAGGGTTAGACTCAGGCTCTTAGGGTGAGGGTTAGACTCAGGCTCTTAGGGTGAGGGTTAGACTCAGGCTCTTAGGGTTAGGGTTAGACTCAGGCTCTTAGGGTTAGGGTTAGACTCAGGCTCTTAGGGTTAGGGTTAGATTCAGGCTCTTAGGGTTAGGGTTAGACTCAGGCTCTTAGGGTGAGGGTTAGACTCAGGCTCTTAGGGTGAGGGTTAGACTCAGGCTCTTAGGGTTAGGGTTAGACTCAGGCTCTTAGGGTTAGGCTTAGACTCAGGCTCTTAGGGTGAGGGTTAGACTCAGGCTCTTAGGGTGAGGGTTAGACTCAGGCTCTTAGGGTTAGGGTTAGACTCAGGCTCTTAGAGTAAGGGTTAGACTCAGGCTCTTAGGGTGAGGGTTAGACTCAGGCTCTTAGGGTTAGGGTTAGACTCAGGCTCTTAGGCTTAGGGTTAGACTCAGGCTCTTCGGGTTAGGGTTAGACTCAGGCTCTTCGGGTTAGGGTTAGACTCAGGCTCTTAGGGTGAGGGTTAGACTCAGGCTCTTAGGGTTAGGGTTAGACTCAGGCTCTTAGGGTTAGGGTTAGACTCAGGCTCTTAGGGTGAGGGTTAGACTCAGGCTCTTAGGGTTAGGGTTAGACTCAGGCTCTTAGGGTTAGGCTTAGACTCAGGCTCTTAGGGTTAGGGTTAGACTCAGGCTCTTAGGGTTAGGGTTAGAGTCAGGCTCTTAGGGTTAGGGTTAGACTCAGGCTCTTAGAGTAAGGGTTAGACTCAGGCTCTTAGGGTGAGGGTTAGACTCAGGCTCTTAGGGTTAGGGTTAGAGTCAGGCTCTTAGGGTGAGGGTTAGACTCAGGCTCTTAGGGTTAGGGTTAGACTCAGGCTATTAGGATTAGGGTTAGACTCAGGCTCTTAGGGTTAGGGTTAGAGTCAGGTCTTAGTGTGGGGGTTAGACTCAGGCTCTTAGGGTTAGGGTTAGACTCAGGCTCTTAGGGTTAGGGTTAAACTCAGGCTCTTAGGGTTAGGGTTAGAGTCAGGCTCTTAGGGTTAGGGTTAGACTCAGGCTCTTAGGGTAAAGGTTAGACTCAGGCTCTTAGGGTTAGGGTTAGACTCAGGCTCTTAGGGTGAGGGTTAAACTCAGGCTCTTAGGGTTAGGGTTAGACTCAGGCTCTTAGGGTTAGGGTTAGACTCAGGCTCTTAGGGTTAGGGTTAGACTCAGGCTCTTAGGGTTAGGGTTAGACTCAGGCTCTTAGGGTTAGGGTTAGACTCAGGCTCTTAGGGTTAGGGTTAGACTCAGGCTCTTAGGGTAAAGGTTAGACTCAGGCTCTTAGGGTTACGGTTAGACTCAGGCTCTTAGGGTTAGGCTTAGACTCAGGCTCTTAGGGTTAGGGTTAGACTCAGGCTCTTAGGGTGAGGGTTAGACTCAGGCTCTTAGGGTGAGGGTTAGACTCAGGCTCTTAGGGTTAGGCTTAGACTCAGGCTCTTAGGGTTAGGGTTAGACTCAGGCTCTTAGGGTTAGGCTTAGACTCAGGCTCTTAGGGTTAGGGTTAGACTCAGGCTCTTAGGGTTAGGGTTAGACTCAGGCTCTTAGGGTAAAGGTTAGACTCAGGCTCTTAGGGTTAGGGTTAGACTCAGGCTCTTAGGGTTAGGGTTAGACTCAGGCTCTTAGAGTAAGGGTTAGACTCAGGCTCTTAGGGTTAGGGTTAGACTCAGGCTCTTAGGGTTAGGGTTAGACTCAGGCTCTTAGGGTTAGGGTTAGACTCAGGCTCTTAGGGTGAGGGTTAGACTCAGGCTCTTAGGGTGAGGGTTAGACTCAGGCTCTTAGGGTGAGGGTTAGACTCAGGCTCTTAGGGTTAGGGTTAGACTCAGGCTCTTAGGGTTAGGGTTAGAGTCAGGCTCTTAGGGTGAGGGTTAGACTCAGGCTCTTAGGGTGAGGGTTAGACTCAGGCTCTTAGGGTTAGGGTTAGACTCAGGCTCTTAGGGTTAGGGTTAGACTCAGGCTCTTAGGGTTAGGGTTAGATTCAGGCTCTTAGGGTTAGGGCTAGACTCAGGCTCTTAGGGTGAGGGTTAGACTCAGGCTCTTAGGGTGAGGGTTAGACTCAGGCTCTTAGGGTTAGGGTTAGACTCAGGCTCTTAGGGTTAGGCTTAGACTCAGGCTCTTAGGGTGAGGGTTAGACTCAGGCTCTTAGGGTGAGGGTTAGACTCAGGCTCTTAGGGTTAGGGTTAGACTCAGGCTCTTAGAGTAAGGGTTAGACTCAGGCTCTTAGGGTGAGGGTTAGACTCAGGCTCTTAGGGTTAGGGTTAGACTCAGGCTCTTAGGCTTAGGGTTAGACTCAGGCTCTTCGGGTTAGGGTTAGACTCAGGCTCTTCGGGTTAGGGTTAGACTCAGGCTCTTAGGGTGAGGGTTAGACTCAGGCTCTTAGGGTTAGGGTTAGACTCAGGCTCTTAGGGTTAGGGTTAGACTCAGGCTCTTAGGGTTAGGGTTAGACTCAGGCTCTTCGGGTTAGGGTTAGACTCAGGCTCTTCGGGTTAGGGTTACACTCAGGCTCTTAGGGTTAGGCTTAGACTCAGGCTCTTAGGGTTAGGGTTAGACTCAGGCTCTTAGGGTTAGGGTTAGACTCAGGCTCTTAGGGTTAGGGTTAGACTCAGGCTCTTAGAGTAAGGGTTAGACTCAGGCTCTTAGGGTGAGGGTTAGACTCAGGCTCTTAGGGTTAGGGTTAGAGTCAGGCTCTTAGGGTGAGGGTTAGACTCAGGCTCTTAGGGTTAGGGTTAGACTCAGGCTATTAGGATTAGGGTTAGACTCAGGCTCTTAGGGTTAGGGTTAGAGTCAGGTCTTAGTGTGGGGGTTAGACTCAGGCTCTTAGGGTTAGGGTTAGACTCAGGCTCTTAGGGTTAGGGTTAAACTCAGGCTCTTAGGGTTAGGGTTAGAGTCAGGCTCTTAGGGTTAGGGTTAGACTCAGGCTCTTAGGGTAAAGGTTAGACTCAGGCTCTTAGGGTTAGGGTTAGACTCAGGCTCTTAGGGTGAGGGTTAAACTCAGGCTCTTAGGGTTAGGGTTAGACTCAGGCTCTTAGGGTTAGGGTTAGACTCAGGCTCTTAGGGTTAGGGTTAGACTCAGGCTCTTAGGGTTAGGGTTAGACTCAGGCTCTTAGGGTTAGGGTTAGACTCAGGCTCTTAGGGTTAGGGTTAGACTCAGGCTCTTAGGGTAAAGGTTAGACTCAGGCTCTTAGGGTTACGGTTAGACTCAGGCTCTTAGGGTTAGGCTTAGACTCAGGCTCTTAGGGTTAGGGTTAGACTCAGGCTCTTAGGGTGAGGGTTAGACTCAGGCTCTTAGGGTGAGGGTTAGACTCAGGCTCTTAGGGTTAGGCTTAGACTCAGGCTCTTAGGGTTAGGGTTAGACTCAGGCTCTTAGGGTTAGGCTTAGACTCAGGCTCTTAGGGTTAGGGTTAGACTCAGGCTCTTAGGGTTAGGGTTAGACTCAGGCTCTTAGGGTAAAGGTTAGACTCAGGCTCTTAGGGTGAGGGTTAGACTCAGGCTCTTAGGGTTAGGGTTAGACTCAGGCTCTTAGAGTAAGGGTTAGACTCAGGCTCTTAGGGTTAGGGTTAGACTCAGGCTCTTAGGGTTAGGGTTAGACTCAGGCTCTTAGGGTTAGGGTTAGACTCAGGCTCTTAGGGTGAGGGTTAGACTCAGGCTCTTAGGGTGAGGGTTAGACTCAGGCTCTTAGGGTGAGGGTTAGACTCAGGCTCTTAGGGTGAGGGTTAGACTCAGGCTCTTAGGGTTAGGGTTAGACTCAGGCTCTTAGGGTTAGGGTTAGAGTCAGGCTCTTAGGGTGAGGGTTAGACTCAGGCTCTTAGGGTGAGGGTTAGACTCAGGCTCTTAGGGTGAGGGTTAGACTCAGGCTCTTAGGGTTAGGGTTAGACTCAGGCTCTTAGGGTTAGGGTTAGACTCAGGCTCTTAGGGTTAGGGTTAGATTCAGGCTCTTAGGGTTAGGGTTAGACTCAGGCTCTTAGGGTGAGGGTTAGACTCAGGCTCTTAGGGTGAGGGTTAGACTCAGGCTCTTAGGGTTAGGGTTAGACTCAGGCTCTTAGGGTTAGGCTTAGACTCAGGCTCTTAGGGTGAGGGTTAGACTCAGGCTCTTAGGGTGAGGGTTAGACTCAGGCTCTTAGGGTTAGGGTTAGACTCAGGCTCTTAGAGTAAGGGTTAGACTCAGGCTCTTAGGGTGAGGGTTAGACTCAGGCTCTTAGGGTTAGGGTTAGACTCAGGCTCTTAGGCTTAGGGTTAGACTCAGGCTCTTAGGGTTAGGGTTAGACTCAGGCTCTTCGGGTTAGGGTTAGACTCAGGCTCTTAGGGTGAGGGTTAGACTCAGGCTCTTAGGGTTAGGGTTAGACTCAGGCTCTTAGGGTTAGGGTTAGACTCAGGCTCTTAGGGTGAGGGTTAGACTCAGGCTCTTAGGGTGAGGGTTAGACTCAGGCTATTAGGGTTAGGGTTAGACTCAGGCTCTTAGGGTTAGGGTTAGACTCAGGCTCTTAGGGTTAGGGTTAGACTCAGGCTCTTAGGGTTAGGGTTAGACTCAGGCTCTTAGGGTTAGGGTTAGACTCAGGCTCTTAGGGTTAGGGTTAGACTCAGGCTCTTAGGGTTAGGGTTAGACTCAGGCTCTTAGGGTTAGGGTTAGACTCAGGCTCTTAGGGTGAGGGTTAGACTCAGGCTCTTAGGGTTAGGGTTAGACTCAGGCTCTTAGGGTTACGGTTAGACTCAGGCTCTTAGGGTTAGGCTTAGACTCAGGCTCTTAGGGTAAAGGTTAGACTCAGGCTCTTAGGGTTAGGGTTAGACTCAGGCTCTTAGGGTTAGGGTTAGACTCAGGCTCTTAGAGTAAGGGTTAGACTCAGGCTCTTAGGGTTAGGGTTAGACTCAGGCTCTTAGGGTTAGGGTTAGACTCAGGCTCTTAGGGTTAGGGTTAGACTCAGGCTCTTAGGGTGAGGGTTAGACTCAGGCTCTTAGGGTTAGGGTTAGACTCAGGCTCTTAGGGTTAGGGTTAGACTCAGGCTCTTAGGGTGAGGCTTAGACTCAGGCTCTTAGGGTTAGGGTTAGACTCAGGCTCTTAGGGTTAGGGTTAGAGTCAGGCTCTTAGGGTGAGGGTTAGACTCAGGCTCTTAGGGTGAGGGTTAGACTCAGGCTCTTAGGGTGAGGGTTAGACTCAGGCTCTTAGGGTTAGGGTTAGAGTCAGGCTCTTAGGGTTAGGGTTAGACTCAGGCTCTTAGGGTAAAGGTTAGACTCAGGCTCTTAGGGTTAGGGTTAGACTCAGGCTCTTAGGGTGAGGGTTAAACTCAGGCTCTTAGGGTTAGGGTTAGACTCAGGCTCTTAGGGTTAGGGTTAGACTCAGGCTCTTAGGGTTAGGGTTAGACTCAGGCTCTTAGGGTTAGGGTTAGACTCAGGCTCTTAGGGTAAAGGTTAGACTCAGGCTCTTAGGGTTACGGTTAGACTCAGGCTCTTAGGGTGAGGGTTAGACTCAGGCTCTTAGGGTTAGGGTTAGACTCAGGCTCTTAGGGTGAGGGTTAGACTCAGGCTCTTAGGCTTAGGGTTAGACTCAGGCTCTTCGGGTTAGGGTTAGACTCAGGCTCTTCGGGTTAGGGTTAGACTCAGGCTCTTAGGGTGAGGGTTAGACTCAGGCTCTTAGGGTTAGGGTTAGACTCAGGCTCTTAGGGTTAGGGTTAGACTCAGGCTCTTAGGGTTAGGGTTAGACTCAGGCTCTTAGGGTGAGGGTTAGACTCAGGCTCTTAGGGTTAGGCTTAGACTCAGGCTCTTAGGGTTAGGCTTAGACTCAGGCTCTTAGGGTTAGGGTTAGACTCAGGCTCTTAGGGTTAGGGTTAGAGTCAGGCTCTTAGGGTTAGGGTTAGACTCAGGCTCTTAGGGTGAGGGTTAGACTCAGGCTCTTAGGGTTAGGGTTAGAGTCAGGCTCTTAGGGTGAGGGTTAGACTCAGGCTCTTAGGGTTAGGGTTAGACTCAGGCTATTAGGATTAGGGTTAGACTCAGGCTCTTAGGGTTAGGGTTAGAGTCAGGTCTTAGTGTGGGGGTTAGACTCAGGCTCTTAGGGTTAGGGTTAGACTCAGGCTCTTAGGGTTAGGGTTAAACTCAGGCTCTTAGGGTTAGGGTTAGAGTCAGGCTCTTAGGGTTAGGGTTAGACTCAGGCTCTTAGGGTAAAGGTTAGACTCAGGCTCTTAGGGTTAGGGTTAGACTCAGGCTCTTAGGGTGAGGGTTAAACTCAGGCTCTTAGGGTTAGGGTTAGACTCAGGCTCTTAGGGTTAGGGTTAGACTCAGGCTCTTAGGGTTAGGGTTAGACTCAGGCTCTTAGGGTTAGGGTTAGACTCAGGCTCTTAGGGTTAGGGTTAGACTCAGGCTCTTAGGGTAAAGGTTAGACTCAGGCTCTTAGGGTTACGGTTAGACTCAGGCTCTTAGGGTTAGGCTTAGACTCAGGCTCTTAGGGTTAGGGTTAGACTCAGGCTCTTAGGGTGAGGGTTAGACTCAGGCTCTTAGGGTGAGGGTTAGACTCAGGCTCTTAGGGTTAGGCTTAGACTCAGGCTCTTAGGGTTAGGGTTAGACTCAGGCTCTTAGGGTTAGGCTTAGACTCAGGCTCTTAGGGTTAGGGTTAGACTCAGGCTCTTAGGGTTAGGGTTAGACTCAGGCTCTTAGGGTAAAGGTTAGACTCAGGCTCTTAGGGTTAGGGTTAGACTCAGGCTCTTAGGGTTAGGGTTAGACTCAGGCTCTTAGAGTAAGGGTTAGACTCAGGCTCTTAGGGTTAGGGTTAGACTCAGGCTCTTAGGGTTAGGGTTAGACTCAGGCTCTTAGGGTTAGGGTTAGACTCAGGCTCTTAGGGTGAGGGTTAGACTCAGGCTCTTAGGGTGAGGGTTAGACTCAGGCTCTTAGGGTGAGGGTTAGACTCAGGCTCTTAGGGTTAGGGTTAGACTCAGGCTCTTAGGGTTAGGGTTAGAGTCAGGCTCTTAGGGTGAGGGTTAGACTCAGGCTCTTAGGGTGAGGGTTAGACTCAGGCTCTTAGGGTTAGGGTTAGACTCAGGCTCTTAGGGTTAGGGTTAGACTCAGGCTCTTAGGGTTAGGGTTAGATTCAGGCTCTTAGGGTTAGGGTTAGACTCAGGCTCTTAGGGTGAGGGTTAGACTCAGGCTCTTAGGGTGAGGGTTAGACTCAGGCTCTTAGGGTTAGGGTTAGACTCAGGCTCTTAGGGTTAGGCTTAGACTCAGGCTCTTAGGGTGAGGGTTAGACTCAGGCTCTTAGGGTGAGGGTTAGACTCAGGCTCTTAGGGTTAGGGTTAGACTCAGGCTCTTAGAGTAAGGGTTAGACTCAGGCTCTTAGGGTGAGGGTTAGACTCAGGCTCTTAGGGTTAGGGTTAGACTCAGGCTCTTAGGCTTAGGGTTAGACTCAGGCTCTTCGGGTTAGGGTTAGACTCAGGCTCTTCGGGTTAGGGTTAGACTCAGGCTCTTAGGGTGAGGGTTAGACTCAGGCTCTTAGGGTTAGGGTTAGACTCAGGCTCTTAGGGTTAGGGTTAGACTCAGGCTCTTAGGGTTAGGGTTAGACTCAGGCTCTTAGGGTGAGGGTTAGACTCAGGCTCTTAGGGTTAGGGTTAGACTCAGGCTCTTAGGGTTAGGGTTAGACTCAGGCTCTTAGGGTGAGGGTTAGACTCAGGCTCTTAGGGTTAGGGTTAGACTCAGGCTCTTAGGGTTAGGGTTAGACTCAGGCTCTTAGAGTAAGGGTTAGACTCAGGCTCTTAGGGTGAGGGTTAGACTCAGGCTCTTAGGGTTAGGGTTAGAGTCAGGCTCTTAGGGTGAGGGTTAGACTCAGGCTCTTAGGGTTAGGGTTAGACTCAGGCTATTAGGATTAGGGTTAGACTCAGGCTCTTAGGGTTAGGGTTAGAGTCAGGTCTTAGTGTGGGGGTTAGACTCAGGCTCTTAGGGTTAGGGTTAGACTCAGGCTCTTAGGGTTAGGGTTAAACTCAGGCTCTTAGGGTTAGGGTTAGAGTCAGGCTCTTAGGGTTAGGGTTAGACTCAGGCTCTTAGGGTAAAGGTTAGACTCAGGCTCTTAGGGTTAGGGTTAGACTCAGGCTCTTAGGGTGAGGGTTAAACTCAGGCTCTTAGGGTTAGGGTTAGACTCAGGCTCTTAGGGTTAGGGTTAGACTCAGGCTCTTAGGGTTAGGGTTAGACTCAGGCTCTTAGGGTTAGGGTTAGACTCAGGCTCTTAGGGTTAGGGTTAGACTCAGGCTCTTAGGCTTAGGGTTAGACTCAGGCTCTTCGGGTTAGGGTTAGACTCAGGCTCTTCGGGTTAGGGTTAGACTCAGGCTCTTAGGGTGAGGGTTAGACTCAGGCTCTTAGGGTTAGGGTTAGACTCAGGCTCTTAGGGTTAGGGTTAGACTCAGGCTCTTAGGGTTAGGGTTAGACTCAGGCTCTTAGGGTGAGGGTTAGACTCAGGCTCTTAGGGTTAGGGTTAGACTCAGGCTCTTAGGGTTAGGGTTAGACTCAGGCTCTTAGGGTGAGGGTTAGACTCAGGCTCTTAGGGTTAGGGTTAGACTCAGGCTCTTAGGGTTAGGGTTAGACTCAGGCTCTTAGGGTTAGTGTTAGACTCAGGCTCTTAGGGTTAGGGTTCGACTCAGGCTCTTAGGGTTAGGGTTAGACTCAGGCTCTTAGAGTAAGGGTTAGACTCAGGCTCTTAGGGTTAGGGTTAGACTCAGGCTATTAGGATTAGGGTTAGACTCAGGCTCTTAGGGTTAGGGTTAGAGTCAGGTCTTAGTGTGGGGGTTAGACTCAGGCTCTTAGGGTTAGGGTTAGACTCAGGCTCTTAGGGTTAGGGTTAAACTCAGGCTCTTAGGGTTAGGGTTAGAGTCAGGCTCTTAGGGTTAGGGTTAGACTCAGGCTCTTAGGGTAAAGGTTAGACTCAGGCTCTTAGGGTTAGGGTTAGACTCAGGCTCTTAGGGTGAGGGTTAAACTCAGGCTCTTAGGGTTAGGGTTAGACTCAGGCTCTTAGGGTTAGGGTTAGACTCAGGCTCTTAGGGTTAGGGTTAGACTCAGGCTCTTAGGGTTAGGGTTAGACTCAGGCTCTTAGGGTTAGGGTTAGACTCAGGCTCTTAGGCTTAGGGTTAGACTCAGGCTCTTCGGGTTAGGGTTAGACTCAGGCTCTTCGGGTTAGGGTTAGACTCAGGCTCTTAGGGTGAGGGTTAGACTCAGGCTCTTAGGGTTAGGGTTAGACTCAGGCTCTTAGGGTTAGGGTTAGACTCAGGCTCTTAGGGTTAGGGTTAGACTCAGGCTCTTAGGGTGAGGGTTAGACTCAGGCTCTTAGGGTTAGGGTTAGACTCAGGCTCTTAGGGTTAGGGTTAGACTCAGGCTCTTAGGGTGAGGGTTAGACTCAGGCTCTTAGGGTTAGGGTTAGACTCAGGCTCTTAGGGTTAGGGTTAGACTCAGGCTCTTAGAGTAAGGGTTAGACTCAGGCTCTTAGGGTGAGGGTTAGACTCAGGCTCTTAGGGTTAGGGTTAGAGTCAGGCTCTTAGGGTGAGGGTTAGACTCAGGCTCTTAGGGTTAGGGTTAGACTCAGGCTATTAGGATTAGGGTTAGACTCAGGCTCTTAGGGTTAGGGTTAGAGTCAGGTCTTAGTGTGGGGGTTAGACTCAGGCTCTTAGGGTTAGGGTTAGACTCAGGCTCTTAGGGTTAGGGTTAAACTCAGGCTCTTAGGGTTAGGGTTAGAGTCAGGCTCTTAGGGTTAGGGTTAGACTCAGGCTCTTAGGGTAAAGGTTAGACTCAGGCTCTTAGGGTTAGGGTTAGACTCAGGCTCTTAGGGTGAGGGTTAAACTCAGGCTCTTAGGGTTAGGGTTAGACTCAGGCTCTTAGGGTTAGGGTTAGACTCAGGCTCTTAGGGTTAGGGTTAGACTCAGGCTCTTAGGGTTAGGGTTAGACTCAGGCTCTTAGGGTTAGGGTTAGACTCAGGCTCTTAGGGTTAGGGTTAGACTCAGGCTCTTAGGGTAAAGGTTAGACTCAGGCTCTTAGGGTTACGGTTAGACTCAGGCTCTTAGGGTTAGGCTTAGACTCAGGCTCTTAGGGTTAGGGTTAGACTCAGGCTCTTAGGGTGAGGGTTAGACTCAGGCTCTTAGGGTTAGGGTTAGAGTCAGGCTCTTAGGGTGAGGGTTAGACTCAGGCTCTTAGGGTTAGGGTTAGACTCAGGCTATTAGGATTAGGGTTAGACTCAGGCTCTTAGGGTTAGGGTTAGAGTCAGGTCTTAGTGTGGGGGTTAGACTCAGGCTCTTAGGGTTAGGGTTAGACTCAGGCTCTTAGGGTTAGGGTTAAACTCAGGCTCTTAGGGTTAGGGTTAGAGTCAGGCTCTTAGGGTTAGGGTTAGACTCAGGCTCTTAGGGTAAAGGTTAGACTCAGGCTCTTAGGGTTAGGGTTAGACTCAGGCTCTTAGGGTGAGGGTTAAACTCAGGCTCTTAGGGTTAGGGTTAGACTCAGGCTCTTAGGGTTAGGGTTAGACTCAGGCTCTTAGGGTTAGGGTTAGACTCAGGCTCTTAGGGTTAGGGTTAGACTCAGGCTCTTAGGGTTAGGGTTAGACTCAGGCTCTTAGGCTTAGGGTTAGACTCAGGCTCTTCGGGTTAGGGTTAGACTCAGGCTCTTCGGGTTAGGGTTAGACTCAGGCTCTTAGGGTGAGGGTTAGACTCAGGCTCTTAGGGTTAGGGTTAGACTCAGGCTCTTAGGGTTAGGGTTAGACTCAGGCTCTTAGGGTTAGGGTTAGACTCAGGCTCTTAGGGTGAGGGTTAGACTCAGGCTCTTAGGGTTAGGGTTAGACTCAGGCTCTTAGGGTTAGGGTTAGACTCAGGCTCTTAGGGTGAGGGTTAGACTCAGGCTCTTAGGGTTAGGGTTAGACTCAGGCTCTTAGGGTTAGGGTTAGACTCAGGCTCTTAGGGTTAGTGTTAGACTCAGGCTCTTAGGGTTAGGGTTCGACTCAGGCTCTTAGGGTTAGGGTTAGACTCAGGCTCTTAGAGTAAGGGTTAGACTCAGGCTCTTAGGGTTAGGGTTAGACTCAGGCTATTAGGATTAGGGTTAGACTCAGGCTCTTAGGGTTAGGGTTAGAGTCAGGTCTTAGTGTGGGGGTTAGACTCAGGCTCTTAGGGTTAGGGTTAGACTCAGGCTCTTAGGGTTAGGGTTAAACTCAGGCTCTTAGGGTTAGGGTTAGAGTCAGGCTCTTAGGGTTAGGGTTAGACTCAGGCTCTTAGGGTAAAGGTTAGACTCAGGCTCTTAGGGTTAGGGTTAGACTCAGGCTCTTAGGGTGAGGGTTAAACTCAGGCTCTTAGGGTTAGGGTTAGACTCAGGCTCTTAGGGTTAGGGTTAGACTCAGGCTCTTAGGGTTAGGGTTAGACTCAGGCTCTTAGGGTTAGGGTTAGACTCAGGCTCTTAGGGTTAGGGTTAGACTCAGGCTCTTAGGCTTAGGGTTAGACTCAGGCTCTTCGGGTTAGGGTTAGACTCAGGCTCTTCGGGTTAGGGTTAGACTCAGGCTCTTAGGGTGAGGGTTAGACTCAGGCTCTTAGGGTTAGGGTTAGACTCAGGCTCTTAGGGTTAGGGTTAGACTCAGGCTCTTAGGGTTAGGGTTAGACTCAGGCTCTTAGGGTGAGGGTTAGACTCAGGCTCTTAGGGTTAGGGTTAGACTCAGGCTCTTAGGGTTAGGGTTAGACTCAGGCTCTTAGGGTGAGGGTTAGACTCAGGCTCTTAGGGTTAGGGTTAGACTCAGGCTCTTAGGGTTAGGGTTAGACTCAGGCTCTTAGAGTAAGGGTTAGACTCAGGCTCTTAGGGTGAGGGTTAGACTCAGGCTCTTAGGGTTAGGGTTAGAGTCAGGCTCTTAGGGTGAGGGTTAGACTCAGGCTCTTAGGGTTAGGGTTAGACTCAGGCTATTAGGATTAGGGTTAGACTCAGGCTCTTAGGGTTAGGGTTAGAGTCAGGTCTTAGTGTGGGGGTTAGACTCAGGCTCTTAGGGTTAGGGTTAGACTCAGGCTCTTAGGGTTAGGGTTAAACTCAGGCTCTTAGGGTTAGGGTTAGAGTCAGGCTCTTAGGGTTAGGGTTAGACTCAGGCTCTTAGGGTAAAGGTTAGACTCAGGCTCTTAGGGTTAGGGTTAGACTCAGGCTCTTAGGGTGAGGGTTAAACTCAGGCTCTTAGGGTTAGGGTTAGACTCAGGCTCTTAGGGTTAGGGTTAGACTCAGGCTCTTAGGGTTAGGGTTAGACTCAGGCTCTTAGGGTTAGGGTTAGACTCAGGCTCTTAGGGTTAGGGTTAGACTCAGGCTCTTAGGGTTAGGGTTAGACTCAGGCTCTTAGGGTAAAGGTTAGACTCAGGCTCTTAGGGTTACGGTTAGACTCAGGCTCTTAGGGTTAGGCTTAGACTCAGGCTCTTAGGGTTAGGGTTAGACTCAGGCTCTTAGGGTGAGGGTTAGACTCAGGCTCTTAGGGTGAGGGTTAGACTCAGGCTCTTAGGGTTAGGCTAAGACTCAGGCTCTTAGGGTTAGGGTTAGACTCAGGCTCTTAGGGTTAGGCTTAGACTCAGGCTCTTAGGGTTAGGGTTAGACTCAGGCTCTTAGGGTTAGGGTTAGACTCAGGCTCTTAGGGTAAAGGTTAGACTCAGGCTCTTAGGGTTAGGGTTAGACTCAGGCTCTTAGGGTTAGGGTTAGACTCAGGCTCTTAGAGTAAGGGTTAGACTCAGGCTCTTAGGGTTAGGGTTAGACTCAGGCTCTTAGGGTTAGGGTTAGACTCAGGCTCTTAGGGTTAGGGTTAGACTCAGGCTCTTAGGGTGAGGGTTAGACTCAGGCTCTTAGGGTGAGGGTTAGACTCAGGCTCTTAGGGTGAGGGTTAGACTCAGGCTCTTAGGGTGAGGGTTAGACTCAGGCTCTTAGGGTTAGGGTTAGACTCAGGCTCTTAGGGTTAGGGTTAGAGTCAGGCTCTTAGGGTGAGGGTTAGACTCAGGCTCTTAGGGTGAGGGTTAGACTCAGGCTCTTAGGGTGAGGGTTAGACTCAGGCTCTTAGGGTTAGGGTTAGACTCAGGCTCTTAGGGTTAGGGTTAGACTCAGGCTCTTAGGGTTAGGGTTAGATTCAGGCTCTTAGGGTTAGGGTTAGACTCAGGCTCTTAGGGTGAGGGTTAGACTCAGGCTCTTAGGGTGAGGGTTAGACTCAGGCTCTTAGGGTTAGGGTTAGACTCAGGCTCTTAGGGTTAGGGTTAGACTCAGGCTCTTAGGGTGAGGGTTAGACTCAGGCTCTTAGGGTGAGGGTTAGACTCAGGCTCTTAGGGTTAGGGTTAGACTCAGGCTCTTAGAGTAAGGGTTAGACTCAGGCTCTTAGGGTGAGGGTTAGACTCAGGCTCTTAGGGTTAGGGTTAGACTCAGGCTCTTAGGCTTAGGGTTAGACTCAGGCTCTTCGGGTTAGGGTTAGACTCAGGCTCTTCGGGTTAGGGTTAGACTCAGGCTCTTAGGGTGAGGGTTAGACTCAGGCTCTTAGGGTTAGGGTTAGACTCAGGCTCTTAGGGTTAGGGTTAGACTCAGGCTCTTAGGGTGAGGGTTAGACTCAGGCTCTTAGGGTGAGGGTTAGACTCAGGCTATTAGGGTTAGGGTTAGACTCAGGCTCTTAGGGTTAGGGTTAGACTCAGGCTCTTAGGGTTAGGGTTAGACTCAGGCTCTTAGGGTTAGGGTTAGACTCAGGCTCTTAGGGTTAGGGTTAGACTCAGGCTCTTAGGGTTAGGGTTAGACTCAGGCTCTTAGGGTTAGGGTTAGACTCAGGCTCTTAGGGTTAGGGTTAGACTCAGGCTCTTAGGGTGAGGGTTAGACTCAGGCTCTTAGGGTTAGGGTTAGACTCAGGCTCTTAGGGTTACGGTTAGACTCAGGCTCTTAGGGTTAGGCTTAGACTCAGGCTCTTAGGGTTAGGGTTAGACTCAGGCTCTTAGGGTGAGGGTTAGACTCAGGCTCTTAGGGTGAGGGTTAGACTCAGGCTCTTAGGGTGAGGGTTAGACTCAGGCTCTTAGGGTTAGGGTTAGACTCAGGCTCTTAGGCTTAAGGTTAGACTCAGGCTCTTAGGGTGAGGGTTAGACTCAGGCTCTTCGGGTTAGGGTTAGACTCAGGCTCTTAGGGTGAGGGTTAGACTCAGGCTCTTAGGGTTAGGGTTAGAGTCAGGCTCTTAGGGTTAGGGTTAGACTCAGGCTCTTAGGGTTAGGGTTAGACTCAGGCTCTTAGGGTTAGGGTTAGACTCAGGCTCTTAGTGTGAGGGTTAGACTCAGGTTCTTAGGGTTAGGCTTAGACTCAGGCTCTTAGGGTTAGGGTTAGACTCAGGCTCTTAGGGTTAGTGTTAGACTCAGGCTCTTAGGGTTAGGGTTAGACTCAGGCTCTTAGGGTTAGGGTTAGACTCAGGCTCTTAGGGTGAGGGTTAGACTCAGGCTCTTAGGGTTAGGGTTAGACTCAGGCTCTTAGGGTGAGGGTTAGACTCAGGCTCTTAGGGTTAGGGTTAGACTCAGGCTCTTAGGCTTAGGGTTAGACTCAGGCTCTTAGGGTTAGGGTTAGACTCAGGCTCTTAGGGTTAGGGTTAGACTCAGGCTCTTAGGGTTAGGGTTAGACTCAAGCTCTTAGGGTTAGGGTTAGACTCAGGCTCTTAGGGTTAGGGTTAGACTCAGGCTCTTAGGGTTAGGGTTAGACTCAGGCTTTTAGGGTTAGGGTTAGACTCAGGCTCTTAGGGTTAGGGTTAGACTCAGGCTCTTAGGGTTAGGGTTAGACTCAGGCTCTTAGGGTGAGGGTTAGACTCAGGCTCTTAGAGTGAGGGTTAGACTCAGGCTCTTAGGGTTAGGGTTAGACTCAGGCTCTTAGGGTTAGGCTTAGACTCAGGCTCTTAGGGTTAGGGTTAGACTCAGGCTCTTAGGGTTAGGCTTAGACTCAGGCTCTTAGGGTTAGGGTTAGACTCAGGCTCTTAGGGTTAGGGTTAGACTCAGGCTCTTAGGGTAAAGGTTAGACTCAGGCTCTTAGGGTTAGGGTTAGACTCAGGCTCTTAGGGTTAGGGTTAGACTCAGGCTCTTAGAGTAAGGGTTAGACTCAGGCTCTTAGGGTATAGGTTAGACTCAGGCTCTTAGGGTTAGGGTTAGACTCAGGCCCTTAGGGTTAGGGTTAGACTCAGGCTCTTAGGGTTAGGGTTAGACTCAGGCTCTTAGGGTTAGGGTTAGACTCAGGCTCTTAGGGTTAGGGTTAGATTCAGGCTCTTAGGGTTAGGGTTAGACTCAGGCTCTTAGGGTTAGGGTTAGACTCAGGCTCTTAGGGTGAGGGTTAGACTCAGGCTCTTAGGGTTAGGGTTAGACTCAGGCTCTTAGGGTTAGGCTTAGACTCAGGCTCTTAGGGTTAGGGTTAGAGTCAGGTCTTAGTGTGGGGGTTAGACTCAGGCTCTTAGGGTTAGGGTTAGACTCAGGCTCTTAGGGTTAGGGTTAAACTCAGGCTCTTAGGGTTAGGGTTAGAGTCAGGCTCTTAGGGTTAGGGTTAGACTCAGGCTCTTAGGGTAAAGGTTAGACTCAGGCTCTTAGGGTTAGGGTTAGACTCAGGCTCTTAGGGTGAGGGTTAAACTCAGGCTCTTAGGGTTAGGGTTAGACTCAGGCTCTTAGGGTTAGGGTTAGACTCAGGCTCTTAGGGTTAGGGTTAGACTCAGGCTCTTAGGGTTAGGGTTAGACTCAGGCTCTTAGGGTTAGGGTTAGACTCAGGCTCTTAGGGTTAGGGTTAGACTCAGGCTCTTAGGGTAAAGGTTAGACTCAGGCTCTTAGGGTTACGGTTAGACTCAGGCTCTTAGGGTTAGGCTTAGACTCAGGCTCTTAGGGTTAGGGTTAGACTCAGGCTCTTAGGGTGAGGGTTAGACTCAGGCTCTTAGGGTGAGGGTTAGACTCAGGCTCTTAGGGTTAGGGTTAGACTCAGGCTCTTAGGGTTAGGCTTAGACTCAGGCTCTTAGGGTTAGGGTTAGACTCAGGCTCTTAGGGTTAGGGTTAGACTCAGGCTCTTAGGGTAAAGGTTAGACTCAGGCTCTTAGGGTTAGGCTTAGACTCAGGCTCTTAGGGTTAGGGTTAGACTCAGGCTCTTAGGGTTAGGCTTAGACTCAGGCTCTTAGGGTTAGGGTTAGACTCAGGCTCTTAGGGTGAGGGTTAGACTCAGGCTCTTAGGGTGAGGGTTAGACTCAGGCTCTTAGGGTGAGGGTTAGACTCAGGCTCTTAGGGTAAGGGTTAGACTCAGGATCTTAGGGTGGGGGTTAGACTCAGGCTCTTAGGGTGAGGGTTAGACTCAGGCTCTTAGGGTGAGGGTTAGACTCAGGCTCTTAGGGTTAGGGTTAGACTCAGGCTCTTAGGGTGAGGGTTAGACTCAGGCTCTTAGGGTGAGGGTTAGACTCAGGCTCTTAGGGTGAGGGTTAGACTCAGGCTCTTAGGGATAGGGTTAGACTCAGGCTCTTAGGGTTAGGGTTAGACTCAGGCTCTTAGGGTGAGGGTTAGACTCAGGCTCTTAGGGTTAGGGTTAGACTCAGGCTCTTCGGGTTAGGGTTAGACTCAGGCTCTTCGGGTTAGGGTTAGACTCAGGCTCTTAGGGTGAGGGTTAGACTCAGGCTCTTAGGGTTAGGGTTAGACTCAGGCTCTTAGGGTGAGGGTTAGACTCAGGCTCTTAGGGTTATGGTTAGACTCAGGCTCATAGGGTGAGGGTTAGACTCAGGCTCTTAGGGTTAGGGGTAGACTCAGGCTCTTAGGGTTAGGGTTAGACTCAGGCTCTTAGGGTTAGGGTTAGACTCAGGCTCTTAGGGTGAGGGTTAGACTCAGGCTCTTAGGGTTAGGGTTAGAGTCAGGCTCTTAGTGTTAGGGTTAGACTCAGGCTCTTAGGGTTAGGCTTAGACTCAGGCTCTTCGGGTTAGGGTTAGACTCAGGCTCTTAGGGTTAGGCTAAGACTCAGGCTCTTAGGGTTAGGCTTAGACTCAGGCTCTTAGGGTTAGGGTTAGACTCAGGCTCTTAGGGTTAGGGTTAGACTCAGGCTCTTAGGGTGAGGGTTAGACTCAGGCTCTTAGGGTTAGGGTTAGACTCAGGCTCTTAGGGTTAGGGTTAGACTCAGGCTCTTAGGGTTAGGGTTAAACTCAGTCTCTTCGGGTTAGGGTTAGACTCAGGCTCTTAGGGTTAGGGTTAGACTCAAGCTCTTAGGGTTAGGGTTAGACTCAGGCTCTTAGGGTTAGGGTTAGACTCAGGCTCTTAGGGTTAGGGTTAGACTCAGGCTTTTAGGGTTAGGGTTAGACTCAGGCTCTTAGGGTTAGGGTTAAACTCAGGCTCTTAGGGTTAGGCTTAGACTCAGGCTCTTAGGGTTAGGGTTAGACTCAGGCTCTTAGGGTAAAGGTTAGACTCAGGCTCTTAGGGTTAGGGTTAGACTCAGGCTCTTAGGGTTAGGGTTAGACTCAGGCTCTTAGAGTAAGGGTTAGACTCAGGCTCTTAGGGTTAGGGTTAGACTCAGGCTCTTAGGGTTAGGGATAGACTCAGGCTCTTAGGGTTAGGGTTAGACTCAGGCTCTTAGGGTTAGGGTTAGACTCAGGCTCTTAGGGTTAGGGGTAGACTCAGGCTCTTAGGGTTAGGGTTAGACTCAGGCTCTTAGGGTTAGGGTTAGAGTCAGGCTCTTAGGGTTAGGGTTAGACTCAGGCTCTTAGGGTGAGGGTTAGACTCAGGCTCTTAGGGTGAGGGTTAGACTCAGGCTCTTAGGGTGAGGGTTAGACTCAGGCTCTTAGGGATAGGGTTAGACTCAGGCTCTTAGGGTTAGGGTTAGAGTCAGGCTCTTAGGGTGAGGGTTAGACTCAGGCTCTTAGGGTTAGGGTTAGACTCAGGCTATTAGGATTAGGGTTAGACTCAGGCTCTTAGGGTTAGGGTTAGAGTCAGGTCTTAGTGTGGGGGTTAGACTCAGGCTCTTAGGGTTAGGGTTAGACTCAGGCTCTTAGGGTTAGGGTTAAACTCAGGCTCTTAGGGTTAGGGTTAGAGTCAGGCTCTTAGGGTTAGGGTTAGACTCAGGCTCTTAGGGTGAGGGTTAGACTCAGGCTCTTAGGGTTAGGGTTAGACTCAGGCTCTTAGGGTGAGGGTTAAACTCAGGCTCTTAGGGTTAGGGTTAGACTCAGGCTCTTAGGGTTAGGGTTAGACTCAGGCTCTTAGGGTTAGGGTTAGACTCAGGCTCTTAGGGTTAGGGTTAGACTCAGGCTCTTAGGGTTAGGGTTAGACTCAGGCTCTTACGGTTAGGGTTAGACTCAGGCTCTTAGGGTAAAGGTTAGACTCAGGCTCTTAGGGTTACGGTTAGACTCAGGCTCTTAGGGTTAGGCTTAGACTCAGGCTCTTAGGGTTAGGGTTAGACTCAGGCTCTTAGGGTGAGGGTTAGACTCAGGCTCTTAGGGTGAGGGTTAGACTCAGGCTCTTAGGGTTAGGCTTAGACTCAGGCTCTTAGGGTTAGGGTTAGACTCAGGCTCTTAGGGTTAGGCTTAGACTCAGGCTCTTAGGGTTAGGGTTAGACTCAGGCTCTTAGGGTTAGGCTTAGACTCAGGCTCTTAGGGTAAAGGTTAGACTCAGGCTCTTAGGGTTAGGGTTAGACTCAGGCTCTTAGGGTTAGGGTTAGACTCAGGCTCTTATAGTAAGGGTTAGACTCAGGCTCTTAGGGTTAGGGTTAGACTCAGGCTCTTAGGGTTAGGGTTAGACTCAGGCTCTTAGGGTTAGGGTTAGACTCAGGCTCTTAGGGTGAGGGTTAGACTCAGGCTCTTAGGGTTAGGGTTAGACTCAGGCTCTTAGGGTTAGGGTTAGACTCAGGCTCTTAGGGTGAGGCTTAGACTCAGGCTCTTAGGGTTAGGGTTAGACTCAGGCTCTTAGGGTTAGGGTTAGACTCAGGCTCTTAGGGTGAGGGTTAGACTCAGGCTCTTAGGGTGAGGGTTAGACTCAGGCTCTTAGGGTTAGGGTTAGACTCAGGCTCTTAGGGTTAGGGTTAGACTCAGGCTCTTAGGGTTAGGGTTAGATTCAGGCTCTTAGGGTTAGGGTTAGACTCAGGCTCTTAGGGTGAGGGTTAGACTCAGGCTCTTAGGGTGAGGGTTAGACTCAGGCTCTTAGGGTTAGGGTTAGACTCAGGCTCTTAGGGTTAGGCTTAGACTCAGGCTCTTAGGGTGAGGGTTAGACTCAGGCTCTTAGGGTGAGGGTTAGACTCAGGCTCTTAGGGTTAGGGTTAGACTCAGGCTCTTAGAGTGAGGGTTAGACTCAGGCTCTTAGGGTGAGGGTTAGACTCAGGCTCTTAGGGTTAGGGTTAGACTCAGGCTCTTAGGGTTAGGGTTAGACTCAGGCTCTTAGGGTTAGGGTTAGACTCAGGCTCTTAGGGTGAGGGTTAGACTCAGGCTCTTAGGGTGAGGGTTAGACTCAGGCTCTTAGGGTTACGGTTAGACTCAGGCTCTTAGGGTTACGGTTAGACTCAGGCTCTTAGGGTGAGGGTTAGACTCAGGCTCTTAGGGTTAGGGTTAGACTCAGGCTCTTAGGGTTAGGGTTAGACTCAGGCTCTTAGGGTGAGGGTTAGACTCAGGCTCTTAGGGTTAGGCTTAGACTCAGGCTCTTAGGGTTAGGGTTAGACTCAGGCTCTTAGGCTTAAGGTTAGACTCAGGCTCTTAGGGTTAGGGTTAGACTCAGGCTCTTCGGGTTAGGGTTAGACTCAGGCTCTTAGGGTGAGGGTTAGACTCAGGCTCTTAGGGTTAGGGTTAGACTCAGGCTCTTAGGGTTAGGGTTAGACTCAGGCTCTTAGGGTTAGGGTTAGACTCAGGCTCTTAGGGTTAGGGTTAGACTCAGGCTCTTAGTGTGAGGGTTAGACTCAGGTTCTTAGGGTTAGGCTTAGACTCAGGCTCTTAGGGTTAGGGTTAGACTCAGGCTCTTAGGGTTAGTGTTAGACTCAGGCTCTTAGGGTTAGGGTTAGACTCAGGCTCTTAGGGTTAGGGTTAGACTCAGGCTCTTAGGGTGAGGGTTAGACTCAGGCTCTTAGGGTTAGGGTTAGACTCAGGCTCTTAGGGTGAGGGTTAGACTCAGGCTCTTAGGGTTAGGGTTAGACTCAGGCTCTTAGGCTTAGGGTTAGACTCAGGCTCTTAGGGTTAGGGTTAGACTCAGGCTCTTAGGGTTAGGGTTAGACTCAGGCTCTTAGGGTTAGGCTTAGACTCAGGCTCTTAGGGTTAGGCTTAGACTCAGGCTCTTAGGGTTAGTGTTAGACTCAGGCTCTTAGGGTTAGGGTTAGATTCAGGCTCTTAGGGTTAGGGTTAGACTCAGGCTCTTAGGGTTAGGGTTAGACTCAGGCTCTTAGGCTTAGGGTTAGACTCAGGCTCTTAGGGTTAGGGTTAGACTCAGGCTCTTAGGGTTAGGCTTAGACTCAGGCTCTTAGGGTGAGGGTTAGACTCAGGCTCTTAGGGTGAGGGTTAGACTCAGGCTCTTAGGGTTAGGGTTAGACTCAGGCTCTTAGAGTAAGGGTTAGACTCAGGCTCTTAGGGTGAGGGTTAGACTCAGGCTCTTAGGGTTAGGGTTAGACTCAGGCTCTTAGGCTTAGGGTTAGACTCAGGCTCTTAGGGTTAGGGTTAGACTCAGGCTCTTCGGGTTAGGGTTAGACTCAGGCTCTTAGGGTGAGGGTTAGACTCAGGCTCTTAGGGTTAGGGTTAGACTCAGGCTCTTAGGGTTAGGGTTAGACTCAGGCTCTTAGGGTGAGGGTTAGACTCAGGCTCTTAGGGTGAGGGTTAGACTCAGGCTCTTAGGGTTAGGGTTAGACTCAGGCTCTTAGGGTTACGGTTAGACTCAGGCTCTTAGGGTTAGGCTTAGACTCAGGCTCTTAGGGTTAGGGTTAGACTCAGGCTCTTAGGGTGAGGGTTAGACTCAGGCTCTTAGGGTGAGGGTTAGACTCAGGCTCTTAGGGTTAGGCTTAGACTCAGGCTCTTAGGGTTAGGGTTAGACTCAGGCTCTTAGGCTTAAGGTTAGACTCAGGCTCTTAGGGTGAGGGTTAGACTCAGGCTCTTCGGGTTAGGGTTAGACTCAGGCTCTTAGGGTGAGGGTTAGACTCAGGCTCTTAGGGTTAGGGTTAGAGTCAGGCTCTTAGGGTTAGGGTTAGACTCAGGCTCTTAGGGTTAGGGTTAGACTCAGGCTCTTAGTGTGAGGGTTAGACTCAGGCTCTTAGGGTTAGGGTTAGACTCAGGCTCTTAGGGTTAGGGTTAGACTCAGGCTCTTAGGGTTAGGGTTAGACTCAGGCTCTTAGGGTTAGGGTTAGACTCAGGCTCTTAGGGTTAGGGTTAGACTCAGGCTCTTAGGGTTAGGGTTAAACTCAGGCTCTTAGGGTTAGGGTTAGAGTCAGGCTCTTAGGGTTAGGGTTAGACTCAGGCTCTTAGGGTGAGGGTTAGACTCAGGCTCTTAGGGTTAGGGTTAGACTCAGGCTCTTAGGGTTAGGGTTAGACTCAGGCTCTTAGGGTTAGGGTTAGACTCAGGCTCTTAGGGTGAGGGTTAGACTCAGGCTCTTAGGGTGAGGGTTAGACTCAGGCTCTTAGGGTTAGGGTTAGACTCAGGCTCTTAGGGTTAGGGTTAGACTCAGGCTCTTAAGGTTAGGGTTAGACTCAGGCTCTTAGGGTTAGGGTTAAACTCAGGCTCTTAGGGTTAGGGTTAGACTCAGGCTCTTAGGGTTAGGGTTAGACTCAGGCTCTTAGGGTAAAGGTTAGACTCAGGCTCTTAGGGTTAGGGTTAGACTCAGGCTCTTAGGGTTAGGGTTAGACTCAGGCTCTTAGAGTAAGGGTTAGACTCAGGCTCTTAGGGTTAGGGTTAGACTCAGGCTCTTAGGGTTAGGGTTAGACTCAGGCTCTTAGGGTTAGGGTTAGACTCAGGCTCTTAGGGTTAGGGTTAGACTCAGGCTCTTAGGGTTAGGGTTAGACTCAGGCTCTTAGGGTGTAGCTTAGACTCAGGCTCTTAGGGTTAGGGTTAGACTCAGGCTCTTAGGGTTAGGGTTAGAGTCAGGCTCTTAGGGTGAGGGTTAGACTCAGGCTCTTAGGGTTAGGGTTAGACTCAGGCTATTAGGATTAGGGTTAGACTCAGGCTCTTAGGGTTAGGGTTAGAGTCAGGTCTTAGTGTGGGGGTTAGACTCAGGCTCTTAGGGTTAGGGTTAGACTCAGGCTCTTAGGGTTAGGGTTAAACTCAGGCTCTTAGGGTTAGGGTTAGAGTCAGGCTCTTAGGGTTAGGGTTAGACTCAGGCTCTTAGGGTAAAGGTTAGACTCAGGCTCTTAGGGTTAGGGTTAGACTCAGGCTCTTAGGGTGAGGGTTAAACTCAGGCTCTTAGGGTTAGGGTTAGACTCAGGCTCTTAGGGTTAGGGTTAGACTCAGGCTCTTAGGGTTAGGGTTAGACTCAGGCTCTTAGGGTTAGGGTTAGACTCAGGCTCTTCGGGTTAGGGTTAGACTCAGGCTCTTAGGGTTACGGTTAGACTCAGGCTCTTAGGGTTAGGGTTAGACTCAGGCTCTTAGGGTGAGGGTTAGACTCAGGCTCTTAGGGTAAAGGTTAGACTCAGGCTCTTAGGGTTAGGGTTAGACTCAGGCTCTTAGGGTTAGGGTTAGACTCAGGCTCTTAGGGTTAGGGTTAGACTCAGGCTCTTAGGGTTAGTGTTAGACTCAGGCTCTTAGGGTTAGGGTTCGACTCAGGCTCTTAGGGTTAGGGTTAGACTCAGGCTCTTAGAGTAAGGGTTAGACTCAGGCTCTTAGGGTTAGGGTTAGACTCAGGCTCTTAGGGTGAGGGTTAGACTCAGGCTCTTAGGGTGAGGGTTAGACTCAGGCTCTTAGGGTTAGGGTTAGACTCAGGCTCTTAGGGTGAGGGTTAGACTCAGGCTCTTAGGGTTAGGGTTAGACTCAGGCTCTTAGGGTTAGGGTTAGACTCAGGCTCTTAGGGTTAGGCTTAGACTCAGGCTCTTAGGGTTAGGGTTAGACTCAGGCTCTTAGGGTTAGGGTTAGACTCAGGCTCTTAGGGTTAGGGTTAGACTCAGGCTCTTAGGGTGAGGGTTAGACTCAGGCTCTTAGGGTTAGGGTTAGACTCAGGCTCTTAGGGTTAGGGTTAGACTCAGGCTCTTAGGGTGAGGGTTAGACTCAGGCTCTTAGGGTGAGGGTTAGACTCAGGCTCTTAGGGTGAGGGTTAGACTCAGGCTCTTAGGGATAGGGTTAGACTCAGGCTCTTAGGGTTAGGGTTAGACTCAGGCTCTTAGGGTGAGGGTTAGACTCAGGCTCTTCGGGTTAGGGTTAGACTCAGGCTCTTCGGGTTAGGGTTAGACTCAGGCTCTTAGGGTGAGGGTTAGACTCAGGCTCTTAGGGTTAGGGTTAGACTCAGGCTCTTAGGGTTAGGGTTAGACTCAGGCTCTTAGGGTTAGGGTTAAACTCAGTCTCTTCGGGTTAGGGTTAGACTCAGGCTCTTAGGGTTAGGGTTAGACTCAAGCTCTTAGGGTTAGGGTTAGACTCAGGCTCTTAGGGTTAGGGTTAGACTCAGGCTCTTAGGGTTAGGGTTAGACTCAGGCTTTTAGGGTTAGGGTTAGACTCAGGCTCTTAGGGTTAGGGTTAGACTCAGGCTCTTAGGGTTAGGGTTAGACTCAGGCTCTTAGGGTTAGGGTTAGACTCAGGCTCTTAAGGTTAGGGTTAGACTCAGGCTCTTAGGGTTAGGGTTAGCCTCAGGCTCTTAGGGTTAGGGTTAGACTCAGGCTCTTAGGGTTAGGGTTAGACTCAGGCTCTTAGGGTTAGGGTTAGACTCAGGCTCTTAGGGTGAGGGTTAGACTCAGGCTCTTAGGGTTAGGGTTAGACTCAGGCTCTTAGGGTGAGGGTTAGACTCAGGCTCTTAGGCTTAGGGTTAGACTCAGGCTCTTAGGGTTAGGGTTAGACTCAGGCTCTTAGGGTTAGGGTTAGACTCAGGCTCTTAGGGTTAGGGTTAGACTCAGGCTCTTAGGGTAAGGGTTAGACTCAGGCTCTTAGGGTTAGGGTTAGACTCAGGCTCTTAGGGTTAGGGTTAGACTCAGGCTCTTAGGGTTAGGGTTAGACTCAGGCTCTTAGGGTTAGGGTTAGACTCAGGCTCTTAGGGTTAGGCTTAGACTCAGGCTCTTAGGGTGAGGGTTAGACTCAGGCTCTTAGGGTTAGGGTTAGACTCAGGCTCTTAGGGTGAGGGTTAGACTCAGGCTCTTAGGGTGAGGGTTAGACTCAGGCTCTTAGGGTTAGACTCAGGCTCTTAGGGTTAGGGTTAAACTCAGGCTCTTCGGGTTAGGGTTAGACTCTGGCTCTTAGGGTTAGGGTTAGACTCAGGCTCTTAGGGTTAGGGTTAGGGTCAGGCTCTTAGGGTTAGGGTTAGACTCAGGCTCTTAGGGTTAGGGTTAGACTCAGGCTTTTAGGGTTAGGGTTAGACTCAGGCTCTTAGGGTTAGGGTTAGACTCAGGCTCTTAGGGTTAGGGTTAGAGTCAGGCTCTTAGGGTGAGGGTTAGACTCAGGCTCTTAAGGTTAGGGTTAGACTCAGGCTCTTAGGGTTAGGGTTAGACTCAGGCTCTTAGGGTTAGGGTTAGACTCAGGCTCTTTAGGGTTAGGGTTAGACTCAGGCTCTTAGGGTGAGGGTTAGACTCAGGCTCTTAGGGTTAGGGGTAGACTCAGGCTCTTAGGGTTAGGGTTAGACTCAGGCTCTTCGGGTTAGGGTTAGACTCAGGCTCTTAGGGTGAGGGTTAGACTCAGGCTCTTAGGGTTAGGGTTAGAGTCAGGCTCTTAGGGTTAGGGTTAGACTCAGGCTCTTAGGGTGAGGGTTAGACTCAGGCTCTTAGGGTTAGGGTTAGACTCAGGCTCTTAGGGTTAGGGTTAGACTCAGGCTCTTAGGGTTAGGGTTAGACTCAGGCTCTTAGGGTTAGGCTTAGACTCAGGCTCTTAGGGTTAGGCTTAGACTCAGGCTCTTAGCGTTAGGGTTAGACTCAGGCTCTTAGGGTTAGGCTAAGACTCAGGCTCTTAGGGTGAGGGTTAGACTCAGGCTCTTAGGGTGAGGGTTAGACTCAGGCTCTTAGGGTGAGGGTTAGACTCAGGCTCTTAGGGTTAGGGTTAGACTCAGGCTCTTAGGGTTAGGGTTAGACTCAGGCTCTTAGGGTGAGGGTTAGACTCAGGCTCTTAGGGTTAGACTCAGGCTCTTAGGGTGAGGGTTAGACTCAGGCTCTTAGTGTTAGGGTTAGACTCAAGCTCTTAGGGTAAAGGTTAGACTCAGGCTCTTAGGGTTAGGATTAGACTCAGGCTCTTAGGGTTAGGGTTAGACTCAGGCTCTTAGGGTGAGGGTTAGACTCAGGCTCTTAGGGTTAGGGTTAGACTCAGGCTCTTAGGGTTAGGGTTAGAGTCAGGCTCTTAGGGTTAGGGTTTGACTCAGGCTCTTAAGGTTAGGGTTAGACTCAGGCTCTTAGGGTTAGGGTTAGACTCAGGCTCTTAGGGTTAGGGTTAGACTCAGGCTCTTTAGGGTTAGGGATAGACTCAGGCTCTTAGGGTTAGGGTTAGACTCAGGCTCTTAGGGTGAGGGTTAGACTCAGGCTCTTAGGGTTAGGGGTAGACTCAGGCTCTTAGGGTTAGGGTTAGACTCAGGCTCTTCGGGTTAGGGTTAGACTCAGGCTCTTAGGGTGAGGGTTAGACTCAGGCTCTTAGGGTTAGGGTTAGAGTCAGGCTCTTAGTGTTAGGGTTAGACTCAGGCTCTTAGGGTTAGGGTTAGACTCAGGCTCTTAGGGTTAGGGTTAGACTCAGGCTCTTAGGGTGAGGGTTAGACTCAGGCTCTTAGGGTTAGGGTTAGACTCAGGCTCTTCGGGTTAGGGTTAGACTCAGGCTCTTAGGGTTAGGCTTAGACTCAGGCTCTTAGCGTTAGGGTTAGACTCAGGCTCTTAGGGTTAGGCTAAGACTCAGGCTCTTAGGGTTAGGCTTAGACTCAGGCTCTTAGGGTTAGGGTTAGACTCAGGCTCTTAGGGTTAGGGTTAGACTCAGGCTCTTAGGGTTAGGGTCAGACTCAGGCTCTTAGGGTTAGGGTTAGACTCAGGCTCTTAGGGTTAGGGTTAGACTCAGGCTCTTAGGGTGAGGGTTAGACTCAGGCTCTTAGGGTTAGGGTTAGACTCAGGCTCTTAGGGTTAGGGTTAGAGTCAGGCTCTTAGGGTTAGGGTTAGAGTCAGGCTCTTAGGGTGAGGGTTAGACTCAGGCTCTTAGGGTTAGGGTTAGACTCAGGCTCTTAGGGTTAGGGTTAGACTCAGGCTCTTAGGGTTAGGCTTAGACTCAGGCTCTTAGGGTTAGGGTTAGACTCAGGCTCTTAGGGTTAGGGTTAGACTCAGGCTCTTAGGGTTCGGGTTAGACTCAGGCTCTTAGGGTTAGGGTTAGACTCAGGCTCTTAGGGTTAGGGTTAGACTCAGGCTCTTAGGGTGAGGGTTAGACTCAGGCTCTTAGGGTTAGAGTTAGACTCAGGCTCTTAGGGTTAGGGTTAGACTCAGGCTCTTAGGATTAGGGTTAAACTCAGTCTCTTCGGGTTAGGGTTAGACTCAGGCTCTTAGGGTTAGTGTTAGACTCAAGCTCTTAGGGTTAGGGTTAGACTCAGGCTCTTAGGGTTAGGGTTAGACTCAGGCTCTTAGGGTTAGGGTTAGACTCAGGCTCTTAGGGTTAGGGTTAGACTCAGGCTCTTAGGGTTAGGGTTAGTTAGACTCAGGCTCTTAGGGTTAGGGTTAGAGTCAGGCTCTTAAGGTTAGGGTTAGACTCAGGCTCTTAGGGTTAGGGTTAGACTCAGGCTCTTAGGGTTAGGGTTAGACTCAGGCTCTTAGGGTTAGGGTTAGACTCAGGCTCTTAGGGTGAGGGTTAGACTCAGGCTCTTAGGGTTAGGGTTAGACTCAGGCTCTTAGGGTTAGGGTTAGACTCAGGCTCTTAGAGTGAGGGTTAGACTCAGGCTCTTAGGGTGAGGGTTAGACTCAGGCTCTTAGGGTGAGGGTTAGACTCAGGCTCTTAGGGTAAGGGTTAGACTCAGGCTCTTAGGGTTAGGGTTAGACTCAGGCTCTTAGGGTGAGGGTTAGACTCAGGCTCTTAGGGTTAGGGTTAGACTCAGGCTCTTAGGGTTAGGGTTAGACTCAGGCTCTTAGGGTTAGGGTTAGACTCAGGCTCTTAGGGTTAGGGTTAGACTCAGGCTCTTAGGGTTAGGGTTAGACTCAGGCTCTTAGGGTTAGGCTTAGACTCAGGCTCTTAGGGTTAGGCTTAGACTCAGGCTCTTAGGGTTAGGCTTAGACTCAGGCTCTTAGGGTGAGGGTTCGACTCAGGCTCTTAGGGTTAGGGTTAGACTCAGGCTCTTAGGGTGAGGGTTAGACTCAGGCTCTTAGGGTTAGGGTTAGACTCAGGCTCTTAGGGTTAGGGTTAGACTCAGGCTCTTAGGGTTAGGGTTAGACTCAGGCTCTTAGGGTTAGGGTTAGACTCAGGCTCTTAGGGTTAGGGTCAGACTCAGGCTCTTAGGGTTAGGGTTAGACTCAGGCTCTTAGGGTTAGGGTTAGACTCAGGCTCTTAGGGTGAGGGTTAGACTCAGGCTCTTAGGGTTAGGGTTAGACTCAAGCTCTTAGGGTAAAGGTTAGACTCAGGCTCTTAGGGTTAGGATTAGACTCAGGCTCTTAGGGTTAGGGTTAGACTCAGGCTCTTAGGGTTAGGGTTAGACTCAGGCTCTTAGGGTTAGGGTTAGACTCAGGTTCTTAGGGTTAGGGTTAGAGTCAGGCTCTTAGGGTGAGGGTTAGACTCAGGCTCTTAAGGTGAGGGTTAGACTCAGGCTCTTAGGGTTAGGGTTAGACTCAGGCTCTTAGGGTTAGGGTTAGACTCAGGCTCTTTAGGGTTAGGGATAGACTCAGGCTCTTAGGGTTAGGGGTAGACTCAGGCTCTTAGGGTGAGGGTTAGACTCAGGCTCTTAGGGTTAGGGGTAGACTCAGGCTCTTAGGGTTAGGGTTAGACTCAGGCTCTTCGGGTTAGGGTTAGACTCAGGCTCTTAGGGTGAGGGTTAGACTCAGGCTCTTAGGGTGAGGGTTAGACTCAGGCTCTTAGGGTGAGGGTTAGACTCAGGCTCTTAGGGTTAGGGTTAGACTCAGGCTCTTAGGGTTAGGGTTAGACTCAGGCTCTTAGGGTTAGGGTTAGACTCAGGCTCTTCGGGTTAGGGTTAGACTCAGGCTCTTAGGGTGAGGGTTAGACTCAGGCTCTTAGGGTTAGGGTTAGACTCAGGCTCTTAGGGTTAGGCTAAGACTCAGGCTCTTAGGGTTAGGCTTTGACTCAGGCTCTTAGGGTTAGGGTTAGACTCAGGCTCTTAGGGTTAGGGTAGACTCAGGCTCTTAGGGTGAGGGTTAGACTCAGGCTCTTAGGGTTAGGGTTAGACTCAGGCTCTTAGGGTGAGGGTTAGACTCAGGCTCTTAGGATTAGGGTTAAACTCAGTCTCTTCGGGTTAGGGTTAGACTCAGGCTCTTAGGGTTAGTGTTAGACTCAAGCTCTTAGGGTTAGGGTTAGACTCAGGCTCTTAGGGTTAGGGTTAGACTCAGGCTCTTAGGGTTAGGGTTAGACTCAGGCTTTTAGGGTTAGGGTTAGACTCAGGCTCTTAGGGTTAGGGTTAGACTCAGGCTCTTAGGGTTAGGGTTAGACTCAGGCTCTTAGGGTTAGGGTTAGAGTCAGGCTCTTAAGGTTAGGGTTAGACTCAGGCTCTTAGGGTTAGGGTTAGACTCAGGCTCTTAGGGTTAGGGTTAGACTCAGGCTCTTAGGGTTAGGGTTAGACTCAGGCTCTTAGGGTTAGGGTTAGACTCAGGCTCTTAGGGTGAGGGTTAGACTCAGGCTCTTAGGGTTAGGGTTAGACTCAGGCTCTTAGGGTGAGGGTTAGACTCAGGCTCTTAGAGTGAGGGTTAGACTCAGGCTCTTAGGGTGAGGGTTAGACTCAGGCTCTTAGGGTGAGGGTTAGACTCAGGCTCTTAGGGTAAGGGTTAGACTCAGGCTCTTAGGGTTAGGGTTAGACTCAGGCTCTTAGGGTGAGGGTTAGACTCAGGCTCTTAGGGTTAGGGTTAGACTCAGGCTCTTAGGGTTAGGGTTAGACTCAGGCTCTTCGGGTTAGGGTTAGACTCAGGCTCTTAGGGTTAGGGTTAGACTCAGGCTCTTAGGGTTAGGGTTAGACTCAGGCTCTTAGGGTTAGGGTTAGACTCAGGCTCTTAGGGTTAGGGTTAGACTCAGGCTCTTAGGGTTAGGGTTAGACTCAGGCTCTTAGGGTTAGGCTTAGACTCAGGCTCTTAGGGTGAGGGTTCGACTCAGGCTCTTAGGGTTAGGGTTAGACTCAGGCTCTTAGGGTGAGGGTTAGACTCAGGCTCTTAGGGTTAGGGTTAGACTCAGGCTCTTAGGGTTAGGGTTAGACTCAGGCTCTTAGGGTTAGGGTTAGACTCAGGCTCTTAGGGTTAGGGTTAGACTCAGGCTCTTAGGGTTAGGGTCAGACTCAGGCTCTTAGGGTTAGGGTTAGACTCAGGCTCTTAGGGTTAGGGTTAGACTCAGGCTCTTAGGGTGAGGGTTAGACTCAGGCTCTTAGGGTTAGGGTTAGACTCAGGCTCTTAGGGTTAGGGTTAGACTCAGGCTCTTAGGGTTAGGGTTAGACTCAGGCTCTTAGGGTTAGGGTTAGACTCAGGCTCTTAGGGTGAGGGTTAGACTCAGGCTCTTAGGGTTAGGGTTAGACTCAGGCTCTTAGGGTTAGGGTTAGACTCAGGCTCTTCGGGTTAGGGTTAGACTCAGGCTCTTAGGGTGAGGGTTAGACTCAGGCTCTTAGGGTTAGGGTTAGACTCAGGCTCTTAGGGTTAGGGTTAGACTCAGGCTCTTAGGGTTAGGCTTAGACTCAGGCTCTTAGGGTTAGGCTTAGACTCAGGCTCTTAGGGTTAGGCTTAGACTCAGGCTCTTAGGGTGAGGGTTCGACTCAGGCTCTTAGGGTGAGGGTTAGACTCAGGCTCTTAGGGTTAGGGTTAGACTCAGGCTCTTAGGGTTAGGCTTAGACTCAGGCTCTTAGGGTTAGGGTTAGACTCAGGCTCTTAGGGTTAGGGTTAGACTCAGGCTCTTAGGGTTAGGGTCAGACTCAGGCTCTTAGGGTTAGGGTTAGAGTCAGGCTCTTAGGGTTAGGGTTAGACTCAGGCTCTTAGGGTTAGGGTTAGACTCAGGCTCTTTAGGGTTAGGGATAGACTCAGGCTCTTAGGGTTAGGGTTAGACTCAGGCTCTTAGGGTGAGGGTTAGACTCAGGCTCTTAGGGTTAGGGGTAGACTCAGGCTCTTAGGGTTAGGGTTAGACTCAGGCTCTTCGGGTTAGGGTTAGACTCAGGCTCTTAGGGTGAGGGTTAGACTCAGGCTCTTAGGGTGAGGGTTAGACTCAGGCTCTTAGGGTGAGGGTTAGACTCAGGCTCTTAGGGTTAGGGTTAGACTCAGGCTCTTAGGGTGAGGGTTAGACTCAGGCTCTTAGGGTTAGGGTTAGACTCAGGCTCTTCGGGTTAGGGTTAGACTCAGGCTCTTAGGGTTAGGCTTAGACTCAGGCTCTTAGCGTTAGGGTTAGACTCAGGCTCTTAGGGTTAGGGTTAGAGTCAGGTCTTAGTGTGGGGGTTAGACTCAGGCTCTTAGGGTTAGGGTTAGACTCAGGCTCTTAGGGTTAGGGTAGACTCAGGCTCTTAGGGTGAGGGTTAGACTCAGGCTCTTAGGGTTAGGGTTAGACTCAGGCTCTTAGGGTGAGGGTTAGACTCAGGCTCTTAGGGTTAGGGTTAGACTCAGGCTCTTAGGGTTAGGCTTAGACTCAGGCTCTTAGGGTAAGGGTTAGACTCAGGCTCTTAGGGTTAGGGTTAGACTCAGGCTCTTAGGGTGAGGGTTAGACTCAGGCTCTTAGGGTTAGGGTTAGACTCAGGCTCTTAGGGTGAGGGTTAGACTCAGGCTCTTAGGGTTAGACTCAGGCTCTTAGGGTTAGGGTTAAACTCAGGCTCTTCGGGTTAGGGTTAGACTCTGGCTCTTAGGGTTAGGGTTAGACTCAGGCTCTTAGGGTTAGGGTTAGACTCAGGCTCTTAGGGTTAGGGTTAGACTCAGGCTCTTAGGGTTAGGGTTAGACTCAGGCTCTTAGGGTTAGGGTTAGACTCAGGCTCTTAGGGTTAGGCTTAGACTCAGGCTCTTTAGGGTTAGGGTTAGACTCAGGCTCTTAGGGTGAGGGTTAGACTCAGGCTCTTAGGGTTAGGGGTAGACTCAGGCTCTTAGGGTTAGGGTTAGACTCAGGCTCTTAGGGTTAGGGTTAGACTCAGGCTCTTAGGGTGAGGGTTAGACTCAGGCTCTTAGGGTTAGGGTTAGAGTCAGGCTCTTAGGGTTAGGGTTAGACTCAGGCTCTTAGGGTGAGGGTTAGACTCAGGCTCTTAGGGTTAGGGTTAGACTCAGGCTCTTAGGGTTAGGGTTAGACTCAGGCTCTTAGGGTTAGGCTTAGACTCAGGCTCTTAGGGTTAGGCTTAGACTCAGGCTCTTAGCGTTAGGGTTAGACTCAGGCTCTTAGGGTTAGGCTAAGACTCAGGCTCTTAGGGTGAGGGTTAGACTCAGGCTCTTAGGGTGAGGGTTAGACTCAGGCTCTTAGGGTTAGGGTTAGACTCAGGCTCTTAGGGTGAGGGTTAGACTCAGGCTCTTAGGGTTAGACTCAGGCTCTTAGGGTGAGGGTTAGACTCAGGCTCTTAGGGTTAGGGTTAGACTCAAGCTCTTAGGGTAAAGGTTAGACTCAGGCTCTTAGGGTTAGGATTAGACTCAGGCTCTTAGGGTTAGGGTTAGACTCAGGCTCTTAGGGTTAGGGTTAGACTCAGGCTCTTAGGGTGAGGGTTAGACTCAGGCTCTTAGGGTTAGGGTTAGACTCAGGCTCTTAGGGTTAGGGTTAGACTCAGGCTCTTAGGGTTAGGGTTAGACTCAGGCTCTTAAGGTTAGGGTTAGACTCAGGCTCTTAGGGTTAGGGTTAGACTCAGGCTCTTAGGGTTAGGGTTAGACTCAGGCTCTTTAGGGTTAGGGATAGACTCAGGCTCTTAGGGTTAGGGTTAGACTCAGGCTCTTAGGGTGAGGGTTAGACTCAGGCTCTTAGGGTTAGGGGTAGACTCAGGCTCTTAGGGTTAGGGTTAGACTCAGGCTCTTCGGGTTAGGGTTAGACTCAGGCTCTTAGGGTGAGGGTTAGACTCAGGCTCTTAGGGTTAGGGTTAAACTCAGGCTCTTAGGGTTAGGGTTAGACTCAGGCTCTTAGGGTTAGGGTTAGACTCAGGCTCTTAGGGTTAGGGTTAGACTCAGGCTCTTAGGGTTAGGGTTAGACTCAGGCTCTTAGGGTGAGGGTTAGACTCAGGCTCTTAGGGTTAGGGTTAGACTCAGGCTCTTCGGGTTAGGGTTAGACTCAGGCTCTTAGGGTTAGGCTTAGACTCAGGCTCTTAGCGTTAGGGTTAGACTCAGGCTCTTAGGGTTAGGCTAAGACTCAGGCTCTTAGGGTTAGGCTTAGACTCAGGCTCTTAGGGTTAGGGTTAGACTCAGGCTCTTAGGGTTAGGGTTAGACTCAGGCTCTTAGGGTTAGGGTCAGACTCAGGCTCTTAGGGTTAGGGTTAGACTCAGGCTCTTAGGGTTAGGGTTAGACTCAGGCTCTTAGGGTGAGGGTTAGACTCAGGCTCTTAGGGTTAGGGTTAGACTCAGGCTCTTAGGGTTAGGGTTAGAGTCAGGCTCTTAGGGTTAGGGTTAGAGTCAGGCTCTTAGGGTGAGGGTTAGACTCAGGCTCTTAGGGTTAGGGTTAGACTCAGGCTCTTAGGGTTAGGGTTAGACTCAGGCTCTTAGGGTTAGGGTTAGACTCAGGCTCTTAGGGTTAGGCTTAGACTCAGGCTCTTAGGGTTAGGGTTAGACTCAGGCTCTTAGGGTTAGGGTTAGACTCAGGCTCTTAGGGTTCGGGTTAGACTCAGGCTCTTAGGGTTAGGGTTAGACTCAGGCTCTTAGGGTTAGGGTTAGACTCAGGCTCTTAGGGTGAGGGTTAGACTCAGGCTCTTAGGGTTAGAGTTAGACTCAGGCTCTTAGGGTTAGGGTTAGACTCAGGCTCTTAGGATTAGGGTTAAACTCAGTCTCTTCGGGTTAGGGTTAGACTCAGGCTCTTAGGGTTAGTGTTAGACTCAAGCTCTTAGGGTTAGGGTTAGACTCAGGCTCTTAGGGTTAGGGTTAGACTCAGGCTCTTAGGGTTAGGGTTAGACTCAGGCTCTTAGGGTTAGGGTTAGACTCAGGCTCTTAGGGTTAGGGTTAGACTCAGGCTCTTAGGGTTAGGGTTAGAGTCAGGCTCTTAAGGTTAGGGTTAGACTCAGGCTCTTAGGGTTAGGGTTAGACTCAGGCTCTTAGGGTTAGGGTTAGACTCAGGCTCTTAGGGTTAGGGTTAGACTCAGGCTCTTAGGGTTAGGGTTAGACTCAGGCTCTTAGGGTGAGGGTTAGACTCAGGCTCTTAGGGTTAGGGTTAGACTCAGGCTCTTAGAGTGAGGGTTAGACTCAGGCTCTTAGGGTGAGGGTTAGACTCAGGCTCTTAGGGTTAGGGTTAGAGTCAGGCTCTTAGGGTTAGGGTTAGACTCAGGCTCTTAGGGTTAGGGTTAGACTCAGGCTCTTAGGGTGAGGGTTAGACTCAGGCTCTTAGGGTTAGGGTTAGACTCAGGCTCTTAGGGTTAGGGTTAGACTCAGGCTCTTAGGGTTAGGGTTAGACTCAGGCTCTTAGGGTTAGGGTTAGACTCAGGCTCTTAGGGTTAGGATTAGACTCAGGCTCTTAGGGTTAGGGTTAGACTCAGGCTCTTAGGGTTAGGCTTAGACTCAGGCTCTTAGGGTTAGGCTTAGACTCAGGCTCTTAGGGTTAGGCTTAGACTCAGGCTCTTAGGGTGAGGGTTCGACTCAGGCTCTTAGGGTGAGGGTTAGACTCAGGCTCTTAGGGTTAGGGTTAGACTCAGGCTCTTAGGGTTAGGCTTAGACTCAGGCTCTTAGGGTTAGGGTTAGACTCAGGCTCTTAGGGTTAGGGTTAGACTCAGGCTCTTAGGGTTAGGGTCAGACTCAGGCTCTTAGGGTTAGGGTTAGAGTCAGGCTCTTAGGGTTAGGGTTAGACTCAGGCTCTTAGGGTGAGGGTTAGACTCAGGCTCTTAGGGTTAGGGTTAGACTCAAGCTCTTAGGGTAAAGGTTAGACTCAGGCTCTTAGGGTTAGGATTAGACTCAGGCTCTTAGGGTTAGGGTTAGACTCAGGCTCTTAGGGTTAGGGTTAGACTCAGGCTCTTAGGGTTAGGGTTAGACTCAGGTTCTTAGGGTTAGGGTTAGAGTCAGGCTCTTAGGGTGAGGGTTAGACTCAGGCTCTTAAGGTGAGGGTTAGACTCAGGCTCTTAGGGTTAGGGTTAGACTCAGGCTCTTTAGGGTTAGGGATAGACTCAGGCTCTTAGGGTTAGGGTTAGACTCAGGCTCTTAGGGTGAGGGTTAGACTCAGGCTCTTAGGGTTAGGGGTAGACTCAGGCTCTTAGGGTTAGGGTTAGACTCAGGCTCTTCGGGTTAGGGTTAGACTCAGGCTCTTAGGGTGAGGGTTAGACTCAGGCTCTTAGGGTGAGGGTTAGACTCAGGCTCTTAGGGTGAGGGTTAGACTCAGGCTCTTAGGGTTAGGGTTAGACTCAGGCTCTTAGGGTTAGGGTTAGACTCAGGCTCTTAGGGTTAGGGTTAGACTCAGGCTCTTCGGGTTAGGGTTAGACTCAGGCTCTTAGGGTGAGGGTTAGACTCAGGCTCTTAGGGTTAGGGTTAGACTCAGGCTCTTAGGGTTAGGCTAAGACTCAGGCTCTTAGGGTTAGGCTTTGACTCAGGCTCTTAGGGTTAGGGTTAGACTCAGGCTCTTAGGGTTAGGGTAGACTCAGGCTCTTAGGGTGAGGGTTAGACTCAGGCTCTTAGGGTTAGGGTTAGACTCAGGCTCTTAGGGTGAGGGTTAGACTCAGGCTCTTAGGATTAGGGTTAAACTCAGTCTCTTCGGGTTAGGGTTAGACTCAGGCTCTTAGGGTTAGTGTTAGACTCAAGCTCTTAGGGTTAGGGTTAGACTCAGGCTCTTAGGGTTAGGGTTAGACTCAGGCTCTTAGGGTTAGGGTTAGACTCAGGCTTTTAGGGTTAGGGTTAGACTCAGGCTCTTCGGGTTAGGGTTAGACTCAGGCTCTTAGGGTTAGGGTTAGACTCAGGCTCTTAGGGTTAGGGTTAGAGTCAGGCTCTTAAGGTTAGGGTTAGACTCAGGCTCTTAGGGTTAGGGTTAGACTCAGGCTCTTAGGGTTAGGGTTAGACTCAGGCTCTTAGGGTTAGGGTTAGACTCAGGCTCTTAGGGTTAGGGTTAGACTCAGGCTCTTAGGGTGAGGGTTAGACTCAGGCTCTTAGGGTTAGGGTTAGACTCAGGCTCTTAGGGTTAGGGTTAGACTCAGGCTCTTAGGGTTAGGGTTAGACTCAGGCTCTTAGGGTGAGGGTTAGACTCAGGCTCTTAGGGTGAGGGTTAGACTCAGGCTCTTAGGGTAAGGGTTAGACTCAGGCTCTTAGGGTTAGACTCAGGCTCTTAGGGTGAGGGTTAGACTCAGGCTCTTAGGGTTAGGGTTAGACTCAGGCTCTTAGGGTTAGGGTTAGACTCAGGCTCTTCGGGTTAGGGTTAGACTCAGGCTCTTAGGGTTAGGGTTAGACTCAGGCTCTTAGGGTTAGGGTTAGACTCAGGCTCTTAGGGTTAGGGTTAGACTCAGGCTCTTAGGGTTAGGCTTAGACTCAGGCTCTTAGGGTTAGGCTTAGACTCAGGCTCTTAGGGTTAGGCTTAGACTCAGGCTCTTAGGGTGAGGGTTCGACTCAGGCTCTTAGGGTGAGGGTTAGACTCAGGCTCTTAGGGTGAGGGTTAGACTCAGGCTCTTAGGGTTAGGGTTAGACTCAGGCTCTTAGGGTTAGGGTTAGACTCAGGCTCTTAGGGTTAGGGTTAGACTCAGGCTCTTAGGGTTAGGGTCAGACTCAGGCTCTTAGGGTTAGGGTTAGACTCAGGCTCTTAGGGTTAGGGTTAGACTCAGGCTCTTAGGGTGAGGGTTAGACTCAGGCTCTTAGGGTTAGGGTTAGACTCAGGCTCTTAGGGTTAGGGTTAGACTCAGGCTCTTAGGGTAAGGGTTAGACTCAGGCTCTTAGGGTTAGGGTTAGACTCAGGCTCTTAGGGTGAGGGTTAGACTCAGGCTCTTAGGGTTAGGGTTAGACTCAGGCTCTTAGGGTTAGGGTTAGACTCAGGCTCTTCGGGTTAGGGTTAGACTCAGGCTCTTAGGGTGAGGGTTAGACTCAGGCTCTTAGGGTTAGGGTTAGACTCAGGCTCTTAGGGTTAGGGTTAGACTCAGGCTCTTAGGGTTAGGCTTAGACTCAGGCTCTTAGGGTTAGGCTTAGACTCAGGCTCTTAGGGTTAGGCTTAGACTCAGGCTCTTAGGGTGAGGGTTCGACTCAGGCTCTTAGGGTGAGGGTTAGACTCAGGCTCTTAGGGTTAGGCTTAGACTCAGGCTCTTAGGGTTAGGCTTAGACTCAGGCTCTTAGGGTTAGGGTTAGACTCAGGCTCTTAGGGTTAGGGTTAGACTCAGGCTCTTAGGGTTAGGGTCAGACTCAGGCTCTTAGGGTTAGGGTTAGAGTCAGGCTCTTAGGGTTAGGGTTAGACTCAGGCTCTTAGGGTTAGGGTTAGACTCAGGCTCTTTAGGGTTAGGGTTAGACTCAGGCTCTTAGGGTTAGGGTTAGACTCAGGCTCTTAGGGTGAGGGTTAGACTCAGGCTCTTAGGGTTAGGGGTAGACTCAGGCTCTTAGGGTTAGGGTTAGACTCAGGCTCTTCGGGTTAGGGTTAGACTCAGGCTCTTAGGGTGAGGGTTAGACTCAGGCTCTTAGGGTGAGGGTTAGACTCAGGCTCTTAGGGTGAGGGTTAGACTCAGGCTCTTAGGGTTAGGGTTAGACTCAGGCTCTTAGGGTGAGGGTTAGACTCAGGCTCTTAGGGTTAGGGTTAGACTCAGGGTCTTCGGGTTAGGGTTAGACTCAGGCTCTTAGGGTTAGGCTTAGACTCAGGCTCTTAGCGTTAGGGTTAGACTCAGGCTCTTAGGGTTAGGGTTAGACTCAGGCTCTTAGGGTTAGGCTTAGACTCAGGCTCTTAGGGTTAGGGTTAGACTCAGGCTCTTAGGGTTAGGGTAGACTCAGGCTCTTAGGGTGAGGGTTAGACTCAGGCTCTTAGGGTTAGGGTTAGACTCAGGCTCTTACGGTTAGGGTTAGACTCAGGCTCTTAGGATTAGGGTTAAACTCAGTCTCTTCGGGTTAGGGTTAGACTCAGGCTCTTAGGGTTAGTGTTAGACTCAAGCTCTTAGGGTTAGGGTTAGACTCAGGCTCTTAGGGTGAGGGTTAGACTCAGGCTCTTAGGGTTAGGGTTAGACTCAGGCTCTTAGGGTTAGGGTTAGACTCAGGCTCTTAGGGTTAGGGTTAGAGTCAGGCTCTTAAGGTTAGGGTTAGACTCAGGCTCTTAGGGTTAGGGTTAGACTCAGGCTCTTAGGGTTAGGGTTAGACTCAGGCTCTTAGGGTTAGGGTTAGACTCAGGCTCTTAGGGTGAGGGTTAGACTCAGGCTCTTAGGGTTAGGCTTAGACTCAGGCTCTTAGGGTTAGGCTTAGACTCAGGCTCTTAGGGTTAGGCTTAGACTCAGGCTCTTAGGGTGAGGGTTCGACTCAGGCTCTTAGGGTTAGGGTTAGACTCAGGCTCTTAGGGTGAGGGTTAGACTCAGGCTCTTAGGGTTAGGGTTAGACTCAGGCTCTTAGGGTTAGGGTTAGACTCAGGCTCTTAGGGTTAGGGTTAGACTCAGGCTCTTAGGGTGAGGGTTAGACTCAGGCTCTTAGGGTTAGGGGTAGACTCAGGCTCTTAGGGTTAGGGTTAGACTCAGGCTCTTCGGGTTAGGGTTAGACTCAGGCTCTTAGGGTGAGGGTTAGACTCAGGCTCTTAGGGTGAGGGTTAGACTCAGGCTCTTAGGGTGAGGGTTAGACTCAGGCTCTTAGGGTTAGGGTTAGACTCAGGCTCTTAGGGTTAGGGTTAGACTCAGGCTCTTAGCGTTAGGGTTAGACTCAGGCTCTTAGCGTTAGGGTTAGACTCAGGCTCTTAGGGTTAGGCTTAGACTCAGGCTCTTAGGGTTAGGGTTAGACTCAGGCTCTTAGGGTTAGGGTTAGACTCAGGCTCTTAGGGTTAGGGTTAGACTCAGGCTTTTAGGGTTAGGGTTAGACTCAGGCTCTTAGGGTTAGGGTTAGACTCAGGCTCTTAGGGTTAGGGTTAGACTCAGGCTCTTAGGGTTAGGGTTAGAGTCAGGCTCTTAAGGTTAGGGTTAGACTCAGGCTCTTAGGGTTAGGGTTAGACTCAGGCTCTTAGGGTTAGGGTTAGACTCAGGCTCTTAGGGTTAGGGTTAGACTCAGGCTCTTAGGGTGAGGGTTAGACTCAGGCTCTTAGGGTTAGGGTTAGACTCAGGCTCTTAGGGTTAGGGTTAGACTCAGGCTCTTAGAGTGAGGGTTAGACTCAGGCTCTTAGGGTGAGGGTTAGACTCAGGCTCTTAGGGTGAGGGTTAGACTCAGGCTCTTAGGGTAAGGGTTAGACTCAGGCTCTTAGGGTTAGGGTTAGACTCAGGCTCTTAGGGTGAGGGTTAGACTCAGGCTCTTAGGGTTAGGGTTAGACTCAGGCTCTTAGGGTTAGGGTTAGACTCAGGCTCTTCGGGTTAGGCTTAGACTCAGGCTCTTAGCGTTAGGGTTAGACTCAGGCTCTTAGGGTTAGGCTTAGACTCAGGCTCTTAGGGTGAGGGTTAGACTCAGGCTCTTAGGGTGAGGGTTAGACTCAGGCTCTTAGGGTGAGGGTTAGACTCAGGCTCTTAGGGTTAGGGTTAGACTCAGGCTCTTAGGGTTAGGGTTAGACTCAGGCTCTTAGGGTTAGGGTTAGACTCAGGCTCTTAGGGTGAGGGTTAGACTCAGGCTCTTAGGGTTAGGGGTAGACTCAGGCTCTTAGGGTTAGGGTTAGACTCAGGCTCTTCGGGTTAGGGTTAGACTCAGGCTCTTAGGGTGAGGGTTAGACTCAGGCTCTTAGGGTGAGGGTTAGACTCAGGCTCTTAGGGTGAGGGTTAGACTCAGGCTCTTAGGGTTAGGGTTAGACTCAGGCTCTTAGGGTTAGGGTTAGACTCAGGCTCTTAGGGTTAGGGTTAGACTCAGGCTCTTCGGGTTAGGGTTAGACTCAGGCTCTTAGGGTTAGGCTTAGACTCAGGCTCTTAGCGTTAGGGTTAGACTCAGGCTCTTAGGGTTAGGCTAAGACTCAGGCTCTTAGGGTTAGGCTTAGACTCAGGCTCTTAGGGTTAGGGTTAGACTCAGGCTCTTAGGGTTAGGGTTAGACTCAGGCTTTTAGGGTTAGGGTTAGACTCAGGCTCTTAGGGTTAGGGTTAGACTCAGGCTCTTAGGGTTAGGGTTAGACTCAGGCTCTTAGGGTTAGGGTTAGAGTCAGGCTCTTAAGGTTAGGGTTAGACTCAGGCTCTTAGGGTTAGGGTTAGACTCAGGCTCTTAGGGTTAGGGTTAGACTCAGGCTCTTAGGGTTAGGGTTAGACTCAGGCTCTTAGGGTGAGGGTTAGACTCAGGCTCTTAGGGTTAGGGTTAGACTCAGGCTCTTAGGGTTAGGGTTAGACTCAGGCTCTTAGGGTTAGGGTTAGACTCAGGCTCTTAGGGTAAGGGTTAGACTCAGGCTCTTAGGGTTAGGGTTAGACTCAGGCTCTTAGGGTGAGGGTTAGACTCAGGCTCTTAGGGTTAGGGTTAGACTCAGGCTCTTAGGGTTAGGGTTAGACTCAGGCTCTTAGGGTTAGGGTTAGACTCAGGCTCTTAGGGTGAGGGTTAGACTCAGGCTCTTAGGGTTAGGGTTAGACTCAGGCTCTTAGCGTTAGGGTTAGACTCAGGCTCTTAGGGTTAGGCTTAGACTCAGGCTCTTAGGGTTAGGCTTAGACTCAGGCTCTTAGGGTTAGGCTTAGACTCAGGCTCTTAGGGTGAGGGTTCGACTCAGGCTCTTAGGGTGAGGGTTAGACTCAGGCTCTTAGGGTTAGGCTTAGACTCAGGCTCTTAGGGTTAGGCTTAGACTCAGGCTCTTAGGGTTAGGGTTAGACTCAGGCTCTTAGGGTTAGGGTTAGACTCAGGCTCTTAGGGTTAGGGTCAGACTCAGGCTCTTAGGGTTAGGGTTAGACTCAGGCTCTTAGAGTGAGGGTTAGACTCAGGCTCTTAGGGTTAGGGTTAGACTCAGGCTCTTTAGGGTTAGGGATAGACTCAGGCTCTTAGGGTTAGGGTTAGACTCAGGCTCTTAGGGTGAGGGTTAGACTCAGGCTCTTAGGGTTAGGGGTAGACTCAGGCTCTTAGGGTTAGGGTTAGACTCAGGCTCTTCGGGTTAGGGTTAGACTCAGGCTCTTAGGGTGAGGGTTAGACTCAGGCTCTTAGGGTGAGGGTTAGACTCAGGCTCTTAGGGTGAGGGTTAGACTCAGGCTCTTAGGGTTAGGGTTAGACTCAGGCTCTTAGGGTGAGGGTTAGACTCAGGCTCTTACGGTTAGGGTTAGACTCAGGCTCTTCGGGTTAGGGTTAGACTCAGGCTCTTAGGGTTAGGCTTAGACTCAGGCTCTTAGCGTTAGGGTTAGACTCAGGCTCTTAGGGTTAGGGTTAGACTCAGGCTCTTAGGGTTAGGCTTAGACTCAGGCTCTTAGGGTTAGGGTTAGACTCAGGCTCTTAGGGTTAGGGTAGACTCAGGCTCTTAGGGTGAGGGTTAGACTCAGGCTCTTAGGGTTAGGGTTAGACTCAGGCTCTTACGGTTAGGGTTAGACTCAGGCTCTTAGGATTAGGGTTAAACTCAGTCTCTTCGGGTTAGGGTTAGACTCAGGCTCTTAGGGTTAGTGTTAGACTCAAGCTCTTAGGGTTAGGGTTAGACTCAGGCTCTTAGGGTTAGGGTTAGACTCAGGCTCTTAGGGTTAGGGTTAGACTCAGGCTCTTAGGGTGAGGGTTAGACTCAGGCTCTTAGGGTTAGGGTTAGACTCAGGCTCTTAGGGTTAGGGTTAGACTCAGGCTCTTAGGGTTAGGGTTAGAGTCAGGCTCTTAAGGTTAGGGTTAGACTCAGGCTCTTAGGGTTAGGGTTAGACTCAGGCTCTTAGGGTTAGGGTTAGACTCAGGCTCTTAGGGTTAGGGTTAGACTCAGGCTCTTAGGGTTAGGGTTAGACTCAGGCTCTTAGGGTGAGGGTTAGACTCAGGCTCTTAGGGTTAGGGTTAGACTCAGGCTCTTAGGGTTAGGGTTAGACTCAGGCTCTTAGAGTGAGGGTTAGACTCAGGCTCTTAGGGTGAGGGTTAGACTCAGGCTCTTAGGGTGAGGGTTAGACTCAGGCTCTTAGGGTTAGGGTTAGACTCAGGCTCTTAGGGTGAGGGTTAGACTCAGGCTCTTAGGGTTAGGCTTAGACTCAGGCTCTTAGGGTTAGGCTTAGACTCAGGCTCTTAGGGTTAGGGTTAGACTCAGGCTCTTAGGGTTAGGGTTCGACTCAGGCTCTTAGGCTTAGGGTTAGACTCAGGCTCTTAGGGTGAGGGTTAGACTCAGGCTCTTAGGGTTAGGGTTAGACTCAGGCTCTTAGGGTTAGGCTTAGACTCAGGCTCTTAGGGTTAGGCTTAGACTCAGGCTCTTAGGGTTAGGCTTAGACTCAGGCTCTTAGGGTGAGGGTTCGACTCAGGCTCTTAGGGTTAGGGTTAGACTCAGGCTCTTAGGGTGAGGGTTAGACTCAGGCTCTTAGGGTTAGGGTTAGACTCAGGCTCTTAGGGTTAGGGTTAGACTCAGGCTCTTAGGGTTAGGGTTAGACTCAGGCTCTTAGGGTGAGGGTTAGACTCAGGCTCTTAGGGTTAGGGGTAGACTCAGGCTCTTAGGGTTAGGGTTAGACTCAGGCTCTTCGGGTTAGGGTTAGACTCAGGCTCTTAGGGTGAGGGTTAGACTCAGGCTCTTAGGGTGAGGGTTAGACTCAGGCTCTTAGGGTGAGGGTTAGACTCAGGCTCTTAGGGTTAGGGTTAGACTCAGGCTCTTAGGGTTAGGGTTAGACTCAGGCTCTTAGGGTTAGGGTTAGACTCAGGCTCTTCGGGTTAGGGTTAGACTCAGGCTCTTAGGGTTAGGCTTAGACTCAGGCTCTTAGCGTTAGGGTTAGACTCAGGCTCTTAGGGTTAGGCTAAGACTCAGGCTCTTAGGGTTAGGCTTAGACTCAGGCTCTTAGGGTTAGGGTTAGACTCAGGCTCTTAGGGTTAGGGTTAGACTCAGGCTTTTAGGGTTAGGGTTAGACTCAGGCTCTTAGGGTTAGGGTTAGACTCAGGCTCTTAGGGTTAGGGTTAGACTCAGGCTCTTAGGGTTAGGGTTAGAGTCAGGCTCTTAAGGTTAGGGTTAGACTCAGGCTCTTAGGGTTAGGGTTAGACTCAGGCTCTTAGGGTTAGGGTTAGACTCAGGCTCTTAGGGTTAGGGTTAGACTCAGGCTCTTAGGGTTAGGGGTAGACTCAGGCTCTTAGGGTTAGGGTTAGACTCAGGCTCTTAGGGTTAGGGTTAGACTCAGGCTCTTAGAGTGAGGGTTAGACTCAGGCTCTTAGGGTGAGGGTTAGACTCAGGCTCTTAGGGTGAGGGTTAGACTCAGGCTCTTAGGGTAAGGGTTAGACTCAGGCTCTTAGGGTTAGGGTTAGACTCAGGCTCTTAGGGTGAGGGTTAGACTCAGGCTCTTAGGGTTAGGGTTAGACTCAGGCTCTTAGGGTTAGGGTTAGACTCAGGCTCTTAGGGTTAGGGTTAGACTCAGGCTCTTCGGGTTAGGCTTAGACTCAGGCTCTTAGGGTTAGGCTTAGACTCAGGCTCTTAGGGTTAGGCTTAGACTCAGGCTCTTAGGGTGAGGGTTAGACTCAGGCTCTTAGGGTTAGGGTTAGACTCAGGCTCTTAGGGTGAGGGTTAGACTCAGGCTCTTAGGGTTAGGGTTAGACTCAGGCTCTTAGGGTTAGGGTTAGACTCAGGCTCTTAGGGTTAGGGTTAGACTCAGGCTCTTAGGGTTAGGGTTAGACTCAGGCTCTTAGGGTGAGGGTTAGACTCAGGCTCTTAGGGTTAGGGGTAGACTCAGGCTCTTAGGGTTAGGGTTAGACTCAGGCTCTTCGGGTTAGGGTTAGACTCAGGCTCTTAGGGTGAGGGTTAGACTCAGGCTCTTAGGGTGAGGGTTAGACTCAGGCTCTTAGGGTGAGGGTTAGACTCAGGCTCTTAGGGTTAGGGTTAGACTCAGGCTCTTAGGGTTAGGGTTAGACTCAGGCTCTTCGGGTTAGGGTTAGACTCAGGCTCTTAGGGTTAGGCTTAGACTCAGGCTCTTAGCGTTAGGGTTAGACTCAGGCTCTTAGGGTTAGGCTAAGACTCAGGCTCTTAGGGTTAGGCTTAGACTCAGGCTCTTAGGGTTAGGGTTAGACTCAGGCTCTTAGGGTTAGGGTTAGACTCAGGCTTTTAGGGTTAGGGTTAGACTCAGGCTCTTAGGGTTAGGGTTAGACTCAGGCTCTTAGGGTTAGGGTTAGAGTCAGGCTCTTAAGGTTAGGGTTAGACTCAGGCTCTTAGGGTTAGGGTTAGACTCAGGCTCTTAGGGTTAGGGTTAGACTCAGGCTCTTAGGGTGAGGGTTAGACTCAGGCTCTTAGGGTTAGGGTTAGACTCAGGCTCTTAGGGTTAGGGTTAGACTCAGGCTCTTAGAGTGAGGGTTAGACTCAGGCTCTTAGGGTGAGGGTTAGACTCAGGCTCTTAGGGTGAGGGTTAGACTCAGGCTCTTAGGGTAAGGGTTAGACTCAGGCTCTTAGGGTTACGGTTAGACTCAGGCTCTTAGGGTGAGGGTTAGACTCAGGCTCTTAGGGTTAGGGTTAGACTCAGGCTCTTAGGGTTAGGCTTAGACTCAGGCTCTTAGGGTTAGGCTTAGACTCAGGCTCTTAGGGTTAGGCTTAGACTCAGGCTCTTAGGGTTAGGCTTAGACTCAGGCTCTTAGGGTGAGGGTTCGACTCAGGCTCTTAGGGTGAGGGTTAGACTCAGGCTCTTAGGGTGAGGGTTAGACTCAGGCTCTTAGGGTTAGGGTTAGACTCAGGCTCTTAGGGTTAGGGTTAGACTCAGGCTCTTAGGGTTAGGGTTAGACTCAGGCTCTTAGGGTTAGGGTCAGACTCAGGCTCTTAGGGTTAGGGTTAGACTCAGGCTCTTAGGGTTAGGGTTAGACTCAGGCTCTTAGGGTGAGGGTTAGACTCAGGCTCTTAGGGTTAGGGTTAGACTCAGGCTCTTAGGGTTAGGGTTAGACTCAGGCTCTTAGGGTAAGGGTTAGACTCAGGCTCTTAGGGTTAGGGTTAGACTCAGGCTCTTAGGGTGAGGGTTAGACTCAGGCTCTTCGGGTTAGGGTTAGACTCAGGCTCTTAGGGTTAGGGTTAGACTCAGGCTCTTCGGGTTAGGGTTAGACTCAGGCTCTTAGGGTGAGGGTTAGACTCAGGCTCTTAGGGTTAGGGTTAGACTCAGGCTCTTAGGGTTAGGGTTAGACTCAGGCTCTTAGGGTTAGGCTTAGACTCAGGCTCTTAGGGTTAAACTTAGACTCAGGCTCTTAGGGTTAGGCTTAGACTCAGGCTCTTAGGGTGAGGGTTCGACTCAGGCTCTTAGGGTGAGGGTTAGACTCAGGCTCTTAGGGTGAGGGTTAGACTCAGGCTCTTAGGGTTAGGGTTAGACTCAGGCTCTTAGGGTTAGGGTTAGACTCAGGCTCTTAGGGTTAGGGTTAGACTCAGGCTCTTAGGGTTAGGGTCAGACTCAGGCTCTTAGGGTTAGGGTTAGAGTCAGGCTCTTAGGGTTAGGGTTAGACTCAGGCTCTTAGGGTGAGGGTTAGACTCAGGCTCTTAGGGTTAGGGTTAAACTCAGGCTCTTAGGGTTAGGGTTAGACTCAGGCTCTTAGGGTGAGGGTTAGACTCAGGCTCTTAGGGTGAGGGTTAGACTCAGGCTCTTAGGGTTAGGGTTAGACTCAGGCTCTTAGGGTTAGGGTTAGACTCAGGCTCTTAGGGTTAGGGTTAGACTCAGGCTCTTAGGGTTAGGGTTAGACTCAGGCTCTTAGGGTTAGGCTTAGACTCAGGCTCTTAGGGTTAGGGTTAGACTCAGGCTCTTAGGGTTAGGGTTAGACTCAGGCTCTTAGGGTTAGGCTTAGACTCAGGCTCTTAGGGTTAGGCTTAGACTCAGGCTCTTAGGGTTAGGGTTAGACTCAGGCTCTTAGGGTTAGGGTTAGACTCAGGCTCTTAGGGTTAGGGTCAGACTCAGGCTCTTAGGGTTAGGGTTAGAGTCAGGCTCTTAGGGTTAGGGTTAGACTCAGGCTCTTAGGGTGAGGGTTAGACTCAGGCTCTTAGGGTTAGGGTTAGACTCAGGCTCTTAGGGTTAGGGTTAGAGTCAGGCTCTTAGGGTGAGGGTTAGAGTCAGGCTCTTAGGGTGAGGGTTAGACTCAGGCTCTTAGGGTTAGGGTTAGACTCAGGCTCTTAGGGTTAGGGTTAGACTCAGGCTCTTAGGGTTAGGGTTAGACTCAGGCTCTTAGGGTTAGGGTTAGACTCAGGCTCTTAGGGTTAGGCTTAGACTCAGGCTCTTAGGGTTAGGGTTAGACTCAGGCTCTTAGGGTTAGGGTTAGACTCAGGCTCTTAGGGTTCGGGTTAGACTCAGGCTCTTAGGGTGAGGGTTAGACTCAGGCTCTTAGGGTTAGGGTTAGACTCAGGCTCTTAGGGTTAGGGTTAGACTCAGGCTCTTAGGGTTAGGGTTAGACTCAGGCTCTTAGGGTTAGGGTTAAACTCAGGCTCTTTGGGTTAGGGTTAGACTCAGGCTCTTAGGGTTAGGGTTAGACTCAGGCTCTTAGGGTAAAGGTTAGACTCAGGCTCTTAGGGTTAGGATTAGACTCAGGCTCTTAGGGTTAGGGTTAGACTCAGGCTCTTAGGGTTAGGGTTAGACTCAGGCTCTTAGGGTGAGGGTTAGACTCAGGCTCTTAGGGTTAGGGTTAGACTCAGGCTCTTAGGGTTAGGGTTAGACTCAGGCTCTTAGGGTGAGGGTTAGACTCAGGCTCTTAGGGTTAGGGTTAGACTCAGGCTCTTAGGGTTAGGGTTAGACTCAGGCTCTTAGGGTGAGGGTTAGACTCAGGCTCTTAGGGTTAGGGTTAGACTCAGGCTCTTAGGGTTAGGGTTAGACTCAGGCTCTTAGGGTGAGGGTTAGACTCAGGCTCTTAGGGTTAGGGTTAGACTCAGGCTCTTAGGGTTAGTGTTAGACTCAAGCTCTTAGGGTTAGGGTTAGACTCAGGCTCTTAGGGTTAGGGTTAGACTCAGGCTCTTAGGGTTAGGGTTAGACTCAGGCTTTTAGGGTTAGGGTTAGACTCAGGCTCTTAGGGTTAGGGTTAGACTCAGGCTCTTAGGGTTAGGGTTAGAGTCAGGCTCTTAAGGTTAGGGTTAGACTCAGGCTCTTAGGGTTAGGGTTAGACTCAGGCTCTTAGGGTTAGGGTTAGACTCAGGCTCTTAGGGTTAGGGTTAGACTCAGGCTCTTAGGGTTAGGGTTAGACTCAGGCTCTTAGAGTGAGGGTTAGACTCAGGCTCTTAGGGTAAAGGTTAGACTCAGGCTCTTAGGGTGAGGGTTAGACTCAGGCTCTTAGGGTGAGGGTTAGACTCAGGCTCTTAGGGTTAGGGTTAGACTCAGGCTCTTAGGGTGAGGGTTAGACTCAGGCTCTTAGGGTTAGGGTTAGACTCAGGCTCTTAGGGTTAGGGTTAGACTCAGGCTTTTAGGGTTAGGGTTAGACTCCGGCTCTTAGGGTTAGGGTTAGACTCAGGCTCTTAGGGTTAGGGTTAGACTCAGGCTCTTAGGGTTAGGGTTAGAGTCAGGCTCTTAAGGTTAGGGTTAGACTCAGGCTCTTAGGGTTAGGGTTAGACTCAGGCTCTTAGGGTTAGGGTTAGACTCAGGCTCTTAGGGTTAGGGTTAGACTCAGGCTCTTAGGGTTAGGGTTAGACTCAGGCTCTTAGGGTGAGGGTTAGACTCAGGCTCTTAGGGTTAGGGTTAGACTCAGGCTCTTAGGGTTAGGGTTAGACTCAGGCTCTTAGAGTGAGGGTTAGACTCAGGCTCTTAGGGTGAGGGTTAGACTCAGGCTCTTAGGGTGAGGGTTAGACTCAGGCTCTTAGGGTAAGGGTTAGACTCAGGCTCTTAGGGTTAGGGTTAGAGTCAGGCTCTTAGGGTGAGGGTTAGACTCAGGCTCTTAGGGTTAGGGTTAGACTCAGGCTCTTAGGGTTAGGGTTAGACTCAGGCTCTTCGGGTTAGGGTTAGACTCAGGCTCTTAGGGTTAGGGTTAGACTCAGGCTCTTAGGGTTAGGGTTAGACTCAGGCTCTTAGGGTTAGGGTTAGACTCAGGCTCTTAGGGTTAGGCTTAGACTCAGGCTCTTAGGGTTAGGCTTAGACTCAGGCTCTTAGGGTGAGGGTTCGACTCAGGCTCTTAGGGTTAGGGTTAGACTCAGGCTCTTAGGGTGAGGGTTAGACTCAGGCTCTTAGGGTTAGGGTTAGACTCAGGCTCTTAGGGTTAGGGTTAGACTCAGGCTCTTAGGGTTAGGGTTAGACTCAGGCTCTTAGGGTTAGGGTTAGACTCAGGCTCTTAGGGTTAGGGTCAGACTCAGGCTCTTAGGGTTAGGGTTAGACTCAGGCTCTTAGGGTTAGGGTTAGACTCAGGCTCTTAGGGTGAGGGTTAGACTCAGGCTCTTAGGGTTAGGGTTAGACTCAGGCTCTTAGGGTTAGGGTTAGACTCAGGCTCTTAGGGTAAGGGTTAGACTCAGGCTCTTAGGGTTAGGGTTAGACTCAGGCTCTTAGGGTGAGGGTTAGACTCAGGCTCTTAGGGTTAGGGTTAGACTCAGGCTCTTAGGGTTAGGGTTAGACTCAGGCTCTTCGGGTTAGGGTTAGACTCAGGCTCTTAGGGTGAGGGTTAGACTCAGGCTCTTAGGGTTAGGGTTAGACTCAGGCTCTTAGGGTTAGGCTTAGACTCAGGCTCTTAGGGTTAAACTTAGACTCAGGCTCTTAGGGTTAGGCTTAGACTCAGGCTCTTAGGGTGAGGGTTCGACTCAGGCTCTTCGGGTTAGGGTTAGACTCAGGCTCTTAGGGTGAGGGTTAGACTCAGGCTCTTAGGGTTAGGGGTAGACTCAGGCTCTTAGGGTTAGGGTTAGACTCAGGCTCTTAGGGTTAGGGTTAGACTCAGGCTCTTAGGGTTAGGGTCAGACTCAGGCTCTTAGGGTTAGGGTTAGAGTCAGGCTCTTAGGGTTAGGGTTAGACTCAGGCTCTTAGGGTGAGGGTTAGACTCAGGCTCTTAGGGTTAGGGTTAGACTCAGGCTCTTAGGGTTAGGGTTAGAGTCAGGCTCTTAGGGTGAGGGTTAGAGTCAGGCTCTTAGGGTGAGGGTTAGACTCAGGCTCTTAGGGTTAGGGTTAGACTCAGGCTCTTAGGGTGAGGGTTAGACTCAGGCTCTTAGGGTTAGGGTTAGACTCAGGCTCTTAGGGTTAGGGTTAGACTCAGGCTCTTAGGGTTAGGCTTAGACTCAGGCTCTTAGGGTTAGGGTTAGACTCAGGCTCTTAGGGTTAGGGTTAGACTCAGGCTCTTAGGGTTAGGCTTAGACTCAGGCTCTTAGGGTTAGGGTTAGACTCAGGCTCTTAGGGTTAGGGTTAGACTCAGGCTCTTAGGGTGAGGGTTAGACTCAGGCTCTTAGGGTTAGGGTTAGACTCAGGCTCTTAGGGTTAGGGTTAGACTCAGGCTCTTAGGGTGAGGATTAGACTCAGGCTCTTAGGGTTAGGGTTAGACTCAGGCTCTTAGGGTTAGGGTTAGAGTCAGGCTCTTAGGGTGAGGGTTAGACTCAGGCTCTTAGGGTGAGGGTTAGACTCAGGCTCTTAGGGTTAGGGTTAGACTCAGGCTCTTAGGGTTAGGGTTAAACTCAGGCTCTTAGGGTTAGGGTTAGACTCAGGCTCTTAGGGTGAGGGTTAGACTCAGGCTCTTAGGGTTAGGGGTAGACTCAGGCTCTTAGGGTTAGGGTTAGACTCAGGCTCTTCGGGTTAGGGTTAGACTCAGGCTCTTAGGGTTAGGGTTAGACTCAGGCTCTTAGGGTTAGGGTTAGACTCAGGCTCTTAGGGTTAGGGTCAGACTCAGGCTCTTAGGGTTAGGGTTAGACTCAGGCTCTTAGGGTTAGGGTTAGACTCAGGCTCTTAGGGTGAGGATTAGACTCAGGCTCTTAGGGTTAGGGTTAGACTCAGGCTCTTAGGGTTAGGGTTAGAGTCAGGCTCTTAGGGTGAGGGTTAGACTCAGGCTCTTAGGGTGAGGGTTAGACTCAGGCTCTTAGGGTTAGGGTTAGACTCAGGCTCTTAGGGTTAGGGTTAGACTCAGGCTCTTAGGGTTAGGGTTAGACTCAGGCTCTTAGGGTGAGGGTTAGACTCAGGCTCTTAGGGTTAGGGGTAGACTCAGGCTCTTAGGGTTAGGGTTAGACTCAGGCTCTTCGGGTTAGGGTTAGACTCAGGCTCTTAGGGTGAGGGTTAGACTCAGGCTCTTAGGGTGAGGGTTAGACTCAGGCTCTTAGGGTGAGGGTTAGACTCAGGCTCTTAGGGTTAGGGTTAGACTCAGGCTCTTAGGGTTAGGGTTAGACTCAGGCTCTTAGGGTTAGGGTTAGACTCAGGCTCTTCGGGTTAGGGTTAGACTCAGGCTCTTAGGGTTAGGCTTAGACTCAGGCTCTTAGCGTTAGGGTTAGACTCAGGCTCTTAGGGTTAGGCTAAGACTCAGGCTCTTAGGGTTAGGCTTAGACTCAGGCTCTTAGGGTTAGGGTTAGACTCAGGCTCTTAGGGTTAGGGTTAGACTCAGGCTTTTAGGGTTAGGGTTAGACTCAGGCTCTTAGGGTTAGGGTTAGACTCAGGCTCTTAGGGTTAGGGTTAGACTCAGGCTCTTAGGGTTAGGGTTAGAGTCAGGCTCTTAAGGTTAGGGTTAGACTCAGGCTCTTAGGGTTAGGGTTAGACTCAGGCTCTTAGGGTTAGGGTTAGACTCAGGCTCTTAGGGTTAGGGTTAGACTCAGGCTCTTAGGGTGAGGGTTAGACTCAGGCTCTTAGGGTTAGGGTTAGACTCAGGCTCTTAGGGTTAGGGTTAGACTCAGGCTCTTAGGGTTAGGGTTAGACTCAGGCTCTTAGGGTAAGGGTTAGACTCAGGCTCTTAGGGTTAGGGTTAGACTCAGGCTCTTAGGGTGAGGGTTAGACTCAGGCTCTTAGGGTTAGGGTTAGACTCAGGCTCTTAGGGTTAGGGTTAGACTCAGGCTCTTCGGGTTAGGGTTAGACTCAGGCTCTTAGGGTGAGGGTTAGACTCAGGCTCTTAGGGTTAGGGTTAGACTCAGGCTCTTAGGGTTAGGGTTAGACTCAGGCTCTTAGGGTTAGGCTTAGACTCAGGCTCTTAGGGTTAGGCTTAGACTCAGGCTCTTAGGGTTAGGCTTAGACTCAGGCTCTTAGGGTGAGGGTTCGACTCAGGCTCTTAGGGTGAGGGTTAGACTCAGGCTCTTAGGGTTAGGCTTAGACTCAGGCTCTTAGGGTTAGGCTTAGACTCAGGCTCTTAGGGTTAGGGTTAGACTCAGGCTCTTAGGGTTAGGGTTAGACTCAGGCTCTTAGGGTTAGGGTTAGACTCAGGCTCTTAGGGTTAGGGTTAGACTCAGGCTCTTAGGGTTAGGCTTAGACTCAGGCTCTTAGGGTTAGGGTTAGACTCAGGCTCTTAGGGTTAGGGTTAGACTCAGGCTCTTAGGGTTAGGCTTAGACTCAGGCTCTTAGGGTTAGGCTTAGACTCAGGCTCTTAGGGTTAGGGTTAGACTCAGGCTCTTAGGGTTAGGGTTAGACTCAGGCTCTTAGGGTGAGGGTTAGACTCAGGCTCTTAGGGTTAGGGTTAGACTCAGGCTCTTAGGGTTAGGGTTAGACTCAGGCTCTTAGGGTGAGGATTAGACTCAGGCTCTTAGGGTTAGGGTTAGACTCAGGCTCTTAGGGTTAGGGTTAGAGTCAGGCTCTTAGGGTGAGGGTTAGACTCAGGCTCTTAGGGTGAGGGTTAGACTCAGGCTCTTAGGGTTAGGGTTAGACTCAGGCTCTTAGGGTTAGGGTTAGACTCAGGCTCTTAGGGTTAGGGTTAGACTCAGGCTCTTAGGGTGAGGGTTAGACTCAGGCTCTTAGGGTTAGGGGTAGACTCAGGCTCTTAGGGTTAGGGTTAGACTCAGGCTCTTCGGGTTAGGGTTAGACTCAGGCTCTTAGGGTTAGGGTTAGACTCAGGCTCTTAGGGTTAGGGTTAGACTCAGGCTCTTAGGGTTAGGGTCAGACTCAGGCTCTTAGGGTTAGGGTTAGACTCAGGCTCTTAGGGTTAGGGTTAGACTCAGGCTCTTAGGGTGAGGATTAGACTCAGGCTCTTAGGGTTAGGGTTAGACTCAGGCTCTTAGGGTTAGGGTTAGAGTCAGGCTCTTAGGGTGAGGGTTAGACTCAGGCTCTTAGGGTGAGGGTTAGACTCAGGCTCTTAGGGTTAGGGTTAGACTCAGGCTCTTAGGGTTAGGGTTAGACTCAGGCTCTTAGGGTTAGGGTTAGACTCAGGCTCTTAGGGTGAGGGTTAGACTCAGGCTCTTAGGGTTAGGGGTAGACTCAGGCTCTTAGGGTTAGGGTTAGACTCAGGCTCTTCGGGTTAGGGTTAGACTCAGGCTCTTAGGGTGAGGGTTAGACTCAGGCTCTTAGGGTGAGGGTTAGACTCAGGCTCTTAGGGTGAGGGTTAGACTCAGGCTCTTAGGGTTAGGGTTAGACTCAGGCTCTTAGGGTTAGGGTTAGACTCAGGCTCTTAGGGTTAGGGTTAGACTCAGGCTCTTCGGGTTAGGGTTAGACTCAGGCTCTTAGGGTTAGGCTTAGACTCAGGCTCTTAGCGTTAGGGTTAGACTCAGGCTCTTAGGGTTAGGCTAAGACTCAGGCTCTTAGGGTTAGGCTTAGACTCAGGCTCTTAGGGTTAGGGTTAGACTCAGGCTCTTAGGGTTAGGGTTAGACTCAGGCTTTTAGGGTTAGGGTTAGACTCAGGCTCTTAGGGTTAGGGTTAGACTCAGGCTCTTAGGGTTAGGGTTAGACTCAGGCTCTTAGGGTTAGGGTTAGAGTCAGGCTCTTAAGGTTAGGGTTAGACTCAGGCTCTTAGGGTTAGGGTTAGACTCAGGCTCTTAGGGTTAGGGTTAGACTCAGGCTCTTAGGGTTAGGGTTAGACTCAGGCTCTTAGGGTGAGGGTTAGACTCAGGCTCTTAGGGTTAGGGTTAGACTCAGGCTCTTAGGGTTAGGGTTAGACTCAGGCTCTTAGGGTAAGGGTTAGACTCAGGCTCTTAGGGTTAGGGTTAGACTCAGGCTCTTAGGGTGAGGGTTAGACTCAGGCTCTTAGGGTTAGGGTTAGACTCAGGCTCTTAGGGTTAGGGTTAGACTCAGGCTCTTCGGGTTAGGGTTAGACTCAGGCTCTTAGGGTGAGGGTTAGACTCAGGCTCTTAGGGTTAGGGTTAGACTCAGGCTCTTAGGGTTAGGGTTAGACTCAGGCTCTTAGGGTTAGGCTTAGACTCAGGCTCTTAGGGTTAGGCTTAGACTCAGGCTCTTAGGGTTAGGCTTAGACTCAGGCTCTTAGGGTGAGGGTTCGACTCAGGCTCTTAGGGTGAGGGTTAGACTCAGGCTCTTAGGGTTAGGCTTAGACTCAGGCTCTTAGGGTTAGGCTTAGACTCAGGCTCTTAGGGTTAGGGTTAGACTCAGGCTCTTAGGGTTAGGGTTAGACTCAGGCTCTTAGGGTTAGGGTTAGACTCAGGCTCTTAGGGTGAGGATTAGACTCAGGCTCTTAGGGTTAGGGTTAGACTCAGGCTCTTAGGGTTAGGGTTAGAGTCAGGCTCTTAGGGTGAGGGTTAGACTCAGGCTCTTAGGGTGAGGGTTAGACTCAGGCTCTTAGGGTTAGGGTTAGACTCAGGCTCTTAGGGTGAGGGTTAGACTCAGGCTCTTAGGGTTAGGGTTAGACTCAGGCTCTTAGGGTTAGGGTTAGACTCAGGCTCTTAGGGTTAGGCTTAGACTCAGGCTCTTAGGGTTAGGGTTAGACTCAGGCTCTTAGGGTTAGGGTTAGACTCAGGCTCTTAGGGTTAGGCTTAGACTCAGGCTCTTAGGGTTAGGCTTAGACTCAGGCTCTTAGGGTTAGGGTTAGACTCAGGCTCTTAGGGTGAGGGTTAGACTCAGGCTCTTAGGGTTAGGGTTAGACTCAGGCTCTTAGGGTTAGGGTTAGACTCAGGCTCTTAGGGTGAGGATTAGACTCAGGCTCTTAGGGTTAGGGTTAGACTCAGGCTCTTAGGGTTAGGGTTAGAGTCAGGCTCTTAGGGTGAGGGTTAGACTCAGGCTCTTAGGGTGAGGGTTAGACTCAGGCTCTTAGGGTTAGGGTTAGACTCAGGCTCTTAGGGTTAGGGTTAGACTCAGGCTCTTAGGGTTAGGGTTAGACTCAGGCTCTTAGGGTGAGGGTTAGACTCAGGCTCTTAGGGTTAGGGGTAGACTCAGGCTCTTAGGGTTAGGGTTAGACTCAGGCTCTTCGGGTTAGGGTTAGACTCAGGCTCTTAGGGTTAGGGTTAGACTCAGGCTCTTAGGGTTAGGGTTAGACTCAGGCTCTTAGGGTTAGGGTCAGACTCAGGCTCTTAGGGTTAGGGTTAGACTCAGGCTCTTAGGGTTAGGGTTAGACTCAGGCTCTTAGGGTGAGGATTAGACTCAGGCTCTTAGGGTTAGGGTTAGACTCAGGCTCTTAGGGTTAGGGTTAGAGTCAGGCTCTTAGGGTGAGGGTTAGACTCAGGCTCTTAGGGTGAGGGTTAGACTCAGGCTCTTAGGGTTAGGGTTAGACTCAGGCTCTTAGGGTTAGGGTTAGACTCAGGCTCTTAGGGTTAGGGTTAGACTCAGGCTCTTAGGGTGAGGGTTAGACTCAGGCTCTTAGGGTTAGGGGTAGACTCAGGCTCTTAGGGTTAGGGTTAGACTCAGGCTCTTCGGGTTAGGGTTAGACTCAGGCTCTTAGGGTGAGGGTTAGACTCAGGCTCTTAGGGTTAGGGTTAGACTCAGGCTCTTAGGGTTAGGGTTAGACTCAGGCTCTTAGGGTAAGGGTTAGACTCAGGCTCTTAGGGTTAGGGTTAGACTCAGGCTCTTAGGGTGAGGGTTAGACTCAGGCTCTTAGGGTTAAGGTTAGACTCAGGCTCTTAGGGTTAGGGTTAGACTCAGGCTCTTCGGGTTAGGGTTAGACTCAGGCTCTTAGGGTGAGGGTTAGACTCAGGCTCTTAGGGTTAGGGTTAGACTCAGGCTCTTAGGGTTAGGCTTAGACTCAGGCTCTTAGGGTTAAACTTAGACTCAGGCTCTTAGGGTTAGGCTTAGACTCAGGCTCTTAGGGTGAGGGTTCGACTCAGGCTCTTCGGGTTAGGGTTAGACTCAGGCTCTTAGGGTGAGGGTTAGACTCAGGCTCTTAGGGTTAGGGGTAGACTCAGGCTCTTAGGGTTAGGGTTAGACTCAGGCTCTTAGGGTTAGGGTTAGACTCAGGCTCTTAGGGTTAGGGTCAGACTCAGGCTCTTAGGGTTAGGGTTAGAGTCAGGCTCTTAGGGTTAGGGTTAGACTCAGGCTCTTAGGGTGAGGGTTAGACTCAGGCTCTTAGGGTTAGGGTTAGACTCAGGCTCTTAGGGTTAGGGTTAGAGTCAGGCTCTTAGGGTGAGGGTTAGAGTCAGGCTCTTAGGGTGAGGGTTAGACTCAGGCTCTTAGGGTTAGGGTTAGACTCAGGCTCTTAGGGTGAGGGTTAGACTCAGGCTCTTAGGGTTAGGGTTAGACTCAGGCTCTTAGGGTTAGGGTTAGACTCAGGCTCTTAGGGTTAGGCTTAGACTCAGGCTCTTAGGGTTAGGGTTAGACTCAGGCTCTTAGGGTTAGGGTTAGACTCAGGCTCTTAGGGTTAGGCTTAGACTCAGGCTCTTAGGGTTAGGCTTAGACTCAGGCTCTTAGGGTTAGGGTTAGACTCAGGCTCTTAGGGTTAGGGTTAGACTCAGGCTCTTAGGGTGAGGGTTAGACTCAGGCTCTTAGGGTTAGGGTTAGACTCAGGCTCTTAGGGTTAGGCTTAGACTCAGGCTCTTAGGGTGAGGATTAGACTCAGGCTCTTAGGGTTAGGGTTAGACTCAGGCTCTTAGGGTTAGGGTTAGAGTCAGGCTCTTAGGGTGAGGGTTAGACTCAGGCTCTTAGGGTGAGGGTTAGACTCAGGCTCTTAGGGTTAGGGTTAGACTCAGGCTCTTAGGGTTAGGGTTAGACTCAGGCTCTTAGGGTTAGGGTTAGACTCAGGCTCTTAGGGTGAGGGTTAGACTCAGGCTCTTAGGGTTAGGGGTAGACTCAGGCTCTTAGGGTTAGGGTTAGACTCAGGCTCTTCGGGTTAGGGTTAGACTCAGGCTCTTAGGGTTAGGGTTAGACTCAGGCTCTTAGGGTTAGGGTTAGACTCAGGCTCTTAGGGTTAGGGTCAGACTCAGGCTCTTAGGGTTAGGGTTAGACTCAGGCTCTTAGGGTTAGGGTTAGACTCAGGCTCTTAGGGTGAGGATTAGACTCAGGCTCTTAGGGTTAGGGTTAGACTCAGGCTCTTAGGGTTAGGGTTAGAGTCAGGCTCTTAGGGTGAGGGTTAGACTCAGGCTCTTAGGGTGAGGGTTAGACTCAGGCTCTTAGGGTTAGGGTTAGACTCAGGCTCTTAGGGTTAGGGTTAGACTCAGGCTCTTAGGGTTAGGGTTAGACTCAGGCTCTTAGGGTGAGGGTTAGACTCAGGCTCTTAGGGTTAGGGGTAGACTCAGGCTCTTAGGGTTAGGGTTAGACTCAGGCTCTTCGGGTTAGGGTTAGACTCAGGCTCTTAGGGTGAGGGTTAGACTCAGGCTCTTAGGGTGAGGGTTAGACTCAGGCTCTTAGGGTGAGGGTTAGACTCAGGCTCTTAGGGTTAGGGTTAGACTCAGGCTCTTAGGGTTAGGGTTAGACTCAGGCTCTTAGGGTTAGGGTTAGACTCAGGCTCTTCGGGTTAGGGTTAGACTCAGGCTCTTAGGGTTAGGCTTAGACTCAGGCTCTTAGCGTTAGGGTTAGACTCAGGCTCTTAGGGTTAGGCTAAGACTCAGGCTCTTAGGGTTAGGCTTAGACTCAGGCTCTTAGGGTTAGGGTTAGACTCAGGCTCTTAGGGTTAGGGTTAGACTCAGGCTTTTAGGGTTAGGGTTAGACTCAGGCTCTTAGGGTTAGGGTTAGACTCAGGCTCTTAGGGTTAGGGTTAGACTCAGGCTCTTAGGGTTAGGGTTAGAGTCAGGCTCTTAAGGTTAGGGTTAGACTCAGGCTCTTAGGGTTAGGGTTAGACTCAGGCTCTTAGGGTTAGGGTTAGACTCAGGCTCTTAGGGTTAGGGTTAGACTCAGGCTCTTAGGGTGAGGGTTAGACTCAGGCTCTTAGGGTTAGGGTTAGACTCAGGCTCTTAGGGTTAGGGTTAGACTCAGGCTCTTAGGGTTAGGGTTAGACTCAGGCTCTTAGGGTAAGGGTTAGACTCAGGCTCTTAGGGTTAGGGTTAGACTCAGGCTCTTAGGGTGAGGGTTAGACTCAGGCTCTTAGGGTTAGGGTTAGACTCAGGCTCTTAGGGTTAGGGTTAGACTCAGGCTCTTCGGGTTAGGGTTAGACTCAGGCTCTTAGGGTGAGGGTTAGACTCAGGCTCTTAGGGTTAGGGTTAGACTCAGGCTCTTAGGGTTAGGGTTAGACTCAGGCTCTTAGGGTTAGGCTTAGACTCAGGCTCTTAGGGTTAGGCTTAGACTCAGGCTCTTAGGGTTAGGCTTAGACTCAGGCTCTTAGGGTGAGGGTTCGACTCAGGCTCTTAGGGTGAGGGTTAGACTCAGGCTCTTAGGGTTAGGCTTAGACTCAGGCTCTTAGGGTTAGGCTTAGACTCAGGCTCTTAGGGTTAGGGTTAGACTCAGGCTCTTAGGGTTAGGGTTAGACTCAGGCTCTTAGGGTTAGGGTTAGACTCAGGCTCTTAGGGTTAGGGTTAGACTCAGGCTATTAGGGTTAGGCTTAGACTCAGGCTCTTAGGGTTAGGGTTAGACTCAGGCTCTTAGGGTTAGGGTTAGACTCAGGCTCTTAGGGTTAGGCTTAGACTCAGGCTCTTAGGGTTAGGCTTAGACTCAGGCTCTTAGGGTTAGGGTTAGACTCAGGCTCTTAGGGTTAGGGTTAGACTCAGGCTCTTAGGGTGAGGGTTAGACTCAGGCTCTTAGGGTTAGGGTTAGACTCAGGCTCTTAGGGTTAGGGTTAGACTCAGGCTCTTAGGGTGAGGATTAGACTCAGGCTCTTAGGGTTAGGGTTAGACTCAGGCTCTTAGGGTTAGGGTTAGAGTCAGGCTCTTAGGGTGAGGGTTAGACTCAGGCTCTTAGGGTGAGGGTTAGACTCAGGCTCTTAGGGTTAGGGTTAGACTCAGGCTCTTAGGGTTAGGGTTAGACTCAGGCTCTTAGGGTTAGGGTTAGACTCAGGCTCTTAGGGTTAGGGTTAGACTCAGGCTCTTCGGGTTAGGGTTAGACTCAGGCTCTTAGGGTGAGGGTTAGACTCAGGCTCTTAGGGTTAGGGTTAGACTCAGGCTCTTAGGGTTAGGGTTAGACTCAGGCTCTTAGGGTGAGGGTTAGACTCAGGCTCTTAGGGTTAGGGGTAGACTCAGGCTCTTAGGGTTAGGGTTAGACTCAGGCTCTTCGGGTTAGGGTTAGACTCAGGCTCTTAGGGTTAGGGTTAGACTCAGGCTCTTAGGGTTAGGGTTAGACTCAGGCTCTTAGGGTTAGGGTCAGACTCAGGCTCTTAGGGTTAGGGTTAGACTCAGGCTCTTAGGGTTAGGGTTAGACTCAGGCTCTTAGGGTGAGGATTAGACTCAGGCTCTTAGGGTTAGGGTTAGACTCAGGCTCTTAGGGTTAGGGTTAGAGTCAGGCTCTTAGGGTGAGGGTTAGACTCAGGCTCTTAGGGTGAGGGTTAGACTCAGGCTCTTAGGGTTAGGGTTAGACTCAGGCTCTTAGGGTTAGGGTTAGACTCAGGCTCTTAGGGTTAGGGTTAGACTCAGGCTCTTAGGGTGAGGGTTAGACTCAGGCTCTTAGGGTTAGGGGTAGACTCAGGCTCTTAGGGTTAGGGTTAGACTCAGGCTCTTCGGGTTAGGGTTAGACTCAGGCTCTTAGGGTGAGGGTTAGACTCAGGCTCTTAGGGTTAGGGTTAGACTCAGGCTCTTAGGGTTAGGGTTAGACTCAGGCTCTTAGGGTAAGGGTTAGACTCAGGCTCTTAGGGTTAGGGTTAGACTCAGGCTCTTAGGGTGAGGGTTAGACTCAGGCTCTTAGGGTTAAGGTTAGACTCAGGCTCTTAGGGTTAGGGTTAGACTCAGGCTCTTCGGGTTAGGGTTAGACTCAGGCTCTTAGGGTGAGGGTTAGACTCAGGCTCTTAGGGTTAGGGTTAGACTCAGGCTCTTAGGGTTAGGCTTAGACTCAGGCTCTTAGGGTTAAACTTAGACTCAGGCTCTTAGGGTTAGGCTTAGACTCAGGCTCTTAGGGTGAGGGTTCGACTCAGGCTCTTCGGGTTAGGGTTAGACTCAGGCTCTTAGGGTGAGGGTTAGACTCAGGCTCTTAGGGTTAGGGGTAGACTCAGGCTCTTAGGGTTAGGGTTAGACTCAGGCTCTTAGGGTTAGGGTTAGACTCAGGCTCTTAGGGTTAGGGTCAGACTCAGGCTCTTAGGGTTAGGGTTAGAGTCAGGCTCTTAGGGTTAGGGTTAGACTCAGGCTCTTAGGGTGAGGGTTAGACTCAGGCTCTTAGGGTTAGGGTTAGACTCAGGCTCTTAGGGTTAGGGTTAGAGTCAGGCTCTTAGGGTGAGGGTTAGAGTCAGGCTCTTAGGGTGAGGGTTAGACTCAGGCTCTTAGGGTTAGGGTTAGACTCAGGCTCTTAGGGTGAGGGTTAGACTCAGGCTCTTAGGGTTAGGGTTAGACTCAGGCTCTTAGGGTTAGGGTTAGACTCAGGCTCTTAGGGTTAGGCTTAGACTCAGGCTCTTAGGGTTAGGGTTAGACTCAGGCTCTTAGGGTTAGGGTTAGACTCAGGCTCTTAGGGTTAGGCTTAGACTCAGGCTCTTAGGGTTAGGCTTAGACTCAGGCTCTTAGGGTTAGGGTTAGACTCAGGCTCTTAGGGTTAGGGTTAGACTCAGGCTCTTAGGGTGAGGGTTAGACTCAGGCTCTTAGGGTTAGGGTTAGACTCAGGCTCTTAGGGTTAGGCTTAGACTCAGGCTCTTAGGGTGAGGATTAGACTCAGGCTCTTAGGGTTAGGGTTAGACTCAGGCTCTTAGGGTTAGGGTTAGAGTCAGGCTCTTAGGGTGAGGGTTAGACTCAGGCTCTTAGGGTGAGGGTTAGACTCAGGCTCTTAGGGTTAGGGTTAGACTCAGGCTCTTAGGGTTAGGGTTAGACTCAGGCTCTTAGGGTTAGGGTTAGACTCAGGCTCTTAGGGTGAGGGTTAGACTCAGGCTCTTAGGGTTAGGGGTAGACTCAGGCTCTTAGGGTTAGGGTTAGACTCAGGCTCTTCGGGTTAGGGTTAGACTCAGGCTCTTAGGGTTAGGGTTAGACTCAGGCTCTTAGGGTTAGGGTTAGACTCAGGCTCTTAGGGTTAGGGTCAGACTCAGGCTCTTAGGGTTAGGGTTAGACTCAGGCTCTTAGGGTTAGGGTTAGACTCAGGCTCTTAGGGTGAGGATTAGACTCAGGCTCTTAGGGTTAGGGTTAGACTCAGGCTCTTAGGGTTAGGGTTAGAGTCAGGCTCTTAGGGTGAGGGTTAGACTCAGGCTCTTAGGGTGAGGGTTAGACTCAGGCTCTTAGGGTTAGGGTTAGACTCAGGCTCTTAGGGTTAGGGTTAGACTCAGGCTCTTAGGGTTAGGGTTAGACTCAGGCTCTTAGGGTGAGGGTTAGACTCAGGCTCTTAGGGTTAGGGGTAGACTCAGGCTCTTAGGGTTAGGGTTAGACTCAGGCTCTTCGGGTTAGGGTTAGACTCAGGCTCTTAGGGTGAGGGTTAGACTCAGGCTCTTAGGGTGAGGGTTAGACTCAGGCTCTTAGGGTGAGGGTTAGACTCAGGCTCTTAGGGTTAGGGTTAGACTCAGGCTCTTAGGGTTAGGGTTAGACTCAGGCTCTTAGGGTTAGGGTTAGACTCAGGCTCTTCGGGTTAGGGTTAGACTCAGGCTCTTAGGGTTAGGCTTAGACTCAGGCTCTTAGCGTTAGGGTTAGACTCAGGCTCTTAGGGTTAGGCTAAGACTCAGGCTCTTAGGGTTAGGCTTAGACTCAGGCTCTTAGGGTTAGGGTTAGACTCAGGCTCTTAGGGTTAGGGTTAGACTCAGGCTTTTAGGGTTAGGGTTAGACTCAGGCTCTTAGGGTTAGGGTTAGACTCAGGCTCTTAGGGTTAGGGTTAGACTCAGGCTCTTAGGGTTAGGGTTAGAGTCAGGCTCTTAAGGTTAGGGTTAGACTCAGGCTCTTAGGGTTAGGGTTAGACTCAGGCTCTTAGGGTTAGGGTTAGACTCAGGCTCTTAGGGTTAGGGTTAGACTCAGGCTCTTAGGGTGAGGGTTAGACTCAGGCTCTTAGGGTTAGTGTTAGACTCAGGCTCTTAGGGTTAGGGTTAGACTCAGGCTCTTAGGGTTAGGGTTAGACTCAGGCTCTTAGGGTAAGGGTTAGACTCAGGCTCTTAGGGTTAGGGTTAGACTCAGGCTCTTAGGGTGAGGGTTAGACTCAGGCTCTTAGGGTTAGGGTTAGACTCAGGCTCTTAGGGTTAGGGTTAGACTCAGGCTCTTCGGGTTAGGGTTAGACTCAGGCTCTTAGGGTGAGGGTTAGACTCAGGCTCTTAGGGTTAGGGTTAGACTCAGGCTCTTAGGGTTAGGGTTAGACTCAGGCTCTTAGGGTTAGGCTTAGACTCAGGCTCTTAGGGTTAGGCTTAGACTCAGGCTCTTAGGGTTAGGCTTAGACTCAGGCTCTTAGGGTGAGGGTTCGACTCAGGCTCTTAGGGTGAGGGTTAGACTCAGGCTCTTAGGGTTAGGCTTAGACTCAGGCTCTTAGGGTTAGGCTTAGACTCAGGCTCTTAGGGTTAGGGTTAGACTCAGGCTCTTAGGGTTAGGGTTAGACTCAGGCTCTTAGGGTTAGGGTTAGACTCAGGCTCTTAGGGTTAGGGTTAGACTCAGGCTATTAGGGTTAGGCTTAGACTCAGGCTCTTAGGGTTAGGGTTAGACTCAGGCTCTTAGGGTTAGGGTTAGACTCAGGCTCTTAGGGTTAGGCTTAGACTCAGGCTCTTAGGGTTAGGCTTAGACTCAGGCTCTTAGGGTTAGGGTTAGACTCAGGCTCTTAGGGTTAGGGTTAGACTCAGGCTCTTAGGGTGAGGGTTAGACTCAGGCTCTTAGGGTTAGGGTTAGACTCAGGCTCTTAGGGTTAGGGTTAGACTCAGGCTCTTAGGGTGAGGATTAGACTCAGGCTCTTAGGGTTAGGGTTAGACTCAGGCTCTTAGGGTTAGGGTTAGAGTCAGGCTCTTAGGGTGAGGGTTAGACTCAGGCTCTTAGGGTGAGGGTTAGACTCAGGCTCTTAGGGTTAGGGTTAGACTCAGGCTCTTAGGGTTAGGGTTAGACTCAGGCTCTTAGGGTTAGGGTTAGACTCAGGCTCTTAGGGTGAGGGTTAGACTCAGGCTCTTAGGGTTAGGGGTAGACTCAGGCTCTTAGGGTTAGGGTTAGACTCAGGCTCTTCGGGTTAGGGTTAGACTCAGGCTCTTAGGGTTAGGGTTAGACTCAGGCTCTTAGGGTTAGGGTTAGACTCAGGCTCTTAGGGTTAGGGTCAGACTCAGGCTCTTAGGGTTAGGGTTAGACTCAGGCTCTTAGGGTTAGGGTTAGAGTCAGGCTCTTAGGGTGAGGATTAGACTCAGGCTCTTAGGGTTAGGGTTAGACTCAGGCTCTTAGGGTTAGGGTTAGAGTCAGGCTCTTAGGGTGAGGGTTAGACTCAGGCTCTTAGGGTGAGGGTTAGACTCAGGCTCTTAGGGTTAGGGTTAGACTCAGGCTCTTAGGGTTAGGGTTAGACTCAGGCTCTTAGGGTTAGGGTTAGACTCAGGCTCTTAGGGTGAGGGTTAGACTCAGGCTCTTAGGGTTAGGGGTAGACTCAGGCTCTTAGGGTTAGGGTTAGACTCAGGCTCTTCGGGTTAGGGTTAGACTCAGGCTCTTAGGGTGAGGGTTAGACTCAGGCTCTTAGGGTGAGGGTTAGACTCAGGCTCTTAGGGTGAGGGTTAGACTCAGGCTCTTAGGGTTAGGGTTAGACTCAGGCTCTTAGGGTTAGGGTTAGACTCAGGCTCTTAGGGTTAGGGTTAGACTCAGGCTCTTCGGGTTAGGGTTAGACTCAGGCTCTTAGGGTTAGGCTTAGACTCAGGCTCTTAGCGTTAGGGTTAGACTCAGGCTCTTAGGGTTAGGCTAAGACTCAGGCTCTTAGGGTTAGGCTTAGACTCAGGCTCTTAGGGTTAGGGTTAGACTCAGGCTCTTAGGGTTAGGGTTAGACTCAGGCTTTTAGGGTTAGGGTTAGACTCAGGCTCTTAGGGTTAGGGTTAGACTCAGGCTCTTAGGGTTAGGGTTAGACTCAGGCTCTTAGGGTTAGGGTTAGAGTCAGGCTCTTAAGGTTAGGGTTAGACTCAGGCTCTTAGGGTTAGGGTTAGACTCAGGCTCTTAGGGTTAGGGTTAGACTCAGGCTCTTAGGGTTAGGGTTAGACTCAGGCTCTTAGGGTGAGGGTTAGACTCAGGCTCTTAGGGTTAGGGTTAGACTCAGGCTCTTAGGGTTAGGGTTAGACTCAGGCTCTTAGGGTTAGGGTTAGACTCAGGCTCTTAGGGTAAGGGTTAGACTCAGGCTCTTAGGGTTAGGGTTAGGCTCAGGCTCTTAGGGTGAGGGTTAGACTCAGGCTCTTAGGGTTAGGGTTAGACTCAGGCTCTTAGGGTTAGGGTTAGACTCAGGCTCTTCGGGTTAGGGTTAGACTCAGGCTCTTAGGGTGAGGGTTAGACTCAGGCTCTTAGGGTTAGGGTTAGACTCAGGCTCTTAGGGTTAGGGTTAGACTCAGGCTCTTAGGGTTAGGCTTAGACTCAGGCTCTTAGGGTTAGGCTTAGACTCAGGCTCTTAGGGTTAGGCTTAGACTCAGGCTCTTAGGGTGAGGGTTCGACTCAGGCTCTTAGGGTGAGGGTTAGACTCAGGCTCTTAGGGTTAGGCTTAGACTCAGGCTCTTAGGGTTAGGCTTAGACTCAGGCTCTTAGGGTTAGGGTTAGACTCAGGCTCTTAGGGTTAGGGTTAGACTCAGGCTCTTAGGGTTAGGGTTAGACTCAGGCTCTTAGGGTGAGGATTAGACTCAGGCTCTTAGGGTTAGGGTTAGACTCAGGCTCTTAGGGTTAGGGTTAGAGTCAGGCTCTTAGGGTGAGGGTTAGACTCAGGCTCTTAGGGTGAGGGTTAGACTCAGGCTCTTAGGGTGAGGGTTAGACTCAGGCTCTTAGGGTTAGGGTTAGACTCAGGCTCTTAGGGTGAGGGTTAGACTCAGGCTCTTAGGGTTAGGGTTAGACTCAGGCTCTTAGGGTTAGGGTTAGACTCAGGCTCTTAGGGTTAGGCTTAGACTCAGGCTCTTAGGGTTAGGGTTAGACTCAGGCTCTTAGGGTTAGGGTTAGACTCAGGCTCTTAGGGTTAGGGTTAGGGTCAGGCTCTTAGGGTTAGGCTTAGACTCAGGCTCTTAGGGTTAGGGTTAGACTCAGGCTCTTAGGGTTAGGGTTAGACTCAGGCTCTTAGGGTGAGGGTTAGACTCAGGCTCTTAGGGTTAGGGTTAGACTCAGGCTCTTAGGGTTAGGGTTAGACTCAGGCTCTTAGGGTGAGGATTAGACTCAGGCTCTTAGGGTTAGGGTTAGACTCAGGCTCTTAGGGTTAGGGTTAGAGTCAGGCTCTTAGGGTGAGGGTTAGACTCAGGCTCTTAGGGTGAGGGTTAGACTCAGGCTCTTAGGGTTAGGGTTAGACTCAGGCTCTTAGGGTTAGGGTTAGACTCAGGCTCTTAGGGTTAGGGTTAGACTCAGGCTCTTAGGGTGAGGGTTAGACTCAGGCTCTTAGGGTTAGGGGTAGACTCAGGCTCTTAGGGTTAGGGTTAGACTCAGGCTCTTCGGGTTAGGGTTAGACTCAGGCTCTTAGGGTTAGGGTTAGACTCAGGCTCTTAGGGTTAGGGTTAGACTCAGGCTCTTAGGGTTAGGGTCAGACTCAGGCTCTTAGGGTTAGGGTTAGACTCAGGCTCTTAGGGTTAGGGTTAGACTCAGGCTCTTAGGGTGAGGATTAGACTCAGGCTCTTAGGGTTAGGGTTAGACTCAGGCTCTTAGGGTTAGGGTTAGAGTCAGGCTCTTAGGGTGAGGGTTAGACTCAGGCTCTTAGGGTGAGGGTTAGACTCAGGCTCTTAGGGTTAGGGTTAGACTCAGGCTCTTAGGGTTAGGGTTAGACTCAGGCTCTTAGGGTTAGGGTTAGACTCAGGCTCTTAGGGTGAGGGTTAGACTCAGGCTCTTAGGGTTAGGGGTAGACTCAGGCTCTTAGGGTTAGGGTTAGACTCAGGCTCTTCGGGTTAGGGTTAGACTCAGGGTCTTAGGGTGAGGGTTAGACTCAGGCTCTTAGGGTGAGGGTTAGACTCAGGCTCTTAGGGTGAGGGTTAGACTCAGGCTCTTAGGGTTAGGGTTAGACTCAGGCTCTTAGGGTTAGGGTTAGACTCAGGCTCTTCGGGTTAGGGTTAGACTCAGGCTCTTAGGGTTAGGCTTAGACTCAGGCTCTTAGCGTTAGGGTTAGACTCAGGCTCTTAGGGTTAGGCTAAGACTCAGGCTCTTAGGGTTAGGCTTAGACTCAGGCTCTTAGGGTTAGGGTTAGACTCAGGCTCTTAGGGTTAGGGTTAGACTCAGGCTTTTAGGGTTAGGGTTAGACTCAGGCTCTTAGGGTTAGGGTTAGACTCAGGCTCTTAGGGTTAGGGTTAGACTCAGGCTCTTAGGGTTAGGGTTAGAGTCAGGCTCTTAAGGTTAGGGTTAGACTCAGGCTCTTAGGGTGAGGGTTAGACTCAGGCTCTTAGGGTTAGGGTTAGACTCAGGCTCTTAGGGTTAGGGTTAGACTCAGGCTCTTAGGGTTAGGGTTAGACTCAGGCTCTTAGGGTAAGGGTTAGACTCAGGCTCTTAGGGTTAGGGTTAGACTCAGGCTCTTAGGGTGAGGGTTAGACTCAGGCTCTTAGGGTTAGGGTTAGACTCAGGCTCTTAGGGTTAGGGTTAGACTCAGGCTCTTCGGGTTAGGGTTAGACTCAGGCTCTTAGGGTGAGGGTTAGACTCAGGCTCTTAGGGTTAGGGTTAGACTCAGGCTCTTAGGGTTAGGGTTAGACTCAGGCTCTTAGGGTTAGGGTTAGACTCAGGCTCTTAGGGTTAGGCTTAGACTCAGGCTCTTAGGGTTAGGCTTAGACTCAGGCTCTTAGGGTGAGGGTTCGACTCAGGCTCTTAGGGTGAGGGTTAGACTCAGGCTCTTAGGGTTAGGCTTAGACTCAGGCTCTTAGGGTTAGGCTTAGACTCAGGCTCTTAGGGTTAGGGTTAGACTCAGGCTCTTAGGGTTAGGGTTAGACTCAGGCTCTTAGAGTGAGGGTTAGACTCAGGCTCTTAGGGTTAGGGTTAGACTCAGGCTCTTTAGGGTTAGGGATAGACTCAGGCTCTTAGGGTTAGGGTTAGACTCAGGCTCTTAGGGTGAGGGTTAGACTCAGGCTCTTAGGGTTAGGGGTAGACTCAGGCTCTTAGGGTTAGGGTTAGACTCAGGCTCTTCGGGTTAGGGTTAGACTCAGGCTCTTAGGGTGAGGGTTAGACTCAGGCTCTTAGGGTGAGGGTTAGACTCAGGCTCTTAGGGTGAGGGTTAGACTCAGGCTCTTAGGGTTAGGGTTAGACTCAGGCTCTTAGGGTGAGGGTTAGACTCAGGCTCTTAGGGTTAGGGTTAGACTCAGACTCTTCGGGTTAGGGTTAGACTCAGGCTCTTAGGGTTAGGCTTAGACTCAGGCTCTTAGCGTTAGGGTTAGACTCAGGCTCTTAGGGTTAGGGTTAGACTCAGGCTCTTAGGGTTAGGCTTAGACTCAGGCTCTTAGGGTTAGGGTTAGACTCAGGCTCTTAGGGTTAGGGTAGACTCAGGCTCTTAGGGTGAGGGTTAGACTCAGGCTCTTAGGGTTAGGGTTAGACTCAGGCTCTTAGGGTGAGGGTTAGACTCAGGCTCTTAGGATTAGGGTTAAACTCAGTCTCTTCGGGTTAGGGTTAGACTCAGGCTCTTAGGGTTAGTGTTAGACTCAAGCTCTTAGGGTTAGGGTTAGACTCAGGCTCTTAGGGTTAGGGTTAGACTCAGGCTCTTAGGGTTAGGGTTAGACTCAGGCTCTTAGGGTGAGGGTTAGACTCAGGCTCTTAGGGTTAGGGTTAGACTCAGGCTCTTAGGGTTAGGGTTAGACTCAGGCTCTTAGGGTTAGGGTTAGAGTCAGGCTCTTAAGGTTAGGGTTAGACTCAGGCTCTTAGGGTTAGGGTTAGACTCAGGCTCTTAGGGTTAGGGTTAGACTCAGGCTCTTAGGGTTAGGGTTAGACTCAGGCTCTTAGGGTTAGGGTTAGACTCAGGCTCTTAGGGTGAGGGTTAGACTCAGGCTCTTAGGGTTAGGGTTAGACTCAGGCTCTTAGGGTTAGGGTTAGACTCAGGCTCTTAGAGTGAGGGTTAGACTCAGGCTCTTAGGGTGAGGGTTAGACTCAGGCTCTTAGGGTGAGGGTTAGACTCAGGCTCTTAGGGTTAGGGTTAGACTCAGGCTCTTAGGGTGAGGGTTAGACTCAGGCTCTTAGGGTTAGGCTTAGACTCAGGCTCTTAGGGTTAGGCTTAGACTCAGGCTCTTAGGGTTAGGGTTAGACTCAGGCTCTTAGGGTTAGGGTTCGACTCAGGCTCTTAGGGTTAGGGTTAGACTCAGGCTCTTAGGGTGAGGGTTAGACTCAGGCTCTTAGGGTTAGGGTTAGACTCAGGCTCTTAGGGTTAGGCTTAGACTCAGGCTCTTAGGGTTAGGCTTAGACTCAGGCTCTTAGGGTTAGGCTTAGACTCAGGCTCTTAGGGTGAGGGTTCGACTCAGGCTCTTAGGGTTAGGGTTAGACTCAGGCTCTTAGGGTGAGGGTTAGACTCAGGCTCTTAGGGTTAGGGTTAGACTCAGGCTCTTAGGGTTAGGGTTAGACTCAGGCTCTTAGGGTTAGGGTTAGACTCAGGCTCTTAGGGTGAGGGTTAGACTCAGGCTCTTAGGGTTAGGGGTAGACTCAGGCTCTTAGGGTTAGGGTTAGACTCAGGCTCTTCGGGTTAGGGTTAGACTCAGGCTCTTAGGGTGAGGGTTAGACTCAGGCTCTTAGGGTGAGGGTTAGACTCAGGCTCTTAGGGTGAGGGTTAGACTCAGGCTCTTAGGGTGAGGGTTAGACTCAGGCTCTTAGGGTTAGGGTTAGACTCAGGCTCTTAGGGTTAGGGTTAGACTCAGGCTCTTCGGGTTAGGGTTAGACTCAGGCTCTTAGGGTTAGGCTTAGACTCAGGCTCTTAGCGTTAGGGTTAGACTCAGGCTCTTAGGGTTAGGCTAAGACTCAGGCTCTTAGGGTTAGGCTTAGACTCAGGCTCTTAGGGTTAGGGTTAGACTCAGGCTCTTAGGGTTAGGGTTAGACTCAGGCTTTTAGGGTTAGGGTTAGACTCAGGCTCTTAGGGTTAGGGTTAGACTCAGGCTCTTAGGGTTAGGGTTAGACTCAGGCTCTTAGGGTTAGGGTTAGAGTCAGGCTCTTAAGGTTAGGGTTAGACTCAGGCTCTTAGGGTTAGGGTTAGACTCAGGCTCTTAGGGTTAGGGTTAGACTCAGGCTCTTAGGGTTAGGGTTAGACTCAGGCTCTTAGGGTGAGGGTTAGACTCAGGCTCTTAGGGTTAGGGTTAGACTCAGGCTCTTAGGGTTAGGGTTAGACTCAGGCTCTTAGAGTGAGGGTTAGACTCAGGCTCTTAGGGTGAGGGTTAGACTCAGGCTCTTAGGGTGAGGGTTAGACTCAGGCTCTTAGGGTAAGGGTTAGACTCAGGCTCTTAGGGTTAGGGTTAGACTCAGGCTCTTAGGGTGAGGGTTAGACTCAGGCTCTTAGGGTTAGGGTTAGACTCAGGCTCTTAGGGTTAGGGTTAGACTCAGGCTCTTAGGGTTAGGGTTAGACTCAGGCTCTTAGGGTTAGGGTTAGACTCAGGCTCTTCGGGTTAGGCTTAGACTCAGGCTCTTAGCGTTAGGGTTAGACTCAGGCTCTTAGGGTTAGGCTTAGACTCAGGCTCTTAGGGTGAGGGTTAGACTCAGGCTCTTAGGGTTAGGGTTAGACTCAGGCTCTTAGGGTGAGGGTTAGACTCAGGCTCTTAGGGTTAGGGTTAGACTCAGGCTCTTAGGGTTAGGGTTAGACTCAGGCTCTTAGGGTTAGGGTTAGACTCAGGCTCTTAGGGTGAGGGTTAGACTCAGGCTCTTAGGGTTAGGGGTAGACTCAGGCTCTTAGGGTTAGGGTTAGACTCAGGCTCTTCGGGTTAGGGTTAGACTCAGGCTCTTAGGGTGAGGGTTAGACTCAGGCTCTTAGGGTGAGGGTTAGACTCAGGCTCTTAGGGTGAGGGTTAGACTCAGGCTCTTAGGGTTAGGGTTAGACTCAGGCTCTTAGGGTTAGGGTTAGACTCAGGCTCTTCGGGTTAGGGTTAGACTCAGGCTCTTAGGGTTAGGCTTAGACTCAGGCTCTTAGCGTTAGGGTTAGACTCAGGCTCTTAGGGTTAGGCTAAGACTCAGGCTCTTAGGGTTAGGCTTAGACTCAGGCTCTTAGGGTTAGGGTTAGACTCAGGCTCTTAGGGTTAGGGTTAGACTCAGGCTTTTAGGGTTAGGGTTAGACTCAGGCTCTTAGGGTTAGGGTTAGACTCAGGCTCTTAGGGTTAGGGTTAGACTCAGGCTCTTAGGGTTAGGGTTAGAGTCAGGCTCTTAAGGTTAGGGTTAGACTCAGGCTCTTAGGGTTAGGGTTAGACTCAGGCTCTTAGGGTTAGGGTTAGACTCAGGCTCTTAGGGTTAGGGTTAGACTCAGGCTCTTAGGGTGAGGGTTAGACTCAGGCTCTTAGGGTTAGGGTTAGACTCAGGCTCTTAGGGTTAGGGTTAGACTCAGGCTCTTAGAGTGAGGGTTAGACTCAGGCTCTTAGGGTGAGGGTTAGACTCAGGCTCTTAGGGTGAGGGTTAGACTCAGGCTCTTAGGGTAAGGGTTAGACTCAGGCTCTTAGGGTTACGGTTAGACTCAGGCTCTTAGGGTGAGGGTTAGACTCAGGCTCTTAGGGTTAGGGTTAGACTCAGGCTCTTAGGGTTAGGGTTAGACTCAGGCTCTTCGGGTAAGGGTTAGACTCAGGCTCTTCGGGTTAGGGTTAGACTCAGGCTCTTAGGGTTAGGGTTAGACTCAGGCTCTTAGGGTTAGGGTTAGACTCAGGCTCTTAGGGTTAGGCTTAGACTCAGGCTCTTAGGGTTAGGCTTAGACTCAGGCTCTTAGGGTTAGGCTTAGACTCAGGCTCTTAGGGTGAGGGTTCGACTCAGGCTCTTAGGGTGAGGGTTAGACTCAGGCTCTTAGGGTGAGGGTTAGACTCAGGCTCTTAGGGTTAGGGTTAGACTCAGGCTCTTAGGGTTAGGGTTAGACTCAGGCTCTTAGGGTTAGGGTTAGACTCAGGCTCTTAGGGTTAGGGTCAGACTCAGGCTCTTAGGGTTAGGGTTAGACTCAGGCTCTTAGGGTTAGGGTTAGACTCAGGCTCTTAGGGTGAGGGTTAGACTCAGGCTCTTAGGGTTAGGGTTAGACTCAGGCTCTTCGGGTTAGGGTTAGACTCAGGCTCTTAGGGTAAGGGTTAGACTCAGGCTCTTAGGGTTAGGGTTAGACTCAGGCTCTTAGGGTGAGGGTTAGACTCAGGCTCTTAGGGTTAGGGTTAGACTCAGGCTCTTAGGGTTAGGGTTAGACTCAGGCTCTTCGGGTTAGGGTTAGACTCAGGCTCTTAGGGTGAGGGTTAGACTCAGGCTCTTAGGGTTAGGGTTAGACTCAGGCTCTTAGGGTTAGGGTTAGACTCAGGCTCTTAGGGTTAAACTTAGACTCAGGCTCTTAGGGTTAGGCTTAGACTCAGGCTCTTAGGGTGAGGGTTCGACTCAGGCTCTTAGGGTGAGGGTTAGACTCAGGCTCTTAGGGTGAGGGTTAGACTCAGGCTCTTAGGGTTAGGGTTAGACTCAGGCTCTTAGGGTTAGGGTTAGACTCAGGCTCTTAGGGTTAGGGTTAGACTCAGGCTCTTAGGGTTAGGGTCAGACTCAGGCTCTTAGGGTTAGGGTTAGAGTCAGGCTCTTAGGGTTAGGGTTAGACTCAGGCTCTTAGGGTGAGGGTTAGACTCAGGCTCTTAGGGTTAGGGTTAAACTCAGGCTCTTAGGGTTAGGGTTAGAGTCAGGCTCTTAGGGTGAGGGTTAGAGTCAGGCTCTTAGGGTGAGGGTTAGACTCAGGCTCTTAGGGTTAGGGTTAGACTCAGGCTCTTAGGGTTAGGGTTAGACTCAGGCTCTTAGGGTTAGGGTTAGACTCAGGCTCTTAGGGTTAGGGTTAGACTCAGGCTCTTAGGGTTAGGGTTAGACTCAGGCTCTTAGGGTTAGGGTTAGACTCAGGCTCTTAGGGTTAGGCTTAGACTCAGGCTCTTAGGGTTAGGCTTAGACTCAGGCTCTTAGGGTTAGGGTTAGACTCAGGCTCTTAGGGTTAGGGTCAGACTCAGGCTCTTAGGGTTAGGGTTAGAGTCAGGCTCTTAGGGTTAGGGTTAGACTCAGGCTCTTAGGGTGAGGGTTAGACTCAGGCTCTTAGGGTTAGGGTTAGACTCAGGCTCTTAGGGTTAGGGTTAGAGTCAGGCTCTTAGGGTGAGGGTTAGAGTCAGGCTCTTAGGGTGAGGGTTAGACTCAGGCTCTTAGGGTTAGGGTTAGACTCAGGCTCTTAGGGTTAGGGTTAGACTCAGGCTCTTAGGGTTAGGGTTAGACTCAGGCTCTTAGGGTTAGGGTTAGACTCAGGCTCTTAGGGTTAGGCTTAGACTCAGGCTCTTAGGGTTAGGGTTAGACTCAGGCTCTTAGGGTTAGGGTTAGACTCAGGCTCTTAGGGTTCGGGTTAGACTCAGGCTCTTAGGGTGAGGGTTAGACTCAGGCTCTTAGGGTTAGGGTTAGACTCAGGCTCTTAGGGTTAGGGTTAGACTCAGGCTCTTAGGGTTAGGGTTAGACTCAGGCTCTTAGGGTTAGGGTTAAACTCAGGCTCTTCGGGTTAGGGTTAGACTCAGGCTCTTAGGGTTAGGGTTAGACTCAGGCTCTTAGGGTAAAGGTTAGACTCAGGCTCTTAGGGTTAGGATTAGACTCAGGCTCTTAGGGTTAGGGTTAGACTCAGGCTCTTAGGGTTAGGGTTAGACTCAGGCTCTTAGGGTGAGGGTTAGACTCAGGCTCTTAGGGTTAGGGTTAGACTCAGGCTCTTAGGGTTAGGGTTAGACTCAGGCTCTTAGGGTGAGGGTTAGACTCAGGCTCTTAGGGTTAGGGTTAGACTCAGGCTCTTAGGGTTAGGGTTAGACTCAGGCTCTTAGGGTGAGGGTTAGACTCAGGCTCTTAGGGTTAGGGTTAGACTCAGGCTCTTAGGGTTAGGGTTAGACTCAGGCTCTTAGGGTGAGGGTTAGACTCAGGCTCTTAGGGTTAGGGTTAGACTCAGGCTGTTAGGGTTAGTGTTAGACTCAAGCTCTTAGGGTTAGGGTTAGACTCAGGCTCTTAGGGTTAGGGTTAGACTCAGGCTCTTAGGGTTAGGGTTAGACTCAGGCTTTTAGGGTTAGGGTTAGACTCAGGCTCTTAGGGTTAGGGTTAGACTCAGGCTCTTAGGGTTAGGGTTAGACTCAGGCTCTTAGGGTAAAGGTTAGACTCAGGCTCTTAGGGTTAGGATTAGACTCAGGCTCTTAGGGTTAGGGTTAGACTCAGGCTCTTAGGGTTAGGGTTAGACTCAGGCTCTTAGGGTGAGGGTTAGACTCAGGCTCTTAGGGTTAGGGTTAGACTCAGGCTCTTAGGGTTAGGGTTAGACTCAGGCTCTTAGGGTGAGGGTTAGACTCAGGCTCTTAGGGTTAGGGTTAGACTCAGGCTCTTAGGGTTAGGGTTAGACTCAGGCTCTTAGGGTGAGGGTTAGACTCAGGCTCTTAGGGTTAGGGTTAGACTCAGGCTCTTAGGGTTAGGGTTAGACTCAGGCTCTTAGGGTGAGGGTTAGACTCAGGCTCTTAGGGTTAGGGTTAGACTCAGGCTCTTAGGGTTAGTGTTAGACTCAAGCTCTTAGGGTTAGGGTTAGACTCAGGCTCTTAGGGTTAGGGTTAGACTCAGGCTCTTAGGGTTAGGGTTAGACTCAGGCTTTTAGGGTTAGGGTTAGACTCAGGCTCTTAGGGTTAGGGTTAGACTCAGGCTCTTAGGGTTAGGGTTAGAGTCAGGCTCTTAAGGTTAGGGTTAGACTCAGGCTCTTAGGGTTAGGGTTAGACTCAGGCTCTTAGGGTTAGGGTTAGACTCAGGCTCTTAGGGTTAGGGTTAGACTCAGGCTCTTAGGGTTAGGGTTAGACTCAGGCTCTTAGAGTGAGGGTTAGACTCAGGCTCTTAGGGTGAGGGTTAGACTCAGGCTCTTAGGGTTAGGGTTAGACTCAGGCTCTTAGGGTGAGGGTTAGACTCAGGCTCTTAGGGTTAGGGTTAGACTCAGGCTCTTAGGGTGAGGGTTAGACTCAGGCTCTTAGGGTTAGGGTTAGACTCAGGCTCTTAGGGTTAGGGTTAGACTCAGGCTTTTAGGGTTAGGGTTAGACTCCGGCTCTTAGGGTTAGGGTTAGACTCAGGCTCTTAGGGTTAGGGTTAGACTCAGGCTCTTAGGGTTAGGGTTAGAGTCAGGCTCTTAAGGTTAGGGTTAGACTCAGGCTCTTAGGGTTAGGGTTAGACTCAGGCTCTTAGGGTTAGGGTTAGACTCAGGCTCTTAGGGTTAGGGTTAGACTCAGGCTCTTAGGGTTAGGGTTAGACTCAGGCTCTTAGGGTGAGGGTTAGACTCAGGCTCTTAGGGTTAGGGTTAGACTCACGCTCTTAGGGTTAGGGTTAGACTCAGGCTCTTAGAGTGAGGGTTAGACTCAGGCTCTTAGGGTTAGGGTTAGACTCAGGCTCTTAGGGTGAGGGTTAGACTCAGGCTCTTAGGGTAAGGGTTAGACTCAGGCTCTTAGGGTTAGGGTTAGACTCAGGCTCTTAGGGTGAGGGTTAGACTCAGGCTCTTAGGGTTAGGGTTAGACTCAGGCTCTTAGGGTTAGGGTTAGACTCAGGCTCTTCGGGTTAGGGTTAGACTCAGGCTCTTAGGGTTAGGGTTAGACTCAGGCTCTTAGGGTTAGGGTTAGACTCAGGCTCTTAGGGTTAGGGTTAGACTCAGGCTCTTAGGGTTAGGCTTAGACTCAGGCTCTTAGGGTTAGGCTTAGACTCAGGCTCTTAGGGTGAGGGTTCGACTCAGGCTCTTAGGGTTAGGGTTAGACTCAGGCTCTTAGGGTGAGGGTTAGACTCAGGCTCTTAGGGTTAGGGTTAGACTCAGGCTCTTAGGGTTAGGGTTAGACTCAGGCTCTTAGGGTTAGGGTTAGACTCAGGCTCTTAGGGTTAGGGTTAGACTCAGGCTCTTAGGGTTAGGGTCAGACTCAGGCTCTTAGGGTTAGGGTTAGACTCAGGCTCTTAGGGTTAGGGTTAGACTCAGGCTCTTAGGGTGAGGGTTAGACTCAGGCTCTTAGGGTTAGGGTTAGACTCAGGCTCTTAGGGTTAGGGTTAGACTCAGGCTCTTAGGGTAAGGGTTAGACTCAGGCTCTTAGGGTTAGGGTTAGACTCAGGCTCTTAGGGTTAGGGTTAGACTCAGGCTCTTAGGGTTAGGGTTAGACTCAGGCTCTTAGGGTTAGGGTTAGACTCAGGCTCTTCGGGTTAGGGTTAGACTCAGGCTCTTAGGGTGAGGGTTAGACTCAGGCTCTTAGGGTTAGGGTTAGACTCAGGCTCTTAGGGTTAGGGTTAGACTCAGGCTCTTAGGGTTAGGCTTAGACTCAGGCTCTTAGGGTTAAACTTAGACTCAGGCTCTTAGGGTTAGGCTTAGACTCAGGCTCTTAGGGTGAGGGTTCGACTCAGGCTCTTAGGGTGAGGGTTAGACTCAGGCTCTTAGGGTGAGGGTTAGACTCAGGCTCTTAGGGTTAGGGTTAGACTCAGGCTCTTAGGGTTAGGGTTAGACTCAGGCTCTTAGGGTTAGGGTTAGACTCAGGCTCTTAGGGTTAGGGTCAGACTCAGGCTCTTAGGGTTAGGGTTAGAGTCAGGCTCTTAGGGTTAGGGTTAGACTCAGGCTCTTAGGGTGAGGGTTAGACTCAGGCTCTTAGGGTTAGGGTTAGACTCAGGCTCTTAGGGTTAGGGTTAGAGTCAGGCTCTTAGGGTGAGGGTTAGACTCAGGCTCTTAGGGTGAGGGTTAGACTCAGGCTCTTAGGGTTAGGGTTAGACTCAGGCTCTTAGGGTGAGGGTTAGACTCAGGCTCTTAGGGTTAGGGTTAGACTCAGGCTCTTAGGGTGTAGCTTAGACTCAGGCTCTTAGGGTTAGGCTTAGACTCAGGCTCTTAGGGTTAGGCTTAGACTCAGGCTCTTAGGGTTAGGGTTAGACTCAGGCTCTTAGGGTTAGGCTTAGACTCAGGCTCTTAGGGTTAGGCTTAGACTCAGGCTCTTAGGGTTAGGGTTAGACTCAGGCTCTTAGGGTTAGGGTTAGACTCAGGCTCTTAGGGTTAGGGTCAGACTCAGGCTCTTAGGGTTAGGGTTAGACTCAGGCTCTTAGGGTTAGGGTTAGACTCAGGCTCTTAGGGTGAGGATTAGACTCAGGCTCTTAGGGTTAGGGTTAGACTCAGGCTCTTAGGGTTAGGGTTAGAGTCAGGCTCTTAGGGTGAGGGTTAGAGTCAGGCTCTTAGGGTGAGGGTTAGACTCAGGCTCTTAGGGTTAGGGTTAGACTCAGGCTCTTAGGGTTAGGGTTAGACTCAGGCTCTTAGGGTTAGGGTTAGACTCAGGCTCTTAGGGTTAGGGTTAGACTCAGGCTCTTAGGGTTAGGCTTAGACTCAGGCTCTTAGGGTTAGGGTTAGACTCAGGCTCTTAGGGTTAGGGTTAGACTCAGGCTCTTAGGGTTAGGGTTCGACTCAGGCTCTTAGGGTGAGGGTTAGACTCAGGCTCTTAGGGTTAGGGTTAGACTCAGGCTCTTAGGGTTAGGGTTAGACTCAGGCTCTTAGGGTTAGGGTTAGACTCAGGCTCTTAGGGTTAGGGTTAAACTCAGGCTCTTCGGGTTAGGGTTAGACTCAGGCTCTTAGGGTTAGGGTTAGACTCAGGCTCTTAGGGTAAAGGTTAGACTCAGGCTCTTAGGGTTAGGATTAGACTCAGGCTCTTAGGGTTAGGGTTAGACTCAGGCTCTTAGGGTTAGGGTTAGACTCAGGCTCTTAGGGTGAGGGTTAGACTCAGGCTCTTAGGGTTAGGGTTAGACTCAGGCTCTTAGGGTTAGGGTTAGACTCAGGCTCTTAGGGTTAGGGTTAGACTCAGGCTCTTAGGGTTAGGGTTAGACTCAGGCTCTTAGGGTTAGGGTTACACTCAGGCTCTTAGGGTGAGGGTTAGACTCAGGCTCTTAGGGTTAGGGTTAGACTCAGGCTCTTAGGGTTAGGGTTAGAGTCAGGCTCTTAAGGTTAGGGTTAGACTCAGGCTCTTAGGGTTAGGGTTAGACTCAGGCTCTTCGGGTTAGGGTTAGACTCAGGCTCTTAGGGTTAGGGTTAGACTCAGGCTCTTAGGGTTAGGGTTAGACTCAGGCTCTTAGGGTTAGGGTTAGACTCAGGCTCTTAGGGTTAGGGTTAGACTCAGGCTCTTAGAGTGAGGGTTAGACTCAGGCTCTTAGGGTGAGGGTTAGACTCAGGCTCTTAGGGTGAGGGTTAGACTCAGGCTCTTAGGGTAAGGGTTAGACTCAGGCTCTTAGGGTTAGGGTTAGACTCAGGCTCTTAGGGTTAGGGTTAGAGTCAGGCTCTTAGGGTGAGGGTTAGACTCAGGCTCTTAGGGTTAGGGTTAGACTCAGGCTCTTCGGGTTAGGGTTAGACTCAGGCTCTTAGGGTTAGGGTTAGACTCAGGCTCTTAGGGTTAGGGTTAGACTCAGGCTCTTAGGGTTAGGATTAGACTCAGGCTCTTAGGGTTAGGCTTAGACTCAGGCTCTTAGGGTTAGGCTTAGACTCAGGCTCTTAGGGTGAGGGTTCGACTCAGGCTCTTAGGGTTAGGGTTAGACTCAGGCTCTTAGGGTGAGGGTTAGACTCAGGCTCTTAGGGTTAGGGTTAGACTCAGGCTCTTAGGGTTAGGGTTAGACTCAGGCTCTTAGGGTTAGGGTTAGACTCAGGCTCTTAGGGTTAGGGTCAGACTCAGGCTCTTAGGGTTAGGGTTAGACTCAGGCTCTTAGGGTTAGGGTTAGACTCAGGCTCTTAGGGTGAGGGTTAGACTCAGGCTCTTAGGGTTAGGGTTAGACTCAGGCTCTTAGGGTTAGGGTTAGACTCAGGCTCTTAGGGTAAGGGTTAGACTCAGGCTCTTAGGGTTAGGGTTAGACTCAGGCTCTTAGGGTGAGGGTTAGACTCAGGCTCTTAGGGTTAGGGTTAGACTCAGGCTCTTAGGGTTAGGGTTAGACTCAGGCTCTTCGGGTTAGGGTTAGACTCAGGCTCTTAGGGTGAGGGTTAGACTCAGGCTCTTAGGGTTAGGGTTAGACTCAGGCTCTTAGGGTTAGGGTTAGACTCAGGCTCTTAGGGTTAGGCTTAGACTCAGGCTCTTAGGGTTAGGCTTAGACTCAGGCTCTTAGGGTTAGGCTTAGACTCAGGCTCTTAGGGTGAGGGTTCGACTCAGGCTCTTAGGGTTAGGGTTAGACTCAGGCTCTTAGGGTTAGGCTTAGACTCAGGCTCTTAGGGTTAGGGTTAGACTCAGGCTCTTAGGGTGAGGGTTAGACTCAGGCTCTTAGGGTTAGGGTTAGACTCAGGCTCTTAGGGTTAGGGTCAGACTCAGGCTCTTAGGGTTAGGGTTAGACTCAGGCTATTAGGATTAGGGTTAGACTCAGGCTCTTAGGGTGAGGGTTAGACTCAGGCTCTTAGGGTTAGGGTTAGACTCAGGCTCTTAGGGTTAGGGTTAGAGTCAGGCTCTTAGGGTGAGGGTTAGAGTCAGGCTCTTAGGGTTAGGGTTAGACTCAGGCTCTTAGGGTTAGGGTTAGACTCAGGCTCTTAGGGTTAGGGTTAGACTCAGGCTCTTAGGGTTAGGGTTAGACTCAGGCTCTTAGGGTTAGGATTAGACTCAGGCTCTTAGGGTTAGGCTTAGACTCAGGCTCTTAGGGTTAGGCTTAGACTCAGGCTCTTAGGGTTAGGGTTAGACTCAGGCTCTTAGGGTTCGGGTTAGACTCAGGCTCTTAGGGTGAGGGTTAGACTCAGGCTCTTAGGGTTAGGGTTAGACTCAGGCTCTTAGGGTTAGGCTTAGACTCAGGCTCTTAGGGTTAGGGTTAGACTCAGGCTCTTAGGGTTAGGGTTAAACTCAGGCTCTTCGGGTTAGGGTTAGACTCAGGCTCTTAGGGTTAGGGTTAGACTCAGGCTCTTAGGGTGAGGGTTAGACTCAGGCTCTTAGGGTTAGGATTAGACTCAGGCTCTTAGGGTTAGGGTTAGACTCAGGCTCTTAGGGTGAGGGTTAGACTCAGGCTCTTAGGGTTAGGGTTAGACTCAGGCTCTTAGGGTTAGGGTTAGACTCAGGCTCTTAGGGTGAGGGTTAGACTCAGGCTCTTAGGGTTAGGGTTAGACTCAGGCTCTTAGGGTTAGGGTTAGACTCAGGCTCTTAGGGTTAGGGTTAGACTCAGGCTCTTAGGGTTAGGATTAGACTCAGGCTCTTAGGGTGAGGGTTAGACTCAGGCTCTTAGGGTTAGGGTTAGACTCAGGCTCTTAGGGTTAGGGTTAGACTCAGGCTCTTAGGGTTAGGGTTAGACTCAGGCTCTTAGAGTGAGGGTTAGACTCAGGCTCTTAGGGTGAGGGTTAGACTCAGGCTCTTAGGGTGAGGGTTAGACTCAGGCTCTTAGGGTAAGGGTTAGACTCAGGCTCTTAGGGTTAGGGTTAGACTCAGGCTCTTAGGGTGAGGGTTAGACTCAGGCTCTTAGGGTTAGGGTTAGACTCAGGCTCTTAGGGTTAGGGTTAGACTCAGGCTCTTCGGGTTAGGGTTAGACTCAGGCTCTTAGGGTTAGGGTTAGACTCAGGCTCTTAGGGTTAGGGTTAGACTCAGGCTCTTAGGGTTAGGATTAGACTCAGGCTCTTAGGGTTAGGCTTAGACTCAGGCTCTTAGGGTTAGGCTTAGACTCAGGCTCTTAGGGTGAGGGTTCGACTCAGGCTCTTAGGGTTACGGTTAGACTCAGGCTCTTAGGGTGAGGGTTAGACTCAGGCTCTTAGGGTTAGGCTTAGACTCAGGCTCTTAGGGTTAGGCTTAGACTCAGGCTCTTAGGGTTAGGGTTAGACTCAGGCTCTTAGGGTGAGGGTTAGACTCAGGCTCTTAGGGTTAGGGTCAGACTCAGGCTCTTAGGGTTAGGGTTAGACTCAGGCTCTTAGGGTAAAGGTTAGACTCAGGCTCTTAGGGTTAGGCTTAGACTCAGGCTCTTAGGGTTAGGGTTAGACTCAGGCTCTTAGGGTTAGGGTTAGACTCAGGCTCTTAGGGTAAGGGTTAGACTCAGGCTCTTAGGGTTAGGGTTAGACTCAGGCTCTTAGGGTTAGGGTTAGACTCAGGCTCTTAGGGTTAGGGTTAGACTCAGGCTCTTAGGGTTAGGGTTAGACTCAGGCTCTTAGGGTTAGGGTTAGACTCAGGCTCTTAGGGTGAGGGTTAGACTCAGGCTCTTAGGGTTAGGGTTAGACTCAGGCTCTTAGGGTTAGGCTTAGACTCAGGCTCTTAGGGTTAGGCTTAGACTCAGGCTCTTAGGGTTAGGCTTAGACTCAGGCTCTTAGGGTTAGGCTTAGACTCAGGCTCTTAGGGTGAGGGTTCGACTCAGGCTCTTAGGGTTAGGGTTAGACTCAGGCTCTTAGGGTTAGGCTTAGACTCAGGCTCTTAGGGTTAGGCTTAGACTCAGGCTCTTAGGGTGAGGGTTAGACTCAGGCTCTTAGGGTTAGGGTTAGACTCAGGCTCTTAGGGTTAGGGTCAGACTCAGGCTCTTAGGGTTAGGGTTAGACTCAGGCTCTTAGGGTGAGGGTTAGACTCAGGCTCTTAGGGTGAGGGTTAGACTCAGGCTCTTAGGGTGAGGGTTAGGGTCAGGCTCTTAGGGTGAGGGTTAGACTCAGGCTCTTAGGGTGAGGGTTAGACTCAGGCTCTTAGGGTGAGGGTTAGGGTCAAGCTCTTAGGGTGAGGGTTAGACTCAGGCTCTTAGGCTTAGGGTTAGACTCAGGCTCTTAGGGTTAGGGTTAGACTCAGGCTCTTAGGGTGAGGGTTAGACTCAGGCTCTTAGGGTGAGGGTTAGACTCAGGCTCTTAG